>NW_017306309.1:1407575-1465690 GCF_000935625.1 Nanorana parkeri | reverse complement strand
TTAAAGTGACATTAACCCCCCCCCCCTTTGATCCGATCATCTTCCACCTTCCAGTAGGAAGTGAGCGGCGGAGACACAGGTAGGAATTTACCTGTATGGTTACTTTTTTTTTACATATATTTATGTTTTTGCATACTGTATATCTACTGCTTTAATACTACTTTAAGCACCTATCCTCTAAAGCAAGCCCTTAGAATTAAAGTGTATCTAAAGCCAAAACTTAGTTTTTCTGTTTTCATTAGAGTGGTGAGGGTTTAAAACCCCTATTAAGTCTTATTGCTGTTAGTATCCCCATTTAGAACGATATTGAAGGTAATTTCATACCCCCATATTGGATTCCCAAAGTAGTATTTACAAAGTTACCTATGGCGATTGTTTTATTTCTATGTTATCCTAATGTCTGTAGATGGTCAATTACTACCCTCACCTTCCCAAACTCTCAAAGTGGCTATGTTTTCCCAGACATACACTTATACTACTTGGCATTACAACTAGTGTATGTTCATTGGTTGGTATTTCCATTTTAAGATAATGCATGTACAGAATTAAAAACTTTGATGGTTACCTTATACCAGTAAAAACCTATTTAATTGCAAAAAATATTTACTGTAAATCTCTGTCCACAGATAGTGGCACTTCATTAATAATGAACTCCCTATAAATCTTTAGTCTCTAAGCTATTTCCTGGTAAATATATTTTTAATTTTCCTAATATCTCCTGTGGTTTAACCCTCCACTACAAGAAGTTATTTGTTTGATGAGTATGCGCTATGGGCTCACCATGGGGTTATAGTGTATCTATAGTCAAAACTTTTTAAATTTTTTTTTCCGGATAGGTGGGGTAAATGGGTAGGTGGGATAGAGTGGGGAGCGATTAGAACTCATGACAGGTTTTTTTTACTGTTGGGGGTACCTTTGGAGAGATGCCTTTACTTCCTGTCTGATAAAAAGATTGTCCCGAGGACAGGGAGTGAGGGGAAACCTTTTTAACACCAACACAGATAGACCTAAGTGTAGTGGGAACATGCATTATGTTCGCCCTCGTTTGTTTTTCTCGTTTGCAGCACTGATTTCAATGGGTTCCTGTACACACAACAAACGAGGAAAAATAGTTCATGTAGCAAAATCTGTAACATGCATTCCATATGTTTTCCTCCGCGTTTGTGCAACAAATAACAGCGTAAATAACAGCGTAAAAAACATGTGAACCTCACTATATCCCAGGGTCAAAAATCCAGAACAGTAAAAGCATGCTGCATTCAAAAAATGGTAAGGTTTCTTTTCTCCTGTTCTCATGGGGGCTTTGCTGATAGTTGTTGTCTGGGAGGGTGGGATGGTTATGCAGATACAGTGCGATGGGCGTCTGTGTTAAAACAATGCTGTCAGTGGCTATCTGCCTGGTCCTTCCCAGCTCACTGACGTTACTGGTTTCCAGGAGCTCGACGGGACGCCAGCCAGAGCTGCCTAATAAGAGGGACGGCCCTGTCCAGTGTGTGTGTGCAGGGGGTTCTGAAGGTAGATTACAATCTAAGGGGACAAACAACTGAGGCATTCCTGGTTAGTCTTCTAGAGAAATAGAATTCAAATGATAAATGCCAAAGAAAGTTGACCAAATTAGTTTTGTTTCACCAAGATCAGCAGTTAGTATGGCTGCTGGCACCAGGTTGTCCAGTGCTGCTTGCCGGAACTTCCAGGAAGGGGATCACACGTTCTGAGTACTTCACATGCAATGTTCAGAAGGAACAGCACTGCTTCAGAGAGTGGTGTGGGGGGGAGTGGCTTGCGTATAGGCTGTGTGATAGTTTGATCTATCCCAGGCCGGCAGCGCACAGGCAAGGGGGCCTCCATAGGACCCTGTAAGGGAAAGGAGCCGCCCTAAATTTGGAAAGGGGGGCAGGCGCTGAAGGAACCAGGTGATTGAGGGGGAAAGGACCGGTTTAATAATGATAAAGAAGCTGCATACACTGTAAGTATATATCTTAGCATTAGAATTTACCAAAGAAAAATTAGGGTTTAATATTACTGTAAACATACTCTTCTTGCTTCAGCCTCCCCTGCCTCCCTTTTATCAGGGTGTAATTCAATTATCAGTGATGCCCCACAAATATAAAATTCCATTAGTTTCTTGGTATCAAGGTCATTAAATCTAGTCTTTACAACACCATCTGTAATTGGCCTTGGTATCATTTTTTATAATAAGCCACCCAGAGCACACTTGGATCTAATTGTAGCCATAGGCATGGCATGACAGTCAGCGTTTCCCTTCTTGAGACATGTTGTTAAATAAGGTAGAGATTTATACTGTATATAAACAGTCTGAGCAGACAATGGCAATGATTATAGTCTGTTCAATGCCAATGGGTTTTTTAATGGCTCACATAGCTTAAAATTACAGTAGCATGACAGGTAACATACAGAACATTCAACAGAATGGCGTCCTCTAGCAATATAGTCTAAATTCAATGGTGTTTTTTCTTTTCTTTCTGCAGTATACAGTATTTTGAGCATGTGTTGAATATAGCATTGAGCAACCATATAAAATCTGAGCTTTAGTTATAATTTTTTATATTTCTGGGTGTACTTATTATGTAGGATAATGTTTCCATAGAGGACCAGCCACATTTGCTGCCACACATCGGGTGCCCTGCAAATGAAGATCTGAAGCCTAAAATTCCCATTTGCTTTTGCCTCTTGCTGAAGTGGTGAGCAATAGGCTGGTGCCACATGGTGACCAGAGTTGTTAAGCCAGTACTCCAGTCCCAGAGGTCCAACAGCTTTGAAGATGTGGCAAGCCAATGCTTCCAACTTGCCCTGCAGGTCCATAACACACTTACACTGGTTCCCATTTCAGCTCTAGGCATAGGCAGGTGTTCTCTCACTTATCATAAGGAGGCCTCGAGGTTCCAGGTCCAGTCCCTATGCAGGTCACATCCACACCTGGGGCCCATGCAACATGGGGGCCCAGGCGGCACAATCAATGTTCTGGAGGGAACTCCCCAACCAGGGTCACAGACTGATCCACTGCCGCCAGACCATCACACACTCCTGCCCTGAACCGGCTGCTCCATACTTTCTCCTGGTATAGGCCACACTTACCTTCAGTAATGAAGAGACTTAGTCTATAGTTAATTCAAACTTGCTTGCCTTTACCTAATTGATGTGGAACATGAACATTTCAATAGCTTTACATTTCCTTGATCAGTCCATCTCGATTTGCATCCATCGGAGGGGATGCTGTCTAGATACAGTGTCCAGCATTACCGGTTAGCCTGAATAGGGTAGTAGAACAGTGGCAGTCTCCTGAAGGGGAACATCAGGTAACTGGGAATCTACAGTCTGCTGAGCGCTGCCCTGTCTCTCCCACGAGTGCCCAAGGAGCTCTCTCTCTCTGCTTCCTCGGTCCTCTGCTACCAACTTCAACCAACCACTCAACTCCTCCCCTACTATTTATATCCCATTTGTCATGAGAGAGAGAGAGACATTTAGCAGGGAGTTAAGGGTACTGGAATTGCTTTCTTCCAACCACCTGGCAAGGGGGCATTGTATGATATTTAAAGCCAAATTACAGCCAAAATGTTTTATTTAATTTTGGATAGAGCAAGAAAAACACATTTTAATAGAATTGTGATGAGTAAGAAAATCTAACTTCTGATGGGTAAGAACTTCCTGGTGAAGACTGTACCACCCATTTCTTGTATGGGCATCAGAGAGATAGGAAGTGATGGAAAATATTCCCAATGGGCTCACAGACAAAAAAATCCAAAAAACTGACAGACATTTACATATTCCCAACTCTATCCAAAACTAAAACATGTGTTTGAACTTTATTACAGAACACACATTGTTTCACACATTGTACTATACAGTCTACCACTAGATCAGTCACTAGATCAGGACGTTAAGATGCTTTGAAAGGTAAGAAAACTCTTCTTACCCTTTTAGCCCACCTCCTAAGTAGATCTAGCCCACCCTCCCCTCCAAAATTGATGTACTTACCTAGAGCTTACATCCTACTCCTACTCAAATTTGCTGAATGAGGGGGCCCACCATAACCCCCTGAGCAACCTCAGTGTTCTAATAAGAAAAGGTGCAGCATTAGCATTGCTCTATTTGTGGAAGAGCCTTAAGGTACCCATACACCTTGCGATTATCGTACGATAATCGTGAGAAATCCCGTGATCGTACGATAATCCGCAGGTGTATGGAAGGCGTGCGACCATTTCTACTGTACGGTCGCACGTGTTTTGTCGAACCAGCATGCTAGAAAACCCGCCGAGAATCGTACGATTGTCGGCGGGTTAGTGACATGCTCGTTTAACAACTGCGGAACAGGCCGGTGTGCGCACGGTGTGATGCCTGTTCAGCATTGCGGTCATCGGAAGCCCGTCCCTCAGCAGGGCGGGCTTGCGACAATCGCAAGTACGATCTGCCTGTCCAAGATGGGCAGATCGTACGAGCTTTTAATTAGCTTACAACCATCGCAAGACAAAAGTCTTGCGATGGTTGTAAGGTGTATGGGCACCTTAAGAATGCACTACTTAAAAAAGGACTTTCTGTTGCAGGGGATCCCAGCAATTTGACTCATAGCTCAAAGCAAACCTCTGTGAAAATGTGGGTGAGCACACAAGTGTATAGTGTACAGAACACTTTAATTTATTTACACATAGTGAAACAAGAAAGAGTGCCAAGCACATGTATCAAGAGTCCAGAACTGTATTTTATTAACCCATGAATATTAAAAAAGCAACAGAAAACAGCTGTTTTTTTGGGAGGGGGGGGGTTGACAACAGTCTTATAGATCTTGAACTCTATAGTTGTGGACTCTTAATACATGTGGTTGGCACACTTTCTGAATTGACTACATATGGATTTCTCAAACTGGGTGGCCTCCACCATGTGGAGAGCTGCAGAACTAGTGCAATTTGGCCCGTCTTAAGACTGTTTCGCTATAAACTGAAGACCCCAGGTCCAGCGCCTTATCTCTAATTAGACTTAGATTTCAGTTTATTTGGCTGCTTTAAAAAACCACAGCTAAACAATGAAACTAAAATGACATTTTAAGAACATTCATTTGCAAAGGAGTGATCTGGTATCTCCAGCTATTCAGGTCTGTTGCACAACACAGCTGTAGAAAAAGTCTGTAAGAAGTGGCAACTCTAGCTTGGCGCATACCACCATCTGCTGGCTGCAAGCTGTAAATATGACATTTGAAAATAATATTTCCTTATATGCCTTACATACTTATTTGTCTTACTTCTTTTAAAATGAAAACAGGGACAATACAATAAATGTAAAATGATAACATTATAACAATATTCAGGCATATTAGGCATCTCATATTAAAATGATGATAATGATCATAGCATCCAGGCAGATTCCTCCTTTTGTCTTTCTATCCAACATTAGAAACATTTAGACAAGAGTCTCCATTGTTGCTATGGGCAACACTGTCACCATTCACTTCAGAGACATGTGGTGGATTGTCTTTAAAGAGTACAGTATATTAAAATTAATTTCTTTGAAATGTTTACAGTTCATAAAGTTTTAAGGTTGTAATATTGAAAGAAAATCTTGCTTTGGATATATGACTCTAGCCCTCCCAGGGGCCTATGTTAATATTAATATTTAATAAGTATTCTCTTTGAAGTCTTCACAGAGTGCAGGGTAGTCAGAATCAAAAAGAAATCCTAGTTAAGAGGTCGCCAAGAAGCTGTTAATAACATCATGTTGCTATCAAACCAATCTCCTACTGTCCCTGATCTCTTCATCCAGCTCTTCTGAACAATGTAAATCTATCTTTTTATCTACTTTTACTATTGTCTATCATTATAATGAAGTGTTATAATATTTACTATATTACAAAATTGTAAATCAAATTTAATCTGATATTTAGAATGCTAATTAATGTGATGATCTGTTTTGGTATTTTATATATTTGGGGACATGCTTGTGCATCCAAACAGTATATTGAACATCTCTCAGAGCCAAGATAACTTAAAGGACAGCTGTACAGTTGTCCTTTAATAAATGCCCCCACAACCCCTGAGTCCCTTTACTGCAAGGATCGGACCAGAACCGCACAGCCTTTGTCCAAAAAATGGCCTCTTTGTACTGCACATGCGTATTGTGGCATCATTCATTCAGATGGTTAAGCCATACTCCGAGTAACCACTGGAGAATTTGTTCTAGTGGTAGGGACTCTAGGAATTTATTAAAGGACAATTGTAGAAAGATACAGTTGTCCTTTAAAGCAAAATGCTTGTTGGCTATGTAGAGCAAAGTAACAAGTTCACTTTAATGGTGGTACCACCAGCAGCTTATACCTACCATGTCCTGCTGCTCTGCTGGTATGAGTTTGGTGACATACTGATTACTTCTAGGTATAGGGGAGAATTTAATTCACTCACTTGCTTCCCATGTAGCAGCTTTGAACACCTAGCACTTGGGGACAGGGATAGAGTTCTCAGACGTTGAAGATTATGTAGGACTTCCTCTCCCTTGCTGTCAGCACCTTAATGGTGATGCGGGGGATCAAACGAAAGAGAAGTGTGTGTTGGTGGAGCCAGACATTCCCATTGGTTAGTGAGGCTGCCCATCATAGTAATGACCAAATAGGAACATATAGAAACTAAAACAATCCATTTAATCTATATCTAGTCAGGTAGGCTTTCACACCACATACTTCTTTGTAAGTACTCTCAGATTGTAATGTGTGCGGCCAGAAAAAAACAATAAAAGAGCAATGAGCAAAGATCATTAGGATAGAGCTGTGGAAGATTAGAATGTCTATCAGGTTTTTATTGCTGCCTGACCCCCTGCTGGGGAAATTCCCTCTTTTTTTATGTCTTGGTGAAATTTGAGTTGTCATCAGAACAAGATTAGATTTTCCAATGAGAAGATCTGTTCTGGTGACAACTGGCTAAGAGGGGATTCCCATTACTTTGGAGAAACTTGCTCTCACTTGTGTATATTGGAACAGAAGTGAAGGTTATTCTCCCCAATAGCACATAAATGGCATAAAACAAATCCTGTGTAGATATTCTTATTTTATTACACCCACATACATGATCCAATAGGGTTGCAAATACATTCTCTGTGATAAGTGGTGGGCATAGACAACAAGAACCTAGAAGTAAGCATTATCCAGGTCTACGGGAGGATCCCAGCACCCCAGGTGGCACTTGGCTTTATAAAGGGGTTCTTCCCCCAAATGTTGCTGGTCTACCACCTTCATCAGTACACGGAGCCCGCTGCTCTTCCTATTGTTTTCCCTGTACTCTTGTGTCTGTTATGTTTGTATTGATTATTTCCCCCAAAAAATTACTCAAGTATAGTTTATACTTTAGTCAGCATTTTCTGTATAGCATTAGATGGTCTATGGGGTACTATCCAATTTCAGTATATACTGTATATTTTTTGTGTATATTATGCCATGGCTATTTATATGTGACAATATACTAATTTTTAAAAAAATATGTGGTATGTTGACTTATCGATTACCTTATTGTTGGCTGTTACAGCACCCCATTCTTTTGTGTTGCTTGATTTGCTATATTTTTCTTTTAGGCTGTGCAAACCTTATCTTATTTATTTTTGATCCCAGCACTCGCCCAACCCCATCTCCTAAATGGGCACCAAATCTAAACACTAAGGCTACACAGGAGATTTTTAGTCATGCTATCGCTTGTATTGTGGCACATTCAAAGTTACCATTATTATATAGTGACAGCAGTTTGCGCTTTACAAAATATGGGGAGACAGTTACAATACAATTTCATTAGAGAGGATAAGAAGGACCCTGTTCCTGAGAGCTTACATAACAGAAACTACTGGTGATATATCTCCATTTTTTCCCTCCATAGACCTAAATAGGATTAGGAGATGAATCAGTCAACATTTGCTCATTTATGAGATTCTCAGGAGTGTTTTTCCCATTTGACTATACCCTAAGGGATTAATCTCATGGGACTAATCTCCTAACAATCACCCAACAATCCCATGCAGTAACACAAATTAGTGATTTTGCACTAGGAGATGTTTGCACTCTCACGTGGGAATCATGGGAACCTGTGAGTGTAGAAATATAGGAACTGCCATTGAATGTTTTTAACCATTTCATTACAATAGCCAGACAGCACCCTACTGAGGCAGGCGGACATACCTGTACGCCCTCCCGTGTTTATGTTTATGTGTGTGCATAAACATAAACTCCCTGCTCCCGTTGTCATTAGATATGGGAGATCATCCGCTTGATGGACAAGCTCTGCGCCATGCGTTCGCAGTGCTTGGTCTTCCAAGGGATCACATGGCAATGTTTACACTGGTGAGCCCTCCCCTTACTTTCACAACAGAGGAAGTGGAGAAAATAGAATAGGATTTAATGAATAAATGAATGGATGAAGGAATCATTCATTTATTAGTTTAAAAGCAGCAGCAGCAGTAGCAGGTTCTAGGGGGCTGTTCACACTAGATGCAGTGACTGGTGTTCTTCATTCAGCAATGCCAGTCACCGCTACGGTACATAGAAAACAATTATTGGTGGGGTGCCCTGCAGAAAAAAATGCAGACATGCATCATGTCTTTGAAACGCACTAGACCGTATTGCTGGCCACCACACTGTAATGCAGTAGACCGCGCTACTGCGCAGGCACCTGAATGAAGTGTACAGATTGTGCACTCCAAATAAAGTTTAATAAAGTAAACAGTGCTTGGCGTTGTAACAACGTAATGCACCATGGCTTAGCGGGCCCTAGCAGACACATGCAGCATTTTACTGTGCAACTATACTGAACAAACCCTAAAGGTTGTGGATTGCTTTTAACCCTTTCACATACCCCTCATCTCCTGTATATGTCAGCTCTATCCTGTTTCTCCAGAGACCTGTATTATAACCTCTTCACCTCCCTTATAACCCCTGCACTTCTGTATATTAACCCCTTAATCTCCATCCTTTCACTGTATGTATAATCTATCTCCCCCTCCTCCCTCTGTGTATGACCTGTACATTTAATGAATCTAGTGCACTATTACCAAACTCCATGTTTAAACCCCCTCAATGTAATGCTGGCATGTTTCTTCATTTCTAAATAATTGCAGCAAAAAAATGAGCTCACCTTGGGGTGTCTACTTACTATTATGACTGTCATAATTTTTATTGATATGTTTCATAACAAAAAATAAGGGAAACATACATGTTTTGCTGAGCCTCTATGAGTGAAAGAATTAAAATACAATGAATGAAAGTGGTGGGCCAGGGACAGTGAGGCTTGGGAGGAAAGAGGTAGAAGATGCTGGATGTCCTCCAGCCATGAAATGGGGTGGGCTCTATCTGACTTGCTGCACCCTCTAATGCACATTGTGGGAAGCTCACGGTGCACAGTAAAATCAGTAAGCAATTTCAGTACAGAAAAAAAACTTGAAAATAAGCCTTGAGTGCCTGGATGGGAAGGGGGTTTAACACCGCGGATGTCAACTGGTTAAAATCTATCTCTGGGCAAACCAAAAATACAGTGGGGATACCCCATCACTGCAAGAGTTAAATACTTGTTCTTGTCTAGTTGGCTCAAATAAAGCAGATTTAGTTACCCAATCTTCACTCTGGCACTCTTGACACCTTTCTTACTTCTGCTCTCCTGTACTCTCTGCCTCCTCCCCCCTCTCGGGCGCCCCCTATATATCAACTCTCCTGGGACACAGAGCTTCCCTAGGCCAGAGCTGCATCTATCTCCAGGGCCCCATGGGGGCATCTAGTGGCCGTTGGCCATACTGCACCTACCTACATGTGCCTTCTGGCTTACCCGGGGTGCCTCAAAATTTTGTGGTAGCGGGACTGTGATGTCAAGGGGCTAATAAAGACTGGGGTGAAGGGGGCTCCTGGTGTTAAGGGGGAACTCTGATATGAAAGAGGGGCTTCTAATGTGAAGGGGGGTTCTTGATGCAAAGGATGACTCTGATATGAAGGGGGAGAATCTTGAATTGAAGGGGGCACGGCAATCTGATGGGGGAAGCCCACTTTTTTGTGTTTTTGCATGGGGCACCTCTTAAAATCGGTGACATTTTAGACTGCGGTGCCTTGAGATTTTGCATACTTTCAAAGGGTGCCGTGACTAATAAAAGGTTGAGAAGCGCTGGTCTAAGCGCATCTGAGGATGCTGAGGGACAGCCACCAGCCGGAGCGTAGTGAGCGGGAATCAGGTAAGTAAATCTGCTTTACCCCATTCCGCTAGACAAAAATATAAGCACCTAACCTTGCAGTGCTGGGGTAGCCGCACTGTAAAGGTATGATTTTTTTGGTTTGCTGGGCTTTAAAGTGGAGGCTTTGTGTTAGCCTGATCCAAGCTTTCCTGCCTACTGAATCACTGACCAGGAAGAAGCATGCAGTCTGAAAGTTGAACAGTCCTGTATTACTGGACAATGACTCACTTGGTAGTGAAGCAAGGATCAGGATGACACAGCCCTAAAAGCAAATGGCAGTGCACCTATTTTTCACCATTAGAGGATCCATTTAAACAGGGATCATAAAGAGTTCAGCACTTTTCTGAACATGATCTCTGTCATTAGCATATGCCTGTCAGATCACTGAAACTGAAATAAAAGATGTTTATATTAAAGGATGTGCTTACTAGCTGCTCCTAGAGATCACACAACAGAGAAGTAGGCTTGGCACTCCCCTCTTCCTCCTCCTCCATGTCATCATAATCCCCTCCTCACTTTGTGATCCTCAGTCCACTCTCTCCGTTTCCATCTTTGCAATATCATTTCCATGAGAGGTTAAACATCCAGGCTGCCTGTCCCTTTCTTGTCGCCTTTATCCCCCCTCCTGCCCTCCTCCAGATCTCAGCCCTGTGTCATCTTGTGCACATGATCTGCCTAAACTGTGGCATCGACAAGAGGCTGATACACCCACAGCTGTCATCTGCTGACGATGAGCTTCCAAGCAGCCAAGGAGTCCCAGCATCGATCCTATTGACTCTGCTCCCTTATTGAATGTCCTAATTATCTGACATCCAGCATGTGAGTTCACAGATGGAACACAATAAGAAGTAAAAGACTGAGCAGCGATCCTGGGGCACTGGACAGCTATTTTCATCAGATTTCTGGAGATCTGGGGGTATTGATGCTACATGAAGAAGGGCTGATCACAGGTTAAAGGGAGTGATTGAGACATGAAGAGTTTGCAGTGTGCTGGATTCTTCTTGCTGTCACTGCTCCTGGAGGTAAGTGCATTTCCCAGCTCACAGGAGCTGTCACTCATTTACAGTGCTTGGGGGTCTCCCCTGACTGTGGTTGGAAAATGATACTATAGGATGGGGCTTCCCTGATGTGTCATGCTATGTTCCTTCCCATTGTGTAGATTGCTATAAATATGTCTTCCATCCTTTGTTTGACAAAATGCTATTTTAGCTTCTATATATGGTTAGCCCAAGCTTTCTGTTTATGTTACAGCTCGCTGTTCTGTAGATGGTGATTCCTTGTCTTTTGACAAGAACCAGGGTTCCGTGGAACCCCAGGGTTTCTCCAGAGGTTGCTAGGGGTTCCTTGAGCTGTGGCTGGTTGACCTCTTATCTGATGATGCCTGTATAGTTCTGGGTTCAGTACCACTTGCAAAAGCCAACGGAATGGCACCAATCATCTTTTTAGCTGTCTGTTGGGGGGCTTTCTGACCACCATGGTAAGGGGTCATTCTTCTTTGACTACTAATGTAAGAGGCATTCTTCCTACTAACCTCCAATGTAAGGGGGATTCTTGCCACTGATCTATAATGTACAGGAACTTTCTGTCCACTGACTACCAATGTAAGGGGCATTCTTTCCACTGACCACCAATGTAAGGGGTATTCTTCCTATTGACCTCCAATGTACAGGGAGATTCTGCCTACTGACTACCAATGTAAGGAGCATTCTTACCAATGATCACCAATGTAAGGGACATAACTCCCTCCGTGGTAAGGGGGACATTCTTCTTTGACCACTAATGTAATGAGTATTCTTCCCACTGACCACCAATGTAAAGGAAATTCTTCCCACTTACCACCAATGTAAGGGAAATTCTTCCCACTTACCACCAATGTAAGGGGAATTCTTCCCATTGGCCTCAAATGTACGGGGACATTCTGCCCACTGACCACCAATGTAAGGGGAATTCTTTCCACTGACCTCAAATGTACAGGGACATTCTGACCACCAATGTAAGGGGAATTCTTCCCACTGATCTCAAATGTACAGGGACATTTTGCCCACTGTCCACCAATGTAAGGGGCATTCTACCAACTGATCTCCAACGTAAGGGACATTCTTTCCACCATGGTAAGGGGGCCATTCTTCTCTGACCAATATAAGGGGTATTCTTGCACTGACTACCAATGTAAGGGTCACTCTTCCCAATGACCACCTATGTAAGGGACATTCTTCCCAATGACCACCAATGTAAGGGGCATTCTTCCTAATGACCACCAATGTAAGGAGCATTCTTCCCACTGACCCCAAACACATTAATATTAGCGGGGAACCATGAGATCTGAAAATGACCCCAGGCTTCCCTGGGGTAGAAAGGTTGAGGAAGGCTGATCTAAAAATATGTAGTAATGGGATCATTGTAAACAAGTTACTCAATTTATATATCATGTTAACTTTTCTTCTGATTAGGTTTATAATGTACTTTCTCTGTCTTCTTAGATCAACATACGTGTTACGTGCTTGCACGGTAGAACCTAAGCTACTGCAAAAACTCTTTCATAGGAAGCAGCAGAATTACTGTAAATGGTGGATATTATTATCGCTACAGCAGATGAGATCAGCCTTCCGTAGATTTGTGATCTGAAAAAAGAAGCTTTTAAAAATTCTGAAGAGTCAATTATGTCTTGACAGAAAGTGTTGCTGAGTGACAGATGTAACCTAAAAAGAAGTTTCCTGATGTGTACTTCACACAGCACTTTGATCACCCCTCCATGAAGTGTAGTGTTTACGGTATACAAAATGGGAAAAAAAATTAGATGCCAGCTGGATTTTACAGAATATGAACTGATAGGCCTTTAGTTACTGTATTTCCTGCGTGCGTGGTTCTCCGACTAGAGTAGGCAGATAGAGGTCCATTGTTCTCTTGCAGAGACTGTGTCAGATTTCAGTTTGTGGCTTTTCAAGTCATATATATATATTTTGTTCTAACAGACGGGTCTCCTCACATCTCTGGCTTCGTTTTATTGCATTCCAAGCTACTTCCTCCTATAACCTTCATATGATTATATCCTTGTGCTTGTAATCTTGTATTGTATGTGACACAGATTCCTAGTTTGTTTTCTCTTTGAAAAGCATTGGGTTTGCGTGAGCCTTTTTTATAAATACTGCTGTTGTCATGATCAATACACCGCTGTAGTGGATATAAATGAGGTCAAAAAGCGACCACATAGCAGCTGTGAACTTTGCATGCCTTGTCTGGCTGTAAAATGGGGTGTCTGGCTATGTAAAATGGGGTTACTGGGTAATATGTATGAAAACTGGGGATGGGTGTCTAATGAGTGATAATCTTGTAGAAATGTTTGTGTTATAGATGGTGTATCAGACTTTTAAAAATCACAGAGGTTGATTTATAATGAAACTGGAACACGAGGCTGTTGCCCATGGCAAACTACCAGTGAGCTTTAGTCTAACTGACACCCAAATGATGAAGCTGATTGGTTGCTAAGGTGGCAAGAGCTTAATTTTTTTCGGTGCTCTTTGTAATAAATCAACCCTAAAATGTCACCAGTGTATGCATTTGAGTATCAGAATATATTTTTCTGGCATGGTGCTAGTCTTTGTGTGTCTCCGGAGTACTGTGCTAGCTCAGATATGTCAAAAGTAAATGCTTAATTAATAATATTCTACATACATGTATACTGGAATACATGTGAAATATCTTGGACTAAAGACAGAGATGCATTTCTCCATCCCTTGTGTTATTATAATATGTTTTATTTATTTGTACAATGTTAAAAGACCTCCGATCTAAAAATGTCTGTATTTGTGTTGGAAGAGGTGTTGAGATCTAAACTATTCATTTTTTTTAGAGCTGACAGTGCTGCGGGTATGCAAATTGGCCGATTTCTTTATAGCAGATCAGTAGAATCATTTGTTGTCTGTGTCTGTCTGTCTATAAGATCATTGGACATAAGTGGGAGCCATGCTGTGTTTGTGTCTGCTCCTACTCCTGACAGCTATGACATGCTGAAGTGGGAATGGCCACACACCTTTTTTTTATTCTTCCACATTGAGTATGATTGTTTGAGGCATGTAGGGTCTACATGCAATAAAGCCTAGTTTACACGGGTGTCAGAAGAAGCCATGTCATGAGCTTTAAAAGCTGAATTCTGGAAAAAAAACTAAAAACTTTCCTTGAAGTGGGGCTGTCCATGAACTGCAAGGGTTAAATGTTCGTCTGGGTCTACCTGGAAAAAGGTATTTTACTTACCTGCGCAAGCATCGGGGCATTTTGACAAGTACAAGTACTTGTCAAAATGCCCTGTTTTTTTCCGCCCTCACCCTGCAGCGCCCTCAGGCGGCTGTCTGACTTGCCTTGCGGTAGCGCCGGGCCTGGGCAGGCGCAACCTCTTCTCTCCTACGCTCTGGCAATCGGGGGCCCACTGACATCATCAAGTAGAATGTGAGGATGCCGAGGGACAGTCCACAAGCCAGAGCATAGGGGAGGCAATGTAAGCGCTGACTGCCGGGGGAGCGTGCATCAAGTAAGTATACTGCTTTTGCCAATACCTTAGACCAGCGTTTCTCAACCTTTTTTCAGTCATGACACCTTTTAAAAGTATGCAAAATCTGGAGGCACCCCAATCTTAAATGTAATGGAGTTTGAGGACCCCATGCAAAAAACACCAAAAAAAGTGGTGCTCCCCTTTACACCAGGAGCCTTCTTCAAATCAGAGCCCCCTTCCTTCACATCAGAGTTACCCTCTCTTATTAGCGTCCACCCTTCTTATCCCCCCATGTTACATCAAGTCATATCAGGATACCCCTTTCACATCAGAAGCCCCCCTTTCACATCAGAAGCCCCATTTAAATTTGAGCCCTCTCTTTTCATATCAGAGTCCCCCTCTTTCACATCAAAGTTTATGTCACAAGCACCCTTCACTTTAGAGTACTACCATGACATCAGGAGCCACAGATGTAGCAGCATGGCAGAGGACAGGAGGCATATCAAGCCTGGATGGAGACAAAGTAATATCCTGTTCTGAGTGGATCCCCCCCTTCCTGGATTAGCATCATTCCTTGCCTGGACAGAGGCAAACTTCTGTTCTTTTCTCTATTTCTCCCCGCTTGGAATAGTGTAATTCGTTTCCATGGTGCTGGCGTGACGCTGTGTGAAGATTTCAAGGTACTTCTGACGAAACCAAAAGGCACCCCAGGGTGCCACATCACCCTGTTTGAGAACTACTGCCCTAGACTACCAGAACTAATATCATGCACACTGTAAAATAAGATATTTCATACTTATGTTTCCGGCAGGCGGTCAGTAAAATCTTCTTTCAAGTATGTGTGTTGGATACCTCAAGAGAGAGAAGATTGTTCCCCCAATTGGCACTTTGGTTCCTTCTTCCAACCGCTGCATTATTATGGGACATAGTAGTAAAGTAGCAGTTAGTTGATAGATTCATAGCATTAAGAGGGGCCAGATATCAAACAATCCCTAAAGTGGCACCTGTAGGTCTTCAATAGGAAGAAGGTTTGACTCACTATCTGCTAGAAAAAAAAAATTAAGCCTTGTGCACATGGCGATCAAAGCTGCGGCTGGGGATTCTTGCAGCAAGAACTTCTTGTGGCAGGAGTCCCAGGTGTGCCTCGTCTGGATGCAGAGAGATTGTGTCCCGGGACAAGCATCTTTCCTGATCCACAGGTAATGGTACCATGTACCATAAAGGTGGCCATACACTTTACAACCATCGCAAGACCTTAGTCTTGCGATGGTTGTAAAGTAATAAAAAAAAAAGGATGATCTGCCCATCTTGGACAGGCAGATCGTACTTGCGATCATCGCAAGCCCGTCCCCCTGATCGCACAGTGTATGGGCACCTTTACACATGGACAGCCACAGACAGATGCGCCCACTGTCACCCTGTCATTTGGACACAGCAGCCGCATCTGTATGAACACACATGGGATTCCTGCAGCAAGAATCCGCAGGTTGCTGTCGCAGCAATCCCCAGCCTCAGCTTTGATCAACGTGATCAACGTGTTTTTGTAGCTTCTGATACTAAAAACCAATATTAAGGTAGGATTGACTATAATATTCACTGTCCACAGTATATTTGCTTACTTTTCTCTTTATCAATATGTTACAATGCCAATTAGAAAAAAAACAAAAACCTATAAAGATCTGCACATTTTTTATTTCCTTCCTTGAGTATCTGGCATATCTCATTTTGCTTTGTTAGCTAATGTGCGGAACTGTCTGCACTGATGAGTTCATTCTTTATACAGAACGAGACAATGGCACTGATACAGTATTTATGCATTGTCCTTCTTAGGAGGACCACGTCATGTCAAACACTCACAGCTAAATGACACAGAGAAATAGATAATTGTGAGTATATAATCTACTAACCGAACAGACAGCTGCCGGTAGACAAGAGGAAATTAGAAATAAAATAGCCAGTACACTTGTCATAGGAAAACTATAGAGGCTGGCTTTACTGACATCTTTCTCAAAATGCTAGTTGGCTGACTGAGCCACTGATTTCAATAAATTCCGAAACTTAACATGGAACAAGCATGTCAGCAAAGTTAGAAATCCTCATTCATATATTCATTCTGGATTAGTATTGTAGCTAGCATGACAGCCAGGCAACTAGCATTTCTAGAAGTCATCAATTGGAGCCTTCATTTGTCCCATGGCAGGTTTCCTTTACAGAGACATTGTCACCTTTCTTATTTAGGCCAGATACAGACTTGCACACAGTGGTAGCCGCGCGGCCCCATTGATTTCAATGGGGTTATGTTCGCTCAGCAAGCGCTGAGAAAATTTACCTTTTTTTGCAACGCGTACTGCACGTTTTTTTTCCAGCCGCAATCATGCACGATTGTCTGGGCGGAATTCTGCATGATCTGCTTGGCGTGCCATTAGAAAAGAATGGCACCACCAGCGCGATCAGCGCAGTTCCATGGACAATTGCAGCACAGTCACGGATCGCCCAGGTGCGCACCTGGCCTCAGGGCAAAGTCAGTGCCTTCTCAGAGGGCCCTTGCCTCTCCGCACCTGGACTCATGTATTTTCATTGCTGTGTACATGAGGTCGAAAGCAGATAACCTGCCGTTGATAAAACATCTCTAATACCAGGAGACAAATTCCACTTTTTATGTTTTTTTTATTGAGCTTTTCCGCTACATGACATAAAATCAGCGGACTTTGTTGATTATATCTTGCAGTAAATACATTAGGGGTACACAGATTCCTTAAACGTTGCCTTGGGAAAAATAACAGGAAAATTCATTTTCCCCCCCATATTGTTCACTCTTTATTCCCAATAAAAGCCAAGCACTTAACCCTTGCAGTTCGGTGGGTAGCCCTACTGCAAGGGTTAAGATTATCTCTGCCCAGAGTTCTTCTTTAATCAACAACAAAAGATTGCTATGGGACTCGAGGAGATAAGAAAACGGTCTGGGGACTCAAATGGTTAACTATCTGTGTCTTTTTTCAGTCTAACTATGTAACTATTTATAATAGGTTATCAAAAGTGAGTAAAAGAAACAGCACACCATTTGATTGTAAATATGATGTTTCTTTGTTAGAAGCTCACTAGCTCGGTGTTTGTCAGCTGAGAACGAGTGTGAGCCTGATGAAGGGACCAACATGGTTCTGAAACATTGCTTTGCATTGTTGAATGACCTTTTACGACAATAAAAGTATAACAAAGGAGCAAATACTGGAGTGTTGGCTATTGAGAGATAAATATTTCATTGAATGCTTTTGTGCCCGGGACTTCAGCTTCAGGTGTGTAATCATTATGACTACATGAACTACTAGTATGTTTTATGTTATCTTCACCTCAAATGGCTGCATTTCTGCTCTGCTGAATAGACACCTCACAGAACCTCACAGCCATTACCAGTTAGAAGCTAGCAACCTGTGCAATCATTTTTGTCGATTGACTTTTACATAACAAAACAGTACAGCAATCCATAAAATAATAAGCCTGCAGTAAATTCAGTGGATCTCTGTGATAAAAAACCTTTAATGAAATGTAAAAATCATTTTCGACTATAAGAATCAGCAAGTAGCTCAAAATTATGAAAATAGCACACATATTATGCCTTAGTGAACTGACAGCATTGGCTTCTACTGTAAACTATTTCAAGGGTTCAATAGCATCTTTATCATTAAAAGGATACTACTGTATATTGGTTGGTTGTGGGTCAGCTTCATTTTAACGTTGACGTTTTTGTCTGGGTAACAGTGGTCACCGGGACACATGGAGAGGGTGAATCCAGGGGTGTCCCTAGGGTTTTTGGCGCCTGAGGCAGGGGGGTGTATGCTAACCAGGTTATAGAGGAAGGGGGTGAGTCCCACTCAGCTCCTGGCAACCAGTGGCATTACTGGTTGCCAGAAGCTGAGTGGGACGCCGTCCAGAGCATCCCAGGTTGTCTGGCTCTTAGCAGCCTGGGCAACTCCGGCCGGAAAGGGGGCGGCAAACAATGTGTAGTAGAGCAGCCATGCCCCCCCATATGACCCAAAGAGATACTGCCTGATGCCTTATTATAGGGACGGCCCTGGGTGAATCTACCTAATGTAGCTTGGACACAAACAGCAATATATAATAGACAGGGGTTTTGCCAGTACCACTGAATGGCTCCTTTAGAGCAAAACATTTTTTTGTTGAAAAGGACTGGAACTCTGGAAGCTGTGCCCAGAAAATGACATGCAGAAGGCAAAGGGCCAGTCCCCAGTATTGTCTGTGGTCTTCCTGCAGCTGATCTTTTCCCGTTTACTGACTTACCATGCCTTGTTCTGCACTGTGTTTCTGTATGCTTTGCTTCCTCATGTTAGAGCCTGCAGCAAAGAGAACGGTGAGCAGCATGTAAGATTACTGTGCTTCTTTAATCTGGAAATGGCACATTCTGGACTGTTCCATGCAGCCCGGTTAAAGAGTGCTGATTGTCCAAGAGTTAAAGCCAAACACCACTTCTGTGGTTGAGGTAAGACAACTCTGTCTTGTCTGCTGGGGAGTGGAGTGAAAGGTATCCTGGGGAGGGTGGTTAGATTTCTGCTGTACAGGCAGTCCCCGAGTTACAAACATCCGAATTACATACGATCCCTACTTACAAACGGAGGCTATTACTTTACAGCAGGGGGTTCCAGGCTGCAGCCAAAGTGTACCACACAGCATTTCAGTAGTTGTAATGCTACCGCGCTCGTGCCGACGAGGAGTGCCCGCCTTTTTGGGTCTGGTTCGCAGTACTGTACGTACATTACAGGAAGTTGGCTCTTGTTAGACGTGCAGACAAGGGGTGCACGCCTCTTCTTCCAGGTCACTGTGAGGTTTTTACTGCTGTCTGTATCCTCATTAGAAATATTTAATCTCACTTCCTGTCCCTGAGACAACAGGAAGTGAGAGGAAATCTACCCCTAGGAAGGGAACTTCACTCCTGTAAGAGTTATCATGGCAAAAAGGTGTCAACACTGAAGCTTTCTCACCAATCCTTGTTTCCACGACAACCCAAAATCTTCAAAATCCATGTCACAGGGACAGAAAGTGAGGTGAAATCTGCTGCTGCTGCTCGTGGTATACTGAGATGCCACAGCTGAAGCGGATCCCGACAATTGTGCCGGGATCCGTCCAGCTGCATGACTGACAGCTGGCTCTGCCTATCTGAAGGCAGAGCCAGCTGTACCCACCCCCTCCCCCGTCCGTTCTGCCAGTCAGCGCTGGCGGATCGGAGCGGGGAGGGGGGAATCCAGCCCCACCCCTGTCACGGCAGAGAGCCGTGACAGGATCGAGAGGTGAGCGAACGCCGGTATGTGTTTGCTCACCTCCCGATCTACTGAGCCGACCTGTGACAGTCTCATTGTCACAGGTCGGCTAGAACTATGAGGTGAGTGAAAATCACTCACCTCATAGTTCTCCTTTAAGAACAAACCTACAGACCCTATCTTTTCCGTAACCCAGGGACTGCCTGCACTGAGGGATTTTATGTGACAATGTAGTCTACAGTATTCGCTATCTCGCCTAGCTGGGGCTCTCTCCATACTTTTCTCCCAGACAATTCTTACTCTTTTCAAATTACACCTCTAAGTAACATAGTATGTGTGAGATTCTCTTATGAGGAAAAGGCACTTCTAAGTCAGCCAAGAAAACCATTGCATATAAAAAGGAGTGCTTTATCATGGGTCTGGTGTGAGCAGAGAAGGGGTCATGAGTGAGGCATGACGAATGGTCGGTGAAAGTACTCTGAAGGAAGATGAGAGGAGTATGATGTCCCTGATTTTATTTGGTGTAAGCAGTTTGCTGACTATCAAATGTAAAACACTAGCTAATCAGTTAGGATTGCCCCCTGCATATAAAATAAATGAACTGCCAGATTAAAGGAGCAAAGTAATCCCTGTAATGAGGCCTACATGCTGCTCACGGCTCTCCTGGCTGGAGGCTCTGATATCAGGAAGCAAAGCTCTGTCTTACCAAGGGAGTGTATCTGGGACATGAAGGGAAGATGACTCAGTTGTAGTTTGAGATACCCAGTGACGTCACTCGTTGCTATGAGCTGGATGGGGAGATGTGTATGGCCCTTGTTCATCTCCCTGCCTGGCTCTTAGCAACCTGGGGCTCTCTCACCAGAGAGGGGGCAGCAGGCACACTGCAAACATTGTGCAGCAGAGTGACCAGTATACAACAAACATGCTGCACTGCCTGCCACCCCCTACGTAACCCAAAGATGCCTCCTGAGGCAATAGCCTCATGCTGCCTCATTAAAGGGACAGTTTTAAATAAATATATTAGCAGGGTTATTCACAAAAGGGTGAATAGTTTGGAGAAGGCAGAAGAAGTGAACAATCTAGGCCAACATAGGTGATTTGGAAAAATCCTCCAATTCAGTTCACTTTCCAGTTCAGCTATGTTGTCCTAGATTGTTCACTTCTCCTGCCTTCTCCAAACTCTCCACTCTTTTGTGAATAACCCTGTAGGTGTACTGGCCTAGTGTGTCGCCCAACAATGTACACTTGGACCCTTCGTATTAATCGTCCATCTCTCTTTTCACCTGTTTCAAGCACTACAAGACTATTCAGAAAACTGCACTGCCACTAAGTGAAGGTGTGTATATTGTAATACTATAAAAGCCATGACAGTGTCCCTGTACCAGAGTGTGATTATATGTATTAGTTAATGTTGTTGGGCAGATTTAGTCCCCTATACGCACCTGAGCATTTTGTCATGTGTTTGCCAAGCCTGACAACACTCAACATGATCCCATTATTTTCATTGGTACCTATGCACACCTGAGTGTTGTGTCCCTTATCGCTTGTAACTTGAAGCCCAAAAAAGTATATGAACTTTTTTTGGACAAAATCACCTTTTTAAACCCCATAGGCTTCAATGGGAGTGCCTGAAAAATGCACATAAAGCGCTTTTTTTTTTTTGCACGATTTTGCACCTAACAACGGTAGTAACATTGGGTTAAAGAAAAATGCTCAAATGCGAAAAACACATGAAAAAACTTACAAAATGTGCAATAAAAGCGTCAAAGTTGCCTGAAACGCTCACGGTGAAGCGTAAATGGAGCTATATATTTTATTTACTGGTCAAAAGTGAATATTCTGCTATTAAGTCTTTGCGGCATTATGTACATTTTTGAAACATAAAAAAAATTCTGGGGAAAATGGGAACCCAAAAAACTACTATCCTATGCACTTTTATTTTTCACTGGCTGGTTTTCTACAAGTCAAGAACCCTTTCTGTTGTAGTCTGGTCATATTTTGGATGAATATGTAATTGTTGTGAGAATCTTATACTGAAAAAAGGGCTGAATACAACTTTGAAGGCCGCAGTAAGTGACTTTGGCAGGGAAGGATATCAAATATGAAAGCTGCTATAAATCTATGAAATTAGATTTAATCCCATTCAAGATCAGCAAGGACACATTGTATAAAGAAGCTACACTTTAGCTGTGTCTTGAAGTTTAGTAATTTAATAGATAAAGGGGAAAATGTAATAAATATTAAAATAAGATGTCTGTTTACAATATCTATGTCAGATTTAATAGGATCTGTACTTTCAGATACTGTATATGTATTACATCATTCTATGCATGCTTGGCCAAATGGAACCACTCATTCAATAAAGGCTGGCCATTTCCTAAACCTGTTGCGGGACAATTTTATGGATCAGATGGTTGATGTCCCAACCAGGAAGAATGCTATACTGGATTTATTAATCTCCAATAATGCGGACATAGTTGCACACATAGCGATTAGGGATACATTGGGTAATAGTGATCACAGGGTGATGATTTTTAATGTTGTGTACAGAGAAGAAAAGTTTGGGGTTTGACAAGAACACTAAATTTTAAAAAAGCAAACTTCGATAAGCTGTGCCATCTAGTGTATGACACTAAATGGGACAAATTATTTTTAACAAATACACTGATGAGAAGTGGGATTGTTTTAGGAATACATTGCACAATGCTATTACCAAGTGCATACTATTGGGTAACAATAAAAGATCGAGAGCTAAGCCTGCATGGCTAAATAAAATGGTAAGACAACACATCAAAGAAAAGAAGCTAGCACTTAAAACAATATAAGATGGAGGGGACTGCTTTCGCATTCCAGAGCTACAAGGAATGTAATAGGAGATGCAAACGTGAAATCCAGGCAGCTAAAATAAATTACGAAAAACATAACGCCACAGTCTGTAAAAAGAACCCCAAAAGATTCTTCCAATATATAAACAGTAAAAAGATAAGAAAAAAGCAGGTAGGCTCAATAAAAGATGAGAACGGGAGATTAATCACAAACGACTTGGATTGGGCTGAGGTATTAAATTAATTTTTCTCCTCAGTATACACACAAGAAAAAAACAGGTTTAATGGAGATAAGAATGTGAGTAGCTCAGTGAGTAAGATACGGCAGTGGTTGACAGTAGCCGGGGTTCAACAAAGACCTGAAAAACTTAATGCAAATAAATCGTTAGGACCAGATAACCTGCACCCTAGGGTACTTAAAGAGCTCAGCCAGGTTATAGCGAGACCATTATTCCTCATTTTCAAGGACTCCATAATGACTGGAAGGGTAGCAAGTGATTGGCTGAAAGCTACGGTAGTACCAATATTCAAAAAAGGTTTAAGATACCAACCTGGGAACTAGTCCCATTTCTGTGTTTGCTGATGATACTAAAATTGGGAGTGTAATAGACAGGGGTGTAGACAGTATAACATTATAGGAGGACCTGAATAAAATAGGGGATTGGGCAACTGTTTGGCAGATGAGGTTTAATGTTGAAAAATGTAAGGCAATGCATTTTGGGGTTGAAAATAGGCAAGCGGAATACACATTAATGTGGACTCCACTAGGGAAGTCAGAAATGGAAAACGATTTGGGGGTCATAGTTGACCACAGATTGAATAACAGCATGCAATGCCAGGCTGCAGCAAACAAAGCTAGCAGAGTACTGTCATGCATTAAAAAGTGAATGTACTCTTGAGACAAAGCTATATGTTTGCCACTTTATAGATCACTGGTTTGGCCTCATCTTGAGTATGCGGTTCAGTTTTGGTCACCTATCCACAGAAAGGATGTCTTTGAGCTGGACAGAGTCCAGAGAAAGGCAACTAAACTAATTAAGAGGCTGGGGGACCAAAGCTATGAGACAGGGTTGCTAAATTTAAACTTGTTCACGCTGGAAGTGAGGCGATTAGAACAGGACATGATTCTGATATACAAATTGTTTAATGGTGATGGCAACATCAGCAGTACACTGTATACTGTAAACTCCCAAAAAAGACTAGGGGGCCACCACCTAAAACTGGTAGAGAAAAGATTTAACCACAAATGGCATAGGGGCTTCTTTTCAGTTAGAACGGTTACATTTTGGAACTCTCTTCCACAAGCAGTGGTATCAGCTGAGAGTATTGAATCAGTCAAAAATCATTTACAGGATTATTCACAAAATGGTGAAGAGTTTGGAGAAGGCAGGAAAGGTGAACAATCTAGGACAACATAGCTGAACTGGAAAGTGAGCTGAATTGGAAAATGTTTCCAAATCAGCTATGTTGCTCACTTCTCCTGCTTTCTGAAAAACTCTTCACCCTTTTGTGAATAACCCTGTTGGATACCTTCCTCAGAGACCATAACATACAGGGGTACAGGTACTCCTAAAAACTAGACCACACAGGGACTTGTATACGCACGCACGCACGCGATCACACACGCACAACACACAAACACACAGACACACAAAGGTTGAACTTGATGGACCTGTGTCTTTATTCAACCTCAAAACTATACAACTATGTATGTATTATACCGTATTGATAAACAATGATAACATAGCTAATAACTTTGGTTCTATTATTTATAGTTTTCTTAGATTTCTATGGGGCTCGTCTACCTTCGTCTTCTGGCCAGGAGATGAATGGAAACAAGCCTCATAGACTTCTTGTGGCTTATGGGCCTTAAAGGAGAACTATGGGGTAAGTGTTTTTCCCCATAGTCCTCCTAAGGGTCATGGGAGGACATAAACTAGTGTCCTTCCATGACCCAAAGCTCAGTATATCACGAGCTACAGCTACCTTGCT
Organism: Nanorana parkeri; assembly: GCF_000935625.1. Classification (NCBI taxonomy): domain Eukaryota; kingdom Metazoa; phylum Chordata; class Amphibia; order Anura; family Dicroglossidae; genus Nanorana; species Nanorana parkeri. The sequence goes on along the minus strand of NW_017306309.1, from coordinate 1,440,923 downwards.
AGAGGGTGGAATTTCAGTAGACACTGTCTATTTGGGTGATTATTCGCCCTAATGCTCCGATACTTACCCCACAACTGGGGGAAGTACGGAGATTTCCCTCTGGCTGGCTGGCAGTGCTGCGTGGGAGCAAGGAGCAGTTATCCCGGCCCATAGGGAAACTGGGCGGTGGGTCATGACCTGCCTACCGATTCCTGATTAGCTAGGAAGCCGGCTTCACTTGTTGCTAGGCAGCCTGGCTCCCTGACCAATCAGGAAGCTGGACAGCACCTCATAACCTGTCTCCTGGCTTTCTGATTGGCTAGGAAGCTGGCTTCACTTGTTGCTAGACAGCCTGGCTTCCTGTCCTGTTAAAAAAGCCGGGCGGCATGTCATGACCCACCACCTGGCTTCCTGATCGGTCAGGAAGCCAGGCTGCCTCACAGTGTCGCGAGGGAATGTGAAGCTGAATTTCTTTCGATAGAACACTGGTTCCCAGGCAATCAGGGAGGCTTCCTGATAATCTAGGCCCACGGTACCTCGGGATACCGGTATCAGTATTCAGGATCGGAGAGAAAAAATATGGGTACTCGTACTTGATACCGAAAAAACGGTGCATCCCTAGTTTTACACCCTTTACTAAAATAAGATTATCTCAGAGTTGTACTCCAAAAAAAAAGAAAGGATAATACACAGTTGAAATTCATGTGAACAGTCTTACCTGAAGTAAAATAATCCAGGCACCCCTAGGAGACAGCATGTGACTATGTAATCAATGGTGGTTAAAGACTTTCAGAGCATAGAGGAAACAAGAAGGTATGGGAGAACAATTTCTGGAGTAAGGGGAAGTTATGAATAGGGTGTTATAATGAGTTGAAGGTGGCTTTCTTGCACCACTGACAAGGTTTTGTTTGTAGGTAATTATTGTCTAAGCGCAAACATCATAACTCAGGTTGAAAGTTAGCAATATAACTTTTTCCTTCATATTTGTATTTTTTTTCTTATTGAGTTTCTAAGAGACTTAAAACTCGTAGTCCCTGGAGAACAGAGCATGTATATAAATGTCTGCTTTGGAACTGAAAAAAAGCTTTAGCTTTGAAGCTCTCCGCCTGCATTGCATTAAAATAATTTCAAGAAATGTTACCTAGCAGCAGACCTAAAAAGATCTAAAACAATATTTTGGTATATCCTTCCTCCTTAGGCCTGGTTCACACCTGTACGTTTTGTAGCGCGTTCAACGCTCTACAACGCTCTCATTCTACAAAACGTTCAAACATGAAAATCCCATTGTTTTCTATAGGTATGGTTCACACCTTGCCGTATTTTAGCCCGTCTGAACGCGCTACAAAACGGCCTACGCCTGAAAAGGTACATGAGCTTCTTTGCAGCGTTTTTGTCTCGCGTTTCCATTGGGATACAGCCAAGTAGCCCTCAGAAACGCGCGTTTGTTGCGCGTTTTTTTTAACCGTGGATCACGGTAAAAACACGCGTCACAAAACGCGCGACAAATGCGCATATTCGATACGCCTAGGTGTGAACAGAGCCTTATGAAAGCCATATTTCTCTTTTATATCGATACACAAAAGCCATTGGGAAAAAATGTGTATAGTCTGTACCATATATCATTCTATAATAAACAAACTCCAGTTACAATAACTGGGTTTGAGCTATAATGTATAATGCTTTCTGGATGGGAGGGAAATTAAATGGCCTACCCAAAAGTAATATTTAAGTTGGATCACCCACAATCTTCTTATTTCTTAGGTGGTGTCAGGTGATAGGATTTTACATGGGCCACAGCAGTCTAGTTGAGCTGGAAAATCATGAGGAGTTTTTGCGATTTTTCACTTACGTATTCAATGGTGTTACAGCTCATTAAAGATGACTTCAACTGTGATGAAGACTGTGCCAAAAAATTGGTAGGCAGAGGGCAAAGGACTAGTCACCAGTATTGCTTGTGGTCTCCCTGCAGCTGATCTTTTTCCCATTTCCGACTGCACCGTGTCTTCTCCGTGTTGTGGTGGCCATCTTGGTAGAGGTAGGGTTTTGCCTGCCCATATCAGTGCTGCCCCCTGATGACTGGTGGTCTGATAATTGGTGGGAGAAAATATAAGAAGCAGCAGGAGTGGGGAAAGCAGCACATATCCACTGCATGGATGAAGCAGAAGCTGGGAAAAACATGCAGCCCAGAATCCTCTACAGCAAGCAGGACAGTAGACACCACCAAATCTCACTCCAGATCTTGTGATGTGAGGGGGAAATCTCTCCAAGTGTTAAATCGATTAGTAACCACTCAGACGGTATAGCTTCAAGAAGTAGGTTATTTCAGCCGGCCAGCTGGGAACATGCAGCAACTAAGGCATGTTCAAATAATATGGGCTCTTTATGGAGACATCAGGGGTCTCCAAGACCCCTAATGTCACCTAGGACCCCCCAAAAGAGGCTGATGAAGCAGAGATCTGCTCCATCAGCTTCTTTCCAGCTTCTGAAGCTGGAGAGTGACACAAGAATGCGGAAGTGATGTATTATACAACACTTCCGCATTCTTTCAGAGGAGAGGCGACCGGAGGGAGCTCGTGTACCGAGCTCTCTCTGATCCCCTGTGTCACAGGCGACATGCTGATCCCGGGCTCGCACCGGGCACAGCGGAGCCCGGGATCAGCGGGACAATGGCGGGGGGGACAGCAGAGGGAGGGGGGGCCCCCACCGATCGTCGCTAAATACAAGCTTTACAGCCGGCGGATCGCATGTATATTAACGGGCATCGCTGCCCGTTTTTAAATTGCGGCCATTTCCCGCTCGCGCGCGCCCGGCGGCGCGCGCAAGGGGGCGTGTCTGAGCGGACTTCTAAAGACGCCCGCTCAGATCTAGAGAGCTCCTGGCCGGCCGTTTTTTTACTACGGCCGGCCCGGAGGCAGTTAATATAATGAAGCAGAACTGACAAATAAACAGGCTCATTATTCAGCAGGGCCTTATTGATTTCAGAAAGCCCCATTCTTAATAGCTGCATGCTTAAATAAATTCTGTCCATGCATCAGTATTTCTGTGTTCTTCTCATGTAGTTCTCTACTGGGTGAACAAGGAGATGTATGTCCTGCTACTTACATCTCTCTCTTTTCATGTATATTTGATAAACGCCTGATTATGATTCCCGGTGTGGTACTCAAACACATATACAGAAAGCTGTGGTTCTCCATAAGAAATACTACACACATTATACAATCTTAAAGGGAATGTATAGTTAAAATATATGTTTTTATTATTTTGAGTAATAAAAAGGGATATGTTAATTTTTCCCTTTTTTTATCGGAAAAATATAAAATATTGTATGTCAATGTTTTCCTATTGATATGTCTAGTATTAGGCGCTCTGTTAAAAAAGACTGTTGTTTACAAAGTGTAATAACTCAACTCAAATGTAAAAACACAACAGTTGAAAGGCTCATTCCTCTTCATCCTTCTCGCTGTCTGCTCTGTCATGAGGGGTTCAATATGGAGTTTCAGCAGAGAGAGAAAGTCTGAAAGCAAACAACGTTTGCTGTGCTCTCGTCTTAGAAAAACAATAGTACACTATAATGGGTGCACCCTGAATTAAATGTTTGTATATAAAATACATTGAGGGAAATTCATCAAAACTGGAGCCAATCAGCTTCTCTCTTTCATTTTCAAATCTTAACTGAACAAATTGAAAAGAGATGCTGATTGGTTGCTATAGGCACCTGCTCCGGAAATCTGTCTGCTCCAGGTTTGATAGATTCCCCCCACTATATACATAATAAACTTTACATAAAACAGCATGTGTGCTTTAAAACAATCTCTGCACAACAAAGACTCTAGTCAGGCTGCAGTTGGGTTCTAAAAACCTTAGAACACCTGCTGTGTGTTTATATTAGAGGACTGATAGGGTTACTGCAGAACACATAGCAATTAAAGCTAAAACAAATCCTTATTTATATCGGCAGATATCATATGTGATAAATACTCACCTTGCCTGCACATTGTGTCATATCTTGTAACTAACTTTCTATTTATTCAATTTATATGAGGTGAATAGTGCTGAAAGACCAAGCTTCCTTTAAAAATGTTAGAGCTCCTTTTATGGAATGCAAGATATGCCAAACACAGGCCTTCTCTGATGGCTGCCATTTTTTGTGTAGACCAACAAAGGCAGCATGTTCACCTTTCCTATTAGTAAGGCATATAGAAAATGGATTTAGCCTTTCAGATATGGGTAATAATATACATAAAAGATTAATGGTTAAAGGTAGGGATGCAGCGGTGCTGGTTTTTCGGTATCGAGTACGAGTACCGATATTTTGCTTTCGGTACTTGATGATACCGAGTACTGATCCTTCCGCTGGCATGGAGCCGGCTTCCCAGACAATCAGGAAGCCGGGCGGTGGGTAATGACATGCTGCCTGGCTTCCTAATTGCCCGGGAAGCCAGCTCCATGTTGTTTGGCCGGCTCGATTCTGATTGGCCAGAAAACAGGCTTCCCAGCCAATCAGCATCGAGCCGGCTTCTTGGCCAATCAGGAACCAATTCGGTGAGTAATGACCTGCCTCCCGGCTTCCTGATTGGCTGGAAAGCCGGCTCCATGCTGATTGGCTGGGAAGTCGGCTTCACAGCCAATGAACAAGGAGTGGGCTGTTTGGCCGGCTCGATGCTGATTGGCCAAGAAGCCGGCTTCCCAGCCGATCAGCAAGGAGCCATCTGCTTGGCTGGGAAGCCGACTTCTCGGGCAAATCAGGAAGCCGGGAGATGGGTCATTACTCACCACCTGGGTTCCTGATTCCGCGGGAAGCCGGCTCCATGCTCATCTACAGCACTGCCGGTCAGAGGAAATCTTCCCCTGGCCGGAAGCTCCCATATCGGGGAAGGTATCGGAGCATTTGGACGAGTACAACTACTCGACCAAATACCCGGTATCAGTACCGATACCAATACTAGTATCAGTATTGGTGCATCCCTAGTTAAAGGAAACTTTAACTAATGAAGCCAGGAAGGAAACATTTTTAGAAGGAGAGGTCCGCAATGGCACCTGCCTACGCATTTCTGGCACTACAGGTATTCGTAAAAATAATGTATTAAAGCATTGCTATCCACTGGTCCCTCCCCATGCAGAGATGAATACCGAGTTCCGATGATCCTGGCCTTAGTTGTTTGTTGATATCTTGTGGCGGACCTCTCTTTTTCCTGTTCATGCCTTTGCAGTAAATCCCCATTGACTTCTATGGGGCTTGTCTCCCAGCTGGGAGATAGCAGTAGATAAGCCACCTAGAAGTCATTTGGGATTTACTGCACATACTGTACATGGCCAGGAGAAGGAGACTTCCACTGCAGGATGTCAACAAACAACTGAGGTCAGGCCCATTGGAACTCGGTAAGTATTAATCTCTGCACAGGGAGGGAGCGGTGATCTCAGCTTAAAGAGGCCTAAAGTATAAGTGCACTTTGTTTAAAGTGCACTTATCCTTTCATGAGGTAAATTATTCGTAAGTGAGAAGGCAAACCACTACAGTTATCAAAAGTAGAATGTGCTTCAGCTAAGCTATGACTTTGTTCCAGATCTGACCTTTTCTAGTTTATATCTTAACATCCACAAATGGTCCCATCATTTTCTTTGTTATGTTTGGTCGGCAGCAGTCGGAGAGCAAACAGACATTAAACCTGGATTCAAGCAAAGGTCACCATTTTTCTTCGTAGGGATGGCTTGTTGATGTGTGTTCCACTGTACACTATATACATTAAAGGAGAACTATGGGGTTAAGGCTTTTCCGCATACCGTGTTTCCCCGAAATCGGGGGATGTCTTACTTTCGGGGAAACACGGTAGTTCTCCTTAGGGTAACGGGAGGACACAAACTAGCGTCCTCCCGTCACCCTAGGCTCAGTATACCGTGAGCTGTAGCTCGTGGTATACTGAGACGCCGCAGCTGAAGCGGATCCCGACAATTATGTCTGGATCCGCCCAGCTGCGTGACTGACAGTTGGCTCTGCCTATCTAGAGGCAGAGGCAGAGCCAGCTGTACCCGCCCCTCCCCCGTCCATTCCGCCAGTCAGCGCTGGCGGATCGGAGCGGGGAGGGGGGAATCCAGCCCCTCCCCTGTCACGGCAGAGAGCCGTGATAGGATCGAGAGGTGAGCGAACGCCGGTATGTGTTCGCTCACCTCCCGATCTACTGAGCCGACCTGTGACAGTCTCATTGTCACAGGTTGGCTAGAACTATGAGGTGAGTGAAAAGCACTCACCTCATAGTTCTCCTTTAAGCTGCTGTATTTGTTATGTGCCAGCTAGCTAGTGTATGGCTCTAAGTTTTAACTGAATGATATATTCTCAGAGCACCTATAATACCATTTCATTTCAGGACGGACTTGCAGGCTGTCTCCAAGGATCTTTCCTAGCTTTAGCTTTGCAATGTTGTGACAAGAAGTCTTTATTTTAATACAGGGAGGTGGCATTTGTTTACCCAAGATATTGCTTTAGCAGCTGGGCAGATCCTCATATAAATGCTTTGAATCTCACAAACAAAGGTCTCAGTTTAGAATTCTACTTTAGATTCTTTTTTCTTAAACTGAAAGCTTTAGGCTATGCTGAAGTGACTAATCAATTAATTGACAAATGGACTGCTGTATTCAGTAATGTACCTTTTATTCTTTCTGAATAGTGATACTCTACAGCCTTGGTTCTCAACTGGTGGGTCGTGACCCAAAAGTGGGTCGCGACCCCGTGTTTAGTGGGTCGCCGCATGCCTTCCACTTTTCTAGGTGAGAGGCTCCTCAGCCTCCCGCTAGTGCAGCACTGTCAGTTCTCGCACCAAGCAACCATTCAAAATATGCTGCCCGGAGCCAAGTGTCAGCTTGAGGTGGGCTGGGGGGTATGGCTACGAGGGAGCACCATACATACGTGCATTGCTTACAGCTCTCTCACGTGTCTTATGAAGGTGCCTGAACCAGAGTGACATCATATTCTGGCTCTCGGCACCTCTACAGGGTGCGCAAGGGAGCTCTACAAGCCATGCACATATGGATGGAGCTCCATTACAGCACAGCAGTCCACACTGGACCCCAGGCTGAGAATCCACTCCAGTTCTCGTGCATTCCATTGCAGTGCGACTTGGGTCGCGACTGAATGACCAAGGACAAATGTGGGTCCTGAGGTTACACAGGTTGAGAATCACTGCTCTACAGCACAAAACTAGGCATTTCTTTTGGCAAACATCAAAAACTAAAGCAATTTAGACTGAGCATATAATAATTGTCATTGCAATTAAATTTCTAATATTCTATTATTTATATCTTAGTGCAGACTTCTGGGAAAATATGGAAATCATACAAGCAGGAAATGAGAATTCTTGTGGGCAAATGTTATCTCAACAGTTATTATATTGCATATCTTTGTTTTTTGTTTACGTTTTTGGCATGGAAAGGTCATTTTTAAAAGCATTCCTATTCATTCATGTTGTGGTGTGACCAGGGCACCGCTGCATGTGTGAAGGGGCATAAATAACAACATGGCTTGTGTAACTTAATATGTTATTGTATATTATTTTTTATTGTATATTCTTTTTTGTAACAAAAGTGGAGTTTTCCTTTAAGTGAGTGGAGTGGGCAGGAGGTCGGGAAAGGGGGTGGTTATCAGCCTGTAGACCTGTTTAAAAATATTTTGCGGACTTCATGCCAAAGCATGAATTTCACAATTCTGAACACAAATAACAAAAACATGTTTTGTTATTTACTTATTTATTGTTTAGAAGTAAGCAAAGTATCCTCTCCCCTCCTATTAATGCAGTCCTCATGCAATCACCACTAATGCTGCATCAGCTTCTCCGTAACAGTGCAATTAAGGCAGAATTCCCCCGGGAGACATAATTATACTCGCTCCTGTATCATCTCACTTTCTGAGATGGCCTACGGCAGGAGGTGTTCTGAAAGCTCTTTTATTAAACCATCATTATCCTATTTGTAATGAATGTATTGTAAATCAAGCCCTGCACTTGTTTCGGGATTAGGGTACATTAGATGCTACCAAGGTGAACTAATGAAAAAATTAATATAATGGGAATAAATGTAACACAATAATGAACACAACGAAGCAGAAATCTTCGCCTGTCCTTTTTATGTTCAGAGCTGTAACTAGGTGTGGTCAAAAGAAGCAGGAGCCCAGGTGATAGATGACGAGAAGTCACGGAGGAGGTGTGATGTTACACTAGGGAAAAAGAATAGTGTTAAAGGAATATCTAGTTAAAACTGGTCATTTGTTTGCTATGCTTGACTGCAAAATTATGCTTGCCTGCAGCCCCAGTGTATATATCTTGCTGCTTGTGCTATTGGACCTGGATGAATGTCAAAAGACCACTTTAAAGAGTATCTATGGTCAAAAGCTAAAAATAAATGTGTTTCTATATTGAATTATCATAAGTCCTAGCCCACTCCTATTAACCATATCGATCTAGAAGTTTGTAAACGTAGTTTTTGAAGATGCCAATAGGATCCTTCTTTCCTTGGACAGCGTTAACTCTTTTCTTTACCTTCGCGAGCACAGGAAGATCCCTCAGGTGGAGCTTTTCTGCTACCTGCTGGTCCACAACTGCACGCTTCTTAAGAATTGCAAGGGGTGCCTACGCAATCTTACCCTGTTTGAATCTTGTTGTCTCTTGCAGTGCCTCAGAGTGTTTTGAATCTCGGACCCACACTCTGCTGGATTTATTTTTATATTATATTCAGTTCTGACACTTCCGGTGGGAAAGTTTAAGCTTGCTTATATGCTGGCTTGGGATGCCAATATGAGTAAATCGTTAGACCTACCTGAGTGGTGTAAAATCTGGCTTGTGCGGCCAAATTCTCACCCAACATTTTAGCTCAAGAAAATGCACTTAAGGTGTTGTTTCGCTGGTATATGATACCTGTTAAAATCTCCTATGCTTTCGTGGTTGTGTTGCACGGGGTATCACATATAGTGGCAGTGTCCGAAAGGGCAAAAACTGTGGGTACGGATATATAATTTAGTAAGGTCTGAATTGAACTGTGCAATGGCCCGTGATTCTTGGGAAGCCTTGCTTAATAGGCCTGTCACAAACCTTTCTAGGAATGGTAGGAAACCTGCAACCTTTATTTGAAAAATTTGAAATGGCGGGGGGGGGAGGGTTTGGGAATGGGCGGGCAGGACAATCCTGGGATTGACCAATGGCTGACGTGTGGATCAGCAGTGAAGCAATGTGACCTGCAAGGAGGAGGCGGGTTTTGCTCCTGCTTGTCACAGGGCTATAGTCATGGAGGTGATCCACAATGGGGGAGGAAAGAGAGAAGGGAGGGGAAGTTTCAATATATATGTGTTTGTTGATCCTTAAGTTAATAATTGTTGCATATCGGTGTAAATAAAAAGCTTACCCTTCCAGTGGTGCTCGTTTTTTGCTAGGGGACTCAAAGAAAGGTGTTTTACTTACTAGATTCCCTCCCCTGCGCTGGTCAGCGCTCACTTCTTCCCCTCTGCTCCAGATGTTGGAATGTCCCTCATGTCTAATTCAGGTCAGTGGACCTGTATAAGACGTGATGAGGTCAGCAGTCCTTCGCCAGAGCGAAGGGGAGAAGAGCCTCCGGGGACCGGTCTAGCAGCTTCTCTGTTTCATTTTTTTAATCCTCACTGAACAAACTGAAGAGAGAAGCTGATTGGTTGCCATGGGCAACTGCTCCAGATTAGTTTTGCTCCAGTTTCGATAATTTCTCCATGTCTAGTTGTGGATTCTTCTGGATTCTTGTGTAATATGAAAGCAGATTCCACATTTCACCTCTTTGATGTATATTGAGAAATGATGTGCAGTAGCATACACAGTGCTGTCCTATGGGATGCTGAGAAGCCATATGGCAGTAGAAGCTGTCTACGCTTTCATTGTAAAGCAAGTCATGCACAAATATTTCATTCAAGATGGCTCGATGAAGCACATCGTTTTCATTTTGCACACATTTTTCAGTGTATATTTTTGCACACATTATGGATCTCTCCTGAATGTAATAAGCAGCATATGACTTGATGGCTGACACTGATGGCCTTAGAAGGTCTATGTGTAGGTCTCTCTTGAATAGTAAAATCTGCTTCAAGCTTGATATATTTATTTATTTGTTCTTGTGGGATTTCACAAGCAAGAATCAGTGTCTGCTCACAGGGATATCTCTTGTAGAAGTCTGATGGATTTGATATATTTCCAGTCAACTGAATCAGGAAAACTGAAAGCTGACCGTATTACCTCATTGTCTCTTGGGGGTTGACTTTGCAATGTATGCCATCACAGCTGTTTCCTGCTTGCTGTTCATATTTCATATACTCTTTCAGGGCTTTTTATTCTTATTGTTCAGTGTAAAATTTGTTTTTCTATATTGTATGAATAGTAATTGTAAACGGCGGTAGTTCTCCTGGATCACCCGCTGGTGGCGCTATGCTCCTGGGTTGTTCAGCCTTCTTTCTGGCCACCATCTGGTGCCCCACTGTACCTCCTATTCTCTTATTAGTCACCTCCAGCACTTGGTATGTCACGTGCCTCAGCAATCTCTTGGTCCGTCTAATCCCAGTTGTGCTTTGCCATCTTTTTTCGTGATTCATCTTGCTAGCCTTGCCACGCATATTCTCTCCACCTTGTGTTTGCATAGATCTCCATTATAGAGTTATAGATGGCTGCTGTTGAGGGGGCAGTTTCTCCATGAGACAACAAATTAGTTGGTGTCAATGAGGCAGTGGCTAGTCCGGCAGATGTCCTGCTGCAGAAAATGAGTGGTTTTTGTGGGCGGTGTTAACTTATTTTTCAATATGGAGAGGAAAGGATTTGGCTGAGTTTTAATGTCCGTTTTTATCTTTAGTTCAAGTTTAAAGCTCAACTCAAACCTTTTATTTTAGTTTTAGAAAGACTTGATGAGGGTATCTCAAAGAGTTGTTTTTTTTGTCCATTACCTTATTTTTAAAGTAGCCACCCCTCCAAGCTCACTTCCATGCTGGACTACAATCTCAATACAAATGAGAAAACTAAACTAAGATTGTAGTCCATCCCGGGAGCGAGCTTGGAGCGGTGGCTACTTTACAACACACACAGGGACCATGGGGAACAAAAGTAGCCACCCTCCAGAAGAAGGACAGTGTCAGCACCAATTCAGAGATGATTTGAGGATCTACAACTGAATGATACACAAAAAAGATAAATTTTTATGAATAGTTAAGGTTCTTAAATGCATGATTAAGATTTAACGACTTCATTTAGTGTCACTTTAAAAGAGAACTAGGGGGTAACCTTTTTTATGCCATAGTTCTCTTTAGGGTCACGGGGTGACATATACTAACCTTCTCCCATGATCCATGATTGTCCGCTATATACTGAGAGCACTGCAGCCGGGATGGATCCTGACAATACTGTTGAGATCCACTGAGCTGGCTGATTGACAGCGGCCTCTGCCTATCTAGAGGCAGAGCCTGCTGTGCCCGCCCCTCCCTGTCCGCTTCTCCAGTAAGCGCTGGAGGATCGGAGTGGGGAGGGGGGAATCCCTGCTGGGAGCCGTGACTAACAGTCACGGCTTTCTGAAGGGAGATGATTGGGAAGTGAGCGAGCGACTGTATGTGTTCACTCACTTCCCGATCTTTAGAATCGACGTGTGACAGTTTCAATGTCACGTGTGGCTCGAACTATGAGGTTGAGTGTAAATCTCACACCTCATAGTTCTCCTTTAAGTATGTGTATATGAAAAAAAAAATATAACACTAACCTCACTAAATCTAGTTAAAATCGTTTTTTCTATACTAGGGAAGGATGAAGGAAGAAAAAGGTTTACCATAAAGAATTCTGGGCATTTTAAAGATTAACCCTTGCAGTGGGGCTACCCCACACTGCGAGGGTTAACTGCTCATTTTGGTCAAGGGTCTAAAATAAAAATATATATTCACATGGTCCTCGGTCCTGCCTAGCTGCTAGACTGGTCCCTGCAGCCTCTTTCCTCCCGGGCTGTGGCAGTCTAAGGATCCATGATGTAACCACATCTAATGGCTTGCATTGGATGCTGGGACACCAAGGGACATTTCACAGTCGGAGCGAAGGGGGGGAGAGGTGTGAGCGGTGAGGGAAATCCCTGGTGGTCAGCAGGGTCACCAGAACTAGTGATTTCCCATCTATTATTGTTCTAGTGGCAGCCCAAAATTTTTCCCACTTTCATATATAATGGCCACAAATAGAGACACAGACAGCAAGAAATACAAACTAACAGTTGTTCTTATCCCTCTCCACTCTATCCATAACTAAAAAGGTTTTGCCTCCAGTCGCACTTTAACAAAGGAATAATGTAATTTCCATCAAAACGTTTTAAAGTCACTCTCATAAAAATGATCAGTGCAGCCATGTATAGTGTATTTTTCCTGAAAGTAGATCGGGAGGTGAGCGAACACATACCGGCGTTCGCTCACCTCTCGATCCTGTCACGGCTCTCTGCCGTGACAGGGGAAGGGCTGGATTCCCCCCTCCCCGCTCCGATCCGCCAGCGCTGACTGGCGGAACGGACGGGGGAGGGGGCGGGTAAAGCTGGCTCTGCCTCTACATAGGCAGAGCCAGCTGTCAGTCACGCAGCTGAGCGGATCCCGGCATAATTGTCGGGATCCGCTTCAGCTGCGGCGTCTCAGTATACCACGAGCAGCAGCTCGCGGTATAGTGAGCCTAGGGTGAAGGGAGGACGCTAGTTTGTGTCCTCCCGTTACCCTAAGGAGAACTATGAGGAAAAGCCTTAACCCCATAGTTCTCCTTTAAGGATTAGTAAACTGCAATATGTAAATTGTTTGCTTTTGGGTTGAGATACACTTTAAAGCAGAACACCGATCAAATCAAAAGTTAACCCTTGCAGTGGGGCTACTCCTGCACTGCAATTGCTTGTTTTGTATAGGGAGCTAAAAAATAAAAAGAAGTTATACTCACCCAAACTGTGATCTCAGCTGGCTGCTACCCTGCTCCCTCCAATCTGTGTCCTCCTCCGCTCTAGTGATGATATGTCCCTCGGCATCCTCACGCCCTATACACTGTATAGAATGTGATGACTCAGGGACCTTAGACCTCTGGAGTGGAGGGGGAATGAGGCTGCTCGGGTGAGTATAACTTTTTTTCCAGCTCTCTAATCCTTGCAGTTCAGTGATAGCACCACTGCAAGGGTTAAGATTTGATTTGCCTGGAGTTCTGCTTCAAGCAGTCTCTATTGGAATTGGTGCAGTATGTGTTTCTCAATGTACATTATTTGCCATCAAAAATGCATGACTTTGTTAAATAAAATATACCCATTAACTTCTTGTGCATAGTTCTGTAGAAATATGCTTCCATGGACTAAAGATACACTTAGTTGTGAGATAGCAGTGACTACTTACTTACAGAATTATGGTAAAATTATGAGCCGGGTGTAAGGGTCCTTACACGATTGCTGGTGACTTGACATGAGGGTTAATGCCTCCCTAGGCTGCAAGTTCTCTGATGGGGCCAAAGAAATGAATGTGCTGGGCAGTGTAAATGTTCAGCCACACTACTGTGTGCATGCATTTTATTTCGACACATATCAATCAATAAAGTTTTTTATAGGGAGGAGACTGGGAGCTGAATGAGCAGCAGATCACTAAGCTCTTGGTGTACAGAGCTGGCATGTGACAGTTGCAGTGTCCCATGCCGGCTTTTATTAGGAAGAATATATTTTACTTTCCCAATACTCCTCCTTTACTTCTCCTTTAAATCAGCAATTCCATAATAGTTTGCACTAGGGATTCACCGTTACTGTTATTGCCACTAGCATGGAGCCGGCTTCCCGGGCAATCAAGAAGCCGGGCTGCAGGTAAGACACGCTGCCCAGCTTCCTGATTTCCCGGGAAGCTGGCTTCATGCTGTTTGGATGGCTTGATGCTGATTGGCTGGGAAGCCAGCTTCCCAGCCAACCAGCAGGGAGTCGGCCAAACAGGATGGAGCCGGCTTCCCGGCCAATCAGGAAGCTGGGCGGCGAGTCATTACCTGTCCCTCAGCTTCCTGATTGGCCGGGAAGCTGGCTTCGTGTTCCCTCGCGGTACTGCTAGTCAGAGGAAATCTCCCTCTGACCGGAAGTTCCGGTATCGGGATAAGCATCGGGAGCATTTTGGCAAGTACGAGTATTCCCCAAATACTCAGTATCATCAACAACAATACTGATAGTAGTATCGGTATTGGTGCATCCCTAGTTTGCACCAGATTTCCAGACTCCCAGGGGGCCCAGGAAAAGGTAATCTTAAAGAGAACCTGTCACCACTAAAATGCTAATATATCACATAGCTTGTAAGCTATGTGATATATTAGCATTATAATGCAGTTCAGTTAAAAAAAAGTAAAATAAATGTAAAAACACACCCCAGAAATGTTTAAAGTCCCCCGTTCCCACGAACACACACATACTAACACAAAGATGCATTAGGTGCGCCTAATGAACGAAAATGACAATTACGCCATCCATGTTAGGTATCACCGCGGACACCAGAGTGAGAGCAATATTTCTAGGTCCATTATTACCGGTTTAGTCTAAACTCATGACCTGTACAGGCTTTTAAAGTGTCGCCTATGGACAATTTGGGGTACTTTATTTTTTCGCCGTTTCATGGGGGCATGCAATTTTTAAGCTTGGTATGGTAAGTATCTATTTACTTGGCACAACCTCCTCTTTTATATTGTACAAACAAATTGGGAATTATATTGTGTTTTTGTGCACTAAAATTAAATTTATTTTCTAACTGAAATTTTGGGTTTGATAAAGAGTTGCGCTAATATCATGCAACTGCCACCATTATATTCTACAGAGTCTCTGCTTTCAAGAAATATATCATTCTGGGGGGTCTAAAATGTGAATTATAACATGTGTTCATAAAACTGCAAAAAAGGCTCTGGCAGGAAAAAGGTTTAATACATTCTATCCGGCACTGGAGAGCACTTGGCACATCGAACGTTGACTGTGAGCACTCTTTTACATGTTCATATATATGGTGTCTTTTCTGTAATAGACAGACCCGGAGAGACTTTAGGGGGTCTTTGGGGGGTCTACAAAATCAGAGTTGATTAACTCTGGGGCCCTCAGCTGGTATGGGTGCTTCCCCCTGTTGGTGTCCGGATTTGTAAAGGGCGGGGCCTGGCCCCTTGGGAACCCAGAAGGAGTAAGTGTCCTCGAGCTGGTTGTGGTGTGGCTGGGGACATGGGTGGAGTGGTAGGAGAGGCGTTTTTGGGCTGTTGGGCACCCAAACACCCCTTCTCTGGTCAACCATCATTTACGGTATTATTTGTGTATATTATTATTATTTTTTTACTTTGGTTATTGTTAAAGTTGTTTGGTTTAATAAAAGGGCTGCTGTGGCCGTTAAAATCCATGTCAAGCAGTCCGAGTGTTTATTGGGGTTTTTGAACGAAGGGACGAAAATGGACAAATCCATCAGTCATGTATATATACAAAACATGCAATATGATCAGCGACTCTCTGTGACAAGTTGTTATTCAGCTGTCTCAGTCTTCCTCGTATAATTCTACAGCCATTCAGTCTATAAAGCTTTTCAGATCATAACTTAAACATTATGACGTTAATACAAAATACTTCTTTATGTAAAGTGTGTATGGTTGGGTTGGTAAGTACAATACATAAGCTGAAAATATATCATATTGCTGAGACAGGTGAAACAAACCTGTAACAATACAGGAACAGGGGTGGCAGATGTAGCAACTGTTGCTAAGTCCATGTCCCCTGGTTGTCATTTTTACAAAGTACCTTGTAATTGTTTTTAAGGCATGCATAGTATGACATAAGTCCACAAGTGGTTAAAGTAACCCTGTACTAACTACTAGTTAAGCCAAGTAATATTATAGTTCTGCAGCAGACACCCTAAGGTGGCTGATCCTATCTTCACAGTGCTGTCTGCCTCCTTGAGCCCCTGAAAAACCAGAGTTTTAAGGTATTCCCTTAATGCCTGAGTAGCCTGCTGCCAAGTCAAAGTACTGTAACATATGAAGCAAGGGGGGAGCTGTCTCATTTTTGGAATTTTGGTATTTTCATAAGAGTTTTGTTAGGGTTCCAGCAGCATACTGGGGAGGTGATTTCCTCTCTGCAGGGTGGAACAGGCATATTTGAGTTCCTGCTGCAAAGCTCAGTTTTACTTAGTGAATATTCAATACAGGGTTAGTTTTATGTTTCGAAACCTACCGATGCACATAGACTTCATGAAGAAGCAAGGGACAGATTAGTTTTATGAATTGGATCGATTTATGTATAAGTCAAACAGTGGGCCGTAAAATAGTTATATTGGGACCAAGTGACAGATTTATTTGGGAATGCAATGTGTAAACCAAGTATATTTTGTGGAAAAAGCAGCAGCAAACGCAATAAACTAGCGACATTCTCAAATAAGAAAAATAATAGAACTGCCTAACAGCTTGTTGCAGTGCACTAAGGTGATCTATATAAAAGAGACAAAAGCTATAAAGCATGCTTTCTTTACAGAGCAAAATATACAGCAGGATGCATAAATGAAACAAGAATGGGATTCTGTGACTTTCATTGCAGAGGAATTATTACCAGTTACTACCAACATCAAGAATTATATTCTGTAGCTGCACCGT
Source organism: Nanorana parkeri (assembly GCF_000935625.1). NCBI lineage: Eukaryota > Metazoa > Chordata > Amphibia > Anura > Dicroglossidae > Nanorana > Nanorana parkeri. The sequence continues at coordinate 1,424,331 of NW_017306309.1, read as the reverse complement.
AAAAGCAATTTTAAATCTGCCAGAGTGAGCACACCCGAAAGTTTATAATGTTCACCTTTGCTAAAAAATAAAGTACTCTATGGACAAATAAATATGTGCAGTAGTGTTACTAATTACAACTTTAAAAGATCATTGGTAGCAATGTCACATTTTTTATTAAATCAATTCAGTAGCCATTCTGCAATGAACCTATCACTTAATTAATAAGGGGACAAAGTGACAGGTTCTCTTTTAAGACTAACCCCTTAACCAGGGGCGTCCCGAGGCACCCGGACTGACACCTTGCCGTGCTGCCATTGCGCACGTGAGTGATGACGTCACGTGCTGTTACCTGCCGGCGGCCATCTTAGTGATAGTGGTATGGCACCGGGTCCTCTCCTCTCTCATGCAACTGTACGGCTCTTGGTTCTTGACTGAGTGCCCGACTGTTCAGAGCGGGCGACACCAAAATGACTATCAGTCATTTTGGTGTAACCTCCTCCAATGGTGTCACTCAGGTGTGGGCCGCAGCCCCCTAGTGACTCCACTGCCCTTAACCACTGATACTCACTTTCATCATGCTCCCGCAGCATTCCATTGCTCCTTTAGAGCCCTTGGTAAATACTTCTGGTATGGAAAAGAATGTGACCCCCTTCCAGGAGACAGTGCTTGTGCCTGAACAGCCAAAGCCTAAATGGGCAAAGTCACAGTCTCTTTAAAGCCCTGTTCCCCTTTTGACATGAGCACATTTCTCTGCAGCCTCCTTCTGTGAGCCCAAGGCAGCTTGATGATGCCTGCCTGCATGATGTCACTGTGGGTGAACTGAAAACTGAATTCAATTATACAGTACAGTGATTTGATATTTTATGCTACACTGGCAAGACAGCAATCAAAGTCCATGCATCTCATAATCATTAAAGTATACATCGCTTTATAAAGACCTGTGATTACTAAGCACCCCTGCAGATCACGCATCTCGAGTACTTATTGACATGGGCATATTATAACCAGAACCACTGTGAGATATAGCTGGAAAGTTTTTCAAGGACTCAGTCCACTCAGCAGAATGCATTTTAGGGCGTTTTTTGCCCACTTTTACGCAACCAAATGTCAGCGTTACATGGCATTCTGCCCACACAGAGGTTATTTAACATAACGAACATTTCACCCTCCTGGCTCTTTTGTAGTACAGCTCTGACAAGTCCTTCCTAGAACAAAGCTGCCTCAATCTCAGTCTCTCTGCTTAACTGAATCCTTCAGCCACCAAACTGGACCTATTGTCTCCTCACATTTACACAACTGTTTGCTTAGCTTAGACACGCTGATCTGTTCTGATGTGAACTACCTCTGTCTGATACAATCTCTAACTCTCAGATGTCAGTGTGGCTCGACAACCTGTCTGTGTAGGCCAGACAGACCTGGACACGCGCTCCCCCACGAGTCAGGCCTCAAGGAGCTACATAGGAGCAAAGACTGATTAGAGAATACTCTCTTTTGTGGGCAAAAACACTATCTGCATCTTTACACAGTGACAGACCTCACTCCAAATGTAAACCCTTCCAAATATAGGAGATGGGTTCAAAGATGACTCATTAGACCAGGCTCAGTTGCTTCGAGGTCTATAGGTTGTTCTGCTTACAAGTTATACATTTTATGTGTGGCCGTTGGATACAAGTGTCTTCTGAATGGAAGCCTGCCATATATTTATGCATTGTGAAAATCATGCCGTAGTATTGTCCTATTTTTCAATGCAGAGTGTTCATTACAGTAAAAAACAAAAACGTACACAGAATAAACCGCTTCTTGTCCAACTTCATGTTGTGATCACTTGTCTTCTTCAGAGTCCAAAAATTCAACAGTTTATTCCCGATATTGCAGCCACCATTGGTAAATGTGTGCGATCATATACGTGAGTCTTCTCCAAGAAGAGAAAGTTGGATTTCTGTAGTTGTGCTTCCCCCTTACCCTTTAATAATTTTGTTGCCCTTCTCTGAGCTCCCTCTAGTTCAAGGACATCTTTACTGAGCACTGCTGACCAAAACTGAACCGCACACTCAAGAAGATGAGGTCAAACCAGTGTTTTGTAGAGTGGTAGAATTATAGTTTTGAATAAATACTTTTTCAATGATGGTATTCTTCTGGCTTTGCCAGCTGCAGCTTGCCATTGTCTACCAGGGCCCCCAGATCTTTCTCCATTCCTGATGTCCCCAGAATGCTGGTGACTTTCCATAAAGAATTTTATTTAGCTACTATATGGATTGACCAAGGAAGGGATCAAGGGGGCTGGGAGGGTGATATATGAGGGCCTTGTTTGAATGCACCTACATTTTAAGCACAATTTGGCCTCTTTGGATCTCTCTTAGTTTTCTCATATTATTCTAAAAAATCTGATGTGTTTGTACATGATTTAGGTACTCCAAGCATAGTTGTATACAAATGTAAATATCCCCGTAATCCAGCAATATTTTCTATAAGAAAGGCCCCATGCACGCAGGCGTCTGGGGATGTCTTCGGCAAGAACCTATTTTTGGGGTAAGAATCTAAGGTGTGTCCGCTCAGATGTCTGTGGCTGTACACATGCAATCGTATGGTACAATTACCTACAGATTAGGAGAGATGATTGTACTGGGACGCAGAGAGCTTCTGGTCAGCCACAGACAGATGTGGCTGCTGTCACTCTGTCATTAACTTGAATAGACACAGCGCTACATTTGTATGGACATGCCTGGGATTTCTGCCACAAGAATCCACAGGATCTTGCCACAGGAATCCCCAGACACCCATGTGCATGGAACCTTAAATAATACTTGTAACGTAATTTACTGCACAGTAATCAGACCGTGATAGGAAGGGGCATTACTAAAGTCAATCAGGCTTTACATTGCAGAGTGGCTGATATGAGATGAGAACATGGGGTTGACCTCATCAGTGTGTTACTACTTCATCAATCACAGTGTGGGTTAGTCTCTGACCAAGCTGTATTTTTTTTTAAATTGCTGCACCGAAAAGTAAGGTCTGATCTTGGCAGTACTGGCAGGGATTTCTGGGTTAGAAAGCTAGCTGAACACAATAACATCTATTTTACAAATATGACGTTGTTTAATTACATATTTCAACTGAATATTTAGCTCTCTGTCTTTGCTTTTACTTTAAAGTCTTTTGAGTGTGTTATTTCTATTATTCCCCACCTTCCCCCAGTAATTCTCATCTCCAGTTATAAATTGGATATCAGTGATGCCGGAGTATCTGATAAAAGCACAGAGCGGAGCGAAGCAACCAGCTGTGGCAAGCTCCATAGTAACATAGTGGCAGTAGAGATCAATCTGAGTCACAACAGGAGAGTAAGCGTCTCACATCTAGCATGTTGATTGTCTGTCTGCAGACATAATAGCATCTACCACAACTGAACTTTATTTTGTCTTTGACATGGAGGCAGATCATTATACTTCCCCTTGCATAGTGTCTAATTAGCATCCAGTGGCGTGGGAGTTGCTTGTAAAAAAGACCTCATACATTCCATGCCCAGGGCATGGCTCGAGCTGAACCTCCATCATAGAACAGAGCGATCTGCCTGTCGTAGTTAATCAAGTAATAAGCAGATACAAAAGGAATAAATGTATTGGGTATTGCCTGAAGGAATATATTCCACCTGAGACTATCACACGCAAATATCTTACCTTATAGTTTGTCGGAAATGAAGAAAAGATATTGGCTGACAGATCTCTTATGTATTGATTATATTTTTCAGTATGGTTCTTTTAACAAATAAACTATAAATTGAATTTAAACCCTTTTAAAGAGGGGCTTTACCCACGATATATATCTTTATTTCAGGGGAACTATGGCAGGTTTGATCCATCATCGTTCTTTAGGGCTGCCCAGGTCCCTGGTACTAGCATGACCTACTAATGATGTTTAGCAAATGCTGCAGCTGTACTAAAATCAGAACATTGACTATGTATACCTTTAGCTACGTGTTCTGTAATTCTCATGAGCCAGAATTCAGAAAGGACCTCACTGGGTCACTAAAAATGTACTTCCTGTAACTTGCACTGTATGGTTTCCTGTCTTTGTTAATTGTTTTACCAGTCATATTTTCACTTCTGAAACAGGTTTGAAGCTGAATATTATTAAAACGAAAAGGCAAAGAGGCAGCAGTGGGTGGGTTTGGAAAAGCCTCTACTGCGATACATGTAGCAGTTCTCTAATCAGCAGATTACTGTGATTGGGGTGGACAATGGCTCTTTGGCTCTCGGCTCTCCTACACTCATCAGTTCTCTCCAGCCTCCCTGGCTGTCTTCATGTGCCTCCAACAAACACACCTCTTGACTCCAGTTTAACTTCTGGGGGAGTCCTACCTCCAGTCTGTTCCTATTTCCCAGCAGGAGGTAATTACCCTAGTCAGCACCCTTTCCTTAATTCCTGTGCAATCATTGGATGCTGGTTGCTGCTAAACCCTAGAGCCAAGACGTGAGCTTTCTTCCCTCCTGAATCACTTTGAAACCTCCCGTTTCCAGGATCGCAAGCAGAATCCAGAAAATCCATGAAGTACTGAAAAGGCAGCTCTGTAAAAACCCTTGCTTCCTGACACCTCTCATCCACTCGGGCTAGGTGATCATAACACCAACTCGGGCTAGGTGATCATAACACCAAATTATCTATCCACCTACTCTATCTATCTGTCTATCATTCTACCTTCTTCCTATCTATCTATTACATTCTCTCTAGATTGGAATTTTCATTCATTCCTTAAAATGTTATTTATGGCTTTGCATCCTACTTCCATAAAATGCTATTACACTGTCTCAGTGAGCAAGGGATTCATCCTTTCTAAAGAGTAAAAATAGTACATCTTTCTACACATTTTGGCTGTAATGAAAACTAGATGTGACGTGTATATTTTAGTTTAAAAACATATTTATCTAAGAGCCTCTGGAGAGAGATATAAAATAGCGAAACAATTGGTACAAGAGAAAATACTGTATGACTAAAGGAAAACCACAAAATACAGAAATGTTATAGATCTTTATTGGTTGAATATAAAACAGACAGAAAATGATCCGACTGACTGATTATTTTCAGTAAAATCCATTATGCAATTCGGTGACTAATACTGAATATCTCATGAAAACAGATTGGTATTATGTACATCTCCTACTTAACATTTTCCTGTATGCTTTTGATAAAATAGTGAAAGCTATAATAATAATAATAATAATAATAATACATTTATCTTACATTCATAACAGTCTTGAGTGAGTTGTATGCCATTTAATCTTGTAAGTACTGTGAGTTCATTGCAATTGGAGTAATTCTACATCTTCATATTTTGTTTTTTTCTACAGTGTACAGAAGCCAAAAAACATTGCTGGTACTTTGAAGGTTTATATCCATCATATTACATGTAAGTATTAATAAACTTTTCTCTCTAGTGTTTATAAAAAAATATGTTAGGACATGTGCAAACTTTTAATGCTACCACTGAGGTTTGTCTGTATCTTCCAGCCTCGGATTACTGGCATCTCAATTTAGCTATGCTCAGGGGGCAGTGACATAACCCTCGCCTAGGCGAGATTGCCGGAACTCGTTCAGATGAGTGGCAGGCTCCACTGCCCCCCTGAAAAGCTATCCGCTGTTGAACGCTTTTTAGAGTGCAGTAGAGAAGCAGCTGCCCAGCGTTCAGGAGACCATACTTTATTCTCTTTTGTTTCATCCATGGGGTTTTTCCATTGCAATATCCAGGTGTTTGCTGCACGATCCCTTTAATTGCCATGGTCATGCTTGGCAAGCAGCACCACCTGCCAAAAACGACATGCTGTTTGAAATTTGCCACAAGACAAATCATCATGGGCACACCTTGTACTTGTTTGTGCTCATATGCAGAAGCTCTATCAAGTTTTAGGGCTTATTCAGACAGGCGTACACGTCCGTACAGAGTGCACGCCTGTAAAAAGGTGCTGCGTGTAACTGTGCGCCGCAGGCTGTTCTTCCCTATGGGAGGACGTGGCTGCTCATAATTACATGCTGTCACTCGCACACCCAAACCTGCACATACGTGCAGGTCCAGGTGTCCACACTTGGACGCAGACAGTGCGCGTCCAGGTGTGGACACACGGACCCGTACAGATGTGCTGTTTCGGGCGTGAGTGTGACAGTGTGTAATTACACGCAGCCATGTCCTCTCACAGGGAAGAGCAGGCTTCCAGGATCAGGTCCTTTACGGGCGTGCAAGCTGAACATGTACGCCCGTCTGAATGAGCCTTTAAGTGGGTGGTCAGGTAGCAGTAAAAATGTGAATCGCTCCTTGGCTGTCCGTGTGAGTAAAGCCTTAGGTAAACATTTTTTCTGAAAGTGTTTTTTTCAATTTTTTTTATAATCTGGCGTTTTGTAGGGAAGAGCAGGGGGGGACCCGACACACAGGTGGACCTTGTATTTTAGTGTTTTCTCCAGCACATATGGTAAAAACATGCCCTTAAAGCAGAAGTAAAAGCTAATAAAAAAGCCCCCCTGGAGCTTTCAGCTATAATGTGTTAGTATGCCCAGCACATTTTGGCAAACTTAGCTGCCAAACCCATCCCCTCCTCTCTAGCGCTTCCATCTTTGGCTTGGTCCTCTTCTGGGTTCTGATTCTTCGGCTGCTTGATTGGCCGGGCTCTGATGATGTAACTCCCCATCATGTGCAAGGTAGTTACTTCATCTTGTCATGCCGGGTCTATGCGCTGAGCTGCGCATGTGGGGCTCAGTGTGCAGGAAACAAAACTGCTGACAGCTAAAAGAAAGCTTTTATGGCAGAAGAGACTAAAAAAGGCTGGAAAAAATAGAGCAGATTCCTTCATCAACGCTACAAGCACACTGAGTGAGGAATCCCTGCTGTTTCTTTTGTAAGCTGACAGTGGGCGCCAGCCTCTGTGCACAGAAGCTCATTGCCTGGTGGCTCTGTGCGTACGAAAATTTTCGGACTGGCTCCTTCAATCAGCTGATCAATGGATGCCAGCTTAAAGGGTGCTGACAGCGGCACTCACTGTTCGCACAGCTTATGGCAACCTTTACATTTCTGCCATATAAAGCCAAGCAAATAGTATTTTTTTCCCCCCAGAAACTTTAACTTCTGCTTTAAATACTAAAGGGCGACATTCACTGTTACACTGTTATGAAATTAGCTGGTATATGTTTTTTTAGATTGTCTTTGGTCTCATTAATTATATTCAGATCTTGTGACTTTGTGTTGTAGAAGTGTGGTTGCTGAGCTGGCACTATTATTCCACTTTCCATGGGTCTCTGGGTACTGTTTGATTGTTTGGCAGATTATCAAGCTTCTGTTTTTGGTTGACTGCTTTCCCAGGCATCAGAAACATTTTAAAGCGGACATCCTGATTTTTATTATAGGTGTTTCATGAAACATTGTAATTGTTCTATGAAGAAGCCATAGGGATTTATTTACTAAAGGAAGAGAGGAGAGACTGTTCAAATAGTAAGGGGAATGTTAACTTTGAAAAGTTAAAGTGACATTAAACCCTCAGATTTTTTAACATAAACCAATACTGTAATGTGCACCTTACTGTAATCCATGGTAGTTTCCCTTCTCTTTGCTGCTCTTCCTTTTAAATCCTCATGTCTTCTCATGCTTGGGGAGAACTTCCCTTTGCAGCTCAGGGCCTCTTCCTGTAGTGCTGGCTCAGGTTACAAACCTATACAAACCTATACACAGACACCATATATCCATTCCTGAGACAAGGCAGTCTGCTGCAAAACAGAAGTTCTGCCCAGCATGAGAACAGATACAGATTTAAAAGGAAGAGCAGCAAAGAGAAGGGAAACAACCATGGATTACAGTAAGGCACACATTACAGTATTGTTTTATGTTAAAAAATCTGAGGGTTTAATGTCACTTTAATGTTCACTAAGCTTATTAAATACGTTAAACCGACGTTCACGTTGCATACCCAAGCATGTGCATTCCTTTAGCAAAGCAACCACATTTTTAGGCTTAAAGAATTATGGGGTAACCTTTTTTTGCCATAGTTCTCTTCACGGTCACAGGAGGACATATACTAACATCCTCTCTTGACCCAAAACTCAGTATATAGCGGGCTATTGCCCACTATATTCTGAGAGCGCTGCAGCCGGGACGGATCCCGACAATACTGTCGAGATCCACCCCGCTGGCTGATTATGGGGGTGGGCATAGAGGCAGAGCCCCCTATGCCCACCCCCTCCCCTGTCTGTTCCTCCAGTCAGCACTGAAGAAACAGAGAGGGGAATCCCTGACTGACAGAGAGGATCGGGAAGTCAGCGATCGGCGGTATGTTTTCTCTCACAGTATAATTCACTCACCCCATAGTTCTCCTTTAAATGGTAAATTTGGAAATTAGGGTGAATATGTCTCTATGTTGATGATAGAATCACTTTGTGACGTTGTGAATACACATTGTGAATTAATGATAAACTAACATACCTCTCAACAGTCCTGGATTCTTTTGGGCTGCCCCGATATTTTAACAACATCCCGTGGATCCAGGCTGTGCCCTGATGCTGGAATGCTCATTCGGCTCTTTTGCTGTTCTGTTTGGTTATGTAACTAACCAGTCCTTGCGAGGGAAGGGGCCACAGCAGCGACACCGATAATCTCTACCTGTGGGCTGGATATGAAAACATAAACTATTCATAGGCATTATTACATATTTACTTGACCTAATAAAAAACATAACATAAAGTGAACCAACTCATGTATGTTAACACACCGCAACGGGCCGCAGAAGTCTGAATGGGCTTTTAAGCTCCACCTGCTGGCTGGATATGAAAATATATAATATTCATAGATATTATTATACATTTACTTGACTTAATAAAAAAATTACATTTTATTTTGTTTAGCACTTACCTAAAGGAAGAAAGAACATATATACAAAATCAGGGCACATTCCCTTGATTAAGCCACACTTTCCATAGAACTACTTGTATGGAATTTGGGTTTATTGAATAAACTGGGCCACGAGCTTGAACTTGTGTCAGGATATATGTGTACAAGGTACAAAAGTCATAATAGGCTGTCAATTATTTCTAGAATAGTTTTAGCTGTCCTTAAGCTGGGCACATGCAAGTGATTTTGATAGTATTCTCTCACTACTAAAATATCCTGAAAATTGATCTCAATCGATGGCTACACATAAGGAACAATGAAGTGTAGCATAAAATAGCGGTTAATCGCCAATGAGCATATAGTTGTGTGGTCACTTCTACATGCACATATCGGTAGCAATTGCTAATGATTCATCTACTAACAAATTTCCCTTGTTTGTGCCCAATCTTAATTTACTAGCATTAAACTGAACTCTGGGATAAACAAATATTGTGTAAATGCAAGAGCCATGTGTATTCTTACGTGAATCTTGGTGTCGTTTGTGTATTTCCTCCAGATCTGTGCAGTAATCCAATGTGAATCTTTGCCTCTGTGCAGGAGCTTCCTGTAATAAAGACCGGTCACTGCTGCTCTCCTTTCTTGTGCAGGGTGACAGGTCTTGTATCTGCCCCTTCCTGTAGTTTTCTGCTGGCAGCCCATCGTGGGTGGACCTGTTGAGTTGCTCCCACAGTTCTGCCCATTGCACAGGCTATGTGCAGCACAGTGATGACTTCCACTAACGCATTTCATCCATTTGGGCTTAATTGCAGACGATTAGGATCTATGATTAAGCCTAAACAAGTGAAATACATTGGAGGCAGCTGGTAGTACGATGTGGATGATGAGTGTGACCGGGATGTAATGATATCAATAGATGTGATGTTCGGTGGATCTAAGGAGTGCAGCTTTTCCAAATTCTTTATTTAACAAAATCACCAATGACCAAGCATGATCATTAAAGACACCATCCAGAGGCCAAAGTAATGTATAATTGTATTACATTTCCATTAGTGTACAGACATCAGGAAACGAAGATACAACGTAAATCATCCTGCGCCCCCCAAAAACCTTGTGAAAACAGATACCTTGTGCAGTCATTCGTGAAATCTTTTGTTCTTTTTAAGAGTAATCAAGTATGGGAGAAAAGAAAAGGGAAAGGAAGAGGAAATATGCTAAGTGGGGGGTAGCCAAAGGGAGGAAAAGAGGACAGCACAAGAGAGGGAGTGCAGATTTTCCTTTTTGTTTCACATGAGGTTGGAGTGCAGATGAACTCAATGCCCGCACCCTTGATGTTTCTATGGAGAGTAACCTACGTGGGAATCGGATCAGTGATACCTTAATTTAAAGAGGTACTGAAACACTTCAAACTCCCAAGTGAACAGGGACAGAGACAGCTATTACGACAGGGAGATCTTACTGGAGTATCCAAGAAATATTAGAAGTCAAGGTCCGACTCAGCCCATCAGGCTCCACCTATGACTATCATATTTGGGTGGCTGGCTCTTTAGGAAGTAACCATAAAGCAGCAAAAATAGTAAGGCATTTTGTGCTGATGCAGAATCAGGAAGTATGCCGATTCATCCATGCTGGAAGACTTTAGCTTTGGGCTGGATCTTCCAATCATTATGTGGCTACCAGCCAGAGCGATGCTGAACATTGATGAGATTTAAATGAATATTTAATCAGGTTCACTAGATGCTTTTTCTGTGTAATATAGAATACCCTATGCATAATGCAGAATTCAAATGGATTGCTTTGTAACCATGTGCATGATTTTCGCATATTCTCAGACTACATCTGTCAGGGCCAAGCTGTGTAGCAGAGAGAAGACTGGCCAAAGGAGTGAACACGTATAGTTTTACAACCAGCCACCCCATCACCTTTACCCACCAGCCTGTAAACATAGTTGTCTTCCATCCAGAAATGTAGATATAGTCAATGCAAAAAGGCAAAAGTAATTTTTACTTCATTGGATTATCAGTTTGCAAAAGGTGATTCAGGCTTGAGTAGTTATCTGCTGCTAAAGGCATCAGGTAACAAAGCCACATGAGTTATTTTACAGGCTTTTTTATTTTATCTGATGACAGCTTTTTGCATCAAAATGTTCAGTTTGCAAAATATATATTTTGCAAACTGTATATATATATGCAAATTTTTTGGAGTGCGTGACTCCACCCACACAGTTGCATCATACCGTATATTTAAATGCAGTACATCCACGGCGGCAATGGGACATGTCGTTTTCAGGGGAGTACAAGTGTGGTGACAGCAGCACTACTAGTCCACTAATACTTCCTCATGTCCTGTAACTGAACGTCCATACCTTGGAACGGATAGGGACTGGGAGGAATAGTCTGCAGGAGCCAGAGCAATGCACCCGTGATCCACTGATGGCAGTTACAATTCTTTGTAGGCTCATATGCACATTTGTTTCTTTTATTTATGTGTGTGCAGTAATTCTTTTTGTAAAAGCTAGACTTTACCTTTAAAGTGTAGTGTTTATCTAAAAAAATGTTTCTTTGTTTTAGATAGATTGCGGATTGATTAGAACTCTTGTCAGTTTATACTGCTGTTCGGGGGCTCTGTTAGAGAGGTTTCCCCTCACTTCCTGTCATGCTGACAATGTTTTACCGTACAGGAAGTGAGGGAAACTCTCTAACAACAATACTTTTTTTGAGTAAGGATGGGCTCGGGCGTGTTGGCAGCTCCACATGCCGAGCCCGCCAGGAAGCTGACAGTGTGCAGCGCCAATCATAGGCACTGAGACATTCCTGATCTCTGCAGCTGCAGACCGGGAAAATGTCTCAGTACCTGTGATTGGCGCTGCACGCTGTCAGCTTCCTGGCGGGCTCGGCACGTGGAGCTGCCAACACGCCCGGGGCCATCCTTATTTTCAGGTAGGGAGGGCTGGAACCTCTAAGATGTGTATTGCTGTCTGTGTAGATTGCAGAATTTTGCTTACTTCTGGTGAAAGAGTTATCAGCAGTATAGGAAGTGAGGGGAAATCTGTTTAACCACTTGCTGTACAAAGCAATTTCTTACATTTGCACACACATGATAACATCTGAATTTGTGGCTAGAAAGCAGCTCCAGATCCCCAAACAATTATATATTTTCTGAAAGCAGAGGCCCTGTAGAATAAAGAAGATGCTAGTTGCAATTTTTTTATGTCGCACGTTATTTGCGCAAATGTTTATCAAAGAAGTATTTTTAGGATAAAATACACTCAAATTAAATTTAGTGCACGGTAACAGAATATAATACCCACATTTTTGGTAAAATATAAAATACGGTGTCACGCCGGGTAAATAGATACCAGACATGTCAAGCCTTAAAATTGCGTGCGTCTGTGAAACTGCAAAAAACTACAATAACCAAGATTTCCCATAGGTGTTAAACGCTTTTACTGCTCATCAGTTTAGTGTTAACAGTGATCGATGGGCCTGGAATTATTGCTCTTACTCCGATGCTCCCGGCGATATGACATGTGTGACACAATTTTTGTTTTTGCACGTAGGTGCATCCAACGCGTGTTTGCGTTGTACATGCGTGCACTTAGGGGGCGGAATACTTTTTTTTAATCTGTTATTTTCATTTTTACAATTTTTTTTTTTTTACACTCAACATTATTACTATCACAAAGGGGGCAAGTAACAAGCCCCTATGTAATAGCAAATATAATGTGACAGGTCCTCTTTATAGAGACATCAGGGGTCTTTCAGACCCCTAATGTCACCTAGGGACCCCAAAGAAGCTGATGAAGCAGAGATCTTCACCAGCTTTTTCTTCTGGCTCTAGGAGCCAGAGAATGTGCACAGTGACACCTTCCGCCCCCTAAGTGCACGCACATCACTTCCAGGTCCAGTGATCGGAGGAGGGATCAGCGGCTGGAAGCCTGCTGATATATGTGTAGACATTTTTAAGACTGTGTGTAAATATGCATTTGTATTCTAATAAAACTATCTTTTTGCAAGTAAAACATATTTCTTTATGTCAGTCTCCAATTTCTTCCACGCTAAAATTGAAATGTAGTTGAGATCAATATATGAAACTCCTTAAAATCACCGCAGTTATCATGTGTTACATAAGAGGCATTTGCAAGTCCTGTTTATAGAGCTTTATGACTCATAACGTCTTCATGCGTTCATTCTGTGGATAAGGGTGATGTTCACACTGCATAAATGACTGATTAATACAATTACTATTATCTCTGTTAGATGGTGTTGGCAAATATTAAGCTGGCCTACAAGTTATGAACAAAAGCCTGCTGGTGATATGTAATTTGATTATGCATTGTATTCATTATGCCTCTAAAACAAAAATGTCAACTCAAGTGGTTAAGATAAAATGATATTTCTGATTTGGTTAGATGCTGCTGGCTTGAATTACCCACCAGCTTTCTACACCACGCTTGGATTCTGGTGGTCCTTGGGTTACCCTGCTGGAGCATTTGTTTCAGTACATGAATCAATGAAGCTGAGAGGGTGTAACTCCAAAGGAAGTGGTGCCAGAGCTAGAAACCTTGGCAGGAATAAATTAACACCTCCCAAGAAATTCATTTCATTACATTTTAAAAAAAAAATCAGAGTAAACTAAACAGACTCTTCACCCCTTAACTAAAATTATGGTTTTATTGAAAGAGTAACGCTGGTACTTGCAGGAGCCTTAGTGTACCTGCACTTTAATACTGTTGTTATCTTAGGGGCATCTTAGGCAAGGGCTGATTTACAAAAAAAGGACAGGTAGAGGATAAAGCACTAGTCACTAGTATTGCCTGTGATCTCCCTGTAGATGATCTTTCCCCATGTCTTGCTCTGCACCGTGTCTCTGTGTGGAGGCCACCATCTTGGTAGAGACAGGGCTTTGCTTCCTCATAACAGAACCTCCAGCAGGGAGAACAGTGAGCAGCACAGTAGTGACTTAACCAAATCTGACTGCAAATCTTCTTCTTCATGGGCAGCGGTGTCTTAGATTTCATACTGCAGATATACAACTGTGAGGTACTGGAGTACCGTCTGTTAGACATCTGTTGCTAAACAAATAGGTGACTGATTTGTATGCTGCCCTTCACACTAAACATATTTCTCTGTAGAGCAGTACTCTTGTAGACATATTTTACCTCAGTAATTGAGTGGCAGATCATTTTATGATGAAAAGCTAGGCATGTTAAAACATGTAGGCATTCATTTGTGCATGTTCAATAATGGCTATTTGTCACTGGAGACAGTTTATTAATTGCTGGCACAGTTTGGAGGAAAGGCACCAGTGGCAGATACATTTGAATGAACATAAATGTAGTGTTATCTCCTCTTTATACTTAATCATCCCCCTGAAGAAGTACACAAGGAAGTGTGCATGTATTATGTGTGTATGTGTATAGGAGCAAATCTAGTCTCATTTTGTCTCATTTACCTGCTTAGATTCACCAGCATTTTACCTGCGCATTCACTGAAGTTATGCTGCAGCACACACACTTAGGCCCCCTTACTGAATCATTTTCTTTAAATCAAAACCAAAATGTAATACACTTGCTCCGTCAGCTGAAAGCAAAACTGTAGCAGGCAAAATAATGAAGGCTTAGATATCTGATGGAGAACTGCTTCTCCTTTCACTTTACATGGACTGGGACGGGTCAAGGAAAACCTGGACTCAGAGCAAGTGGGTTAAATGATCCTGGACATCACTAAGGGGCATCTAGCAGCAGAAAAAAAGGACTGTGGGAGAAATCTCTGGATTTAAAGCCAAATTTCATGTATGTCCAGCTTGGCCCAGTATAAGTATGCATCTGCCATACCTGATTGGCAGCTTGGGATCCTGTAAAGCAATGTAGTAGTCACGCCCAACGCAATTCGTCATTCGGACTACAACACACCTCAAAGCGTATACCATCTAAATACTCTCAGTATAGCAAATTAGCTGCAACAATAAATCCCCTTCAAACCCAACCTGTACGTTCCCCACAAACAAATCACAATGTCATTTTATTCAGAAGCAGCCCTCCTATTATCTAAAAAAATGTACTCGGGTGTATTACCCCCCATAAAAGAAATAGCCCACGCCCACCGCATAGGATCCCATAAATTAGAACCAATCTCACTAGACCATATTAACACATCATCTGAGATGAAACATTGGGCAAAATATCTCCTACAAATATCTATATATATGTAAAGTTTTTGAAAATTTGTTTAACAATAGACACAATAGTAATAGTAAATCTAGGAGGCAACAATATGTACAACTGTATGGTAAAGAAATGCCATACATATGGTCTCATTGACAGTGATTCCTAACACTTACTCCTTTGAACCCAATATATGATTGTACGCTGGAGGAGACCCATAGACCTCAAACATTGTTTGTAGTGTCCAAAATATTCCCTTCATACACTATCTCCATAATAGGACAACTCTCCAAATGAGAGGAGTAAAGAGTTTCAAATTGTAAAACAAGGTATCACGCTAAAGGTTTGCAAACGTATTAATTGCAACATCCTTGGTAAGGTATATATTGGAAAGGCATTTCATTTTACATGCAGTGTTTATAGCATATTCCTTTAAAGTGACACTAAACTCTGGAGTTAAATCTTAAACATGCTTTCAAGTAACTTAACTATTTACAATAATGCATCTTATTTGTATATCACTCAGATGTAGATCCTCAAATCATCTCTGAATTGGTGCCGACACTGTCTTTCCTTCTCTAGGGTGGCTACTTTTTTGTTCCCCATGGTCCCCTGTGTGTTGTAAAGTAGCCACCACTCCAAGCTCATCCAGTAATGGACTACAATATCATGTTTTTTGTATTGAGATTTTTGTATTGAGATGTATTTGTATTGAGATTGCAGTCCATCACAGGAGCTTGAAGCAGTGGCTATTTTACAACACACACAGGGACTATGGGGAAGAAAAGTAGCCACCCTCCAGAAGAAAGGACAGTGTCTGCACCAATTCAGAGATGATTTGAGGATCTACAGCCGAGTTATACACAAATAAGATACATTTTTGTGAATAGTTCAGGTACTTGAATGCATTTCTAAGATTTAACTTCTGAGTTTAGTGTCACTTTAGGGGGTATTGCATCAGTTTGTGTTATGGAATTTTTAAATAGCGCTATACACTGAGTGGCCAGATTATTATGACCACCTGACGTTTGTAGGCAAATTAGCTATAAGTATGCGCTGAAGT
Source organism: Nanorana parkeri (assembly GCF_000935625.1). NCBI lineage: Eukaryota > Metazoa > Chordata > Amphibia > Anura > Dicroglossidae > Nanorana > Nanorana parkeri. The sequence goes on along the minus strand of NW_017306309.1, from coordinate 1,408,266 downwards.
TGCTAGAGGGCCAGACCATTATAAATAGGGAAGCAGGTTGTTTACCACGACAGTAGAAGTGATTTGTTTCTGAAGATATGGGTAAACAACGCGATTTAACAGCCTTTGAACGTGGGATGATTGTTGGCGGTCTGAGCCATGGAGCGAGTATCAGCAAAACAGCAGAATTCGTTAAATGTTCAAGAGCAGCTGTTGTTAAAGTGTTTAAAGACTGGACTGTCAGCCGAAAATCTGGGTCTGAACGTGCGAATTGTGGCCGTCAGCGACTAGTCAATGTTAGGGCAGAACGGAGAGTGGCAAGACTGGTACAAGACAACAGAAGGGCAACAGTGTAGTGTCAGATTCCTCGCCTCACCTTTCAACATCTCGTGGAGTCACCAGGCGTCCCAACAAAGTCATCTTGTGGAGTCATCTCGTGGCCCAATGAAGAACTGATGGGGTGGTCATAATAATCTGGCCACTCAGTGTAGATTCTCAATTTTATTAAAGGAGAACTATGGGGTCAGGGCTTTTCCCCATAGTTCTCCTAAGGGTAACGGGAGGACACAAACTAGCGTCCTCCCGTTACCCTAAGCTCAGTATACCGCAAGCTACAGCTCGCGGTATACTGAGACGCCGGAGCAGATCCCGACATCAATGTCGAGATCCGCCCAGCTGTGTGAGTGACAACTGGCTCTGCCTATCTAGAGGC
>NW_017306309.1:1399546-1404245 GCF_000935625.1 Nanorana parkeri | reverse complement strand
CGCTGAAGTTGCTAGAGGGCCAGACCATTATAAATAGGGAAGCAGGTTGTTTACCACGACAGTAGAAGTGATTTGTTTCTGAAGATATGGGTAAACAACGCGATTTAACAGCCTTTGAACGTGGGATGATTGTTGGCGGTCTGAGCCATGGAGCGAGTATCAGCAAAACAGCAGAATTCGTTAAATGTTCAAGAGCAGCTGTTGTTAAAGTGTTTAAAGACTGGACTGTCAGCCGAAAATCTGGGTCTGAACGTGCGAATTGTGGCCGTCAGCGACTAGTCAATGTTAGGGCAGAACGGAGAGTGGCAAGACTGGTACAAGACAACAGAAGGGCAACAGTGTAGTGTCAGATTCCTCGCCTCACCTTTCAACATCTCGTGGAGTCACCAGGCGTCCCAACAAAGTCATCTTGTGGAGTCATCTCGTGGCCCAATGAAGAACTGATGGGGTGGTCATAATAATCTGGCCACTCAGTGTAGATTCTCAATTTTATTAAAGGAGAACTATGGGGTCAGGGCTTTTCCCCATAGTTCTCCTAAGGGTAACGGGAGGACACAAACTAGCGTCCTCCCGTTACCCTAAGCTCAGTATACCGCAAGCTACAGCTCGCGGTATACTGAGACGCCGGAGCAGATCCCGACATCAATGTCGAGATCCGCCCAGCTGTGTGAGTGACAACTGGCTCTGCCTATCTAGAGGCAGAGCCAGCTGTACCCGCCCCCTCCCCCATCCGTTCCGCCAGTCAGCGCTGGCGGATCGGAGCGGGGAGGGGGGAATCCAACCCCTCCCCTGTCACGGCAGAGAGCCGTGACAGGATCGAGAGGTGAGCGAACGCCGGTATATGTTCGCTCATCTCCCGATCTACTGAGCCGACCTGTGACAGTCTCATTGTCACAGGTCGGCTAGAACTATGAGGTGAGTGAAAAGCACTCACCTCATAGTTCTCCTTTAAGATCAGGGCTTTGAATGGGACATTCGCCTTGTTAAATCATTCCTTTGACTTTGGACCTGGGAACAATGTCTTGCTAAGTGTTCCTTGTTGTTTGGCTAACAGGTTCTCTTAAGTAATTCCTTGTATTTGATAAAGCAGTCTCAGGATCCATTTTGTGATTGCCAGGAGGAGATGGGGACAGAGATATGACTGCACCGCTGAGGTCTACGAGACCTGCAGCTCTGCAGCTCAAGTGGACACACAAGCTCAATGGGAGTTGGACTTCCGCCCACATGTACTGTATCTTGATTTATGCAAGAAATAGAAAGATCTACCTATGCCATTTGGCTTTACAGCATGGACCTCTACAACTTACTCACCTGCAGTAAGTGTATTGTTCCTGGAGCTGGGTTTTAAAGTGGACCTTTATCCCTTTTCACCAAAAATCACATTAGCGTGCAGCTCTACATGCTGATAGGAAATCATCTTACCTTCATCATCTAAACAAACATATTTTAATTTATTTACAATGACTGTTTTTCCACTTCCTGGTCCTCTTAGGCATTAGTGATGTAATAGTGGCCTCAAAATTACCTCACTAAGATAAGGGTGAAGTTCCTCTTTCAGGTATATCTAAACCCAAGAACACAAATATACAGTACATAGATGTGGTGGCTCCATTTCTTTTCTTTTTGCAGACAAGTTTATATCTTTATTACAAGTACAGGAAAATAGCTGTTGATCCTAAATGTGTGCTTGTAACTCCCTGTGCACTGAAGTGAAATATCAAATAATGTTATTAGCCTTACTAGTTCTCTTCTGTGGACTGCATAACACCTCCCCCTGTGTTTTTTGAAAAGAGGGGTGGGAGAAGTGTTCTGTAGTCCTGTCCTAGCACAATAAAACTGCTCCTACATGGATACAGTACACATAGTGAGCATTGTCACCTAGGGCAGGAAATGTGTTACTGGCAGAATCACCAGATGAAATGTAGCAACAAAAAAAAAAAGATATACTGTATACAGTATCTCACAGTACACCCCTCACATTTTTGTAAATATTTTATTATATAATTTCATGTGACGACACAGAAGAAATTACACTTTGCTACAATGTAAAGTAGTGTTTGTACAGCTTGTCTATCAGTGTACATTTGCTGTCCCCTCAAAATAACTCAAAACGCAGCCATTAATGTCTAAACCGCTGGCAACAAAAGTGAGTACACCCCTTATCATCACTACAGCTTGCAGCTCTCTTACACGGCAAATGGCTCTCCTGCATGGAAAGCGTACACTGTAGCTGTGACAGAAATAGATCAAACTGACTGTTTAGATTATAATATCATCACCTTCTGGAAAGTTGTCATCACCTATTGCTTACATCTTATAACTACCATATTTTGCGGTCCATAAGACGCACCGGACCATAGGACGCAGGGAGGTCCGGCGTGCCTTATGGAGCACTCGAGACTGTAGCTTCTGTCACAGCTTCTATGACAGAAGCTGTGACAGAAGCTGCAGTTAGTGACCGCTGAGACAGGTGGCGCTGTGATTACAGCGCCACGGTCTCAGTGATGACACAGAGCAGGCGAAGAACGTCTATTCTTCGTCTGCTCTATGGTTATCTCGATCGTCGCCGCTGCTCGGTTTTAATACGAGTGATCTCATTAGATCACTCGTATTAAACGAGCAGTGGCTCCTGCTGCTGAACTCGATCGCCGCCGCCGCTGCTCGGCTTTAATACGAGTGATCTCGTTAGATCACTCGTATTAAACGAGCAGTGGCTCCTACTACTCGCCCGGCGCCCGAAACTGCATGTCTCGGGCGTCGGGATTCGCTCCATACATTACATATCAATTCATTGCAAAAGTGATGTTAAAGTCAAGACATATTTTAACTGCTTTAGAAATATTAACTATATTGTTACAAATTTGAATGATGTGAGCAAGTGACGTGAGATCCCCTAGGGTGCGAAATATGAGGGCCAGCTGGTACTATGCCAGGGAATCCCTCATGGAGGTTTGGACTTGGTTGCATGCTGACCCCAGGTTGTGACCCTCAGGTTCACCCTGCTCCTGTGTGGAGAATAACCCGCACAAGCTGAAGATGAACCAGAACGATGCCAAGGAATAGATTTGGTGGCAGGCAGAGATGTGGTCAGTATATTAGCAAAGGGTCCTTCCAGGCAGCAGGCAGAGATGTGGTCAGTAAGCAGGCAAAGGGTCAGCCCAGGTAGCAGGCAAAGACGTGGTTGAGAATACAGGTAATGGGTCAGTACAGGGTAAGTTGGTTTAATAGGCAATACAAGCCAACAATGAAGGAGCTCCAACTGAATATTGCTCGGGCGCTGGATGCTGGAACGCAGCTCTTTAAGTAGGTGTGACCACTTTAAGAGACGTGTGCCAATGACATAATTGGCTGCAAAGCCCGCCAAGAATCCCGGAATCATCACCGGCCAAGTGAGAGGGAAAGCCTGGCAGTGCCGGGGCAAAGAAGATAAGTGATATACAGTATCACAAATCATAAGGTTGCTAGGGGGGAAGCTAATAGGTTTCTACAGTCTGTATGATGTACAGTCATTAGTGATGTATCTAGGATGCACAGTAGCCACTGGGAAGATCTTAGAATGAAGTGAATTCATATACATTTATTTCAAGTCATAGGGAGTATGTTAGAACATTACTCACCTGGCTCAGGATTGCCTCCTATCGAATGCTGAAGGGTAGAACCACAGAACTAGAGCCTAGTATACTTTATATTGTTCTATCAGACAATAGACTAAACTGACCTGTCATGTATGTGTTTATTAAACTATTAAATAACAAATTTAACAAAAGAGTAATGTCCATATGAAGGGCATGTGTGTGTGTGAAGAGGGGGTGCACACAATTCATTTTGGGGAGCCATTGCCTCCTATTTCCTTCACTTAATTGCCAGCTCTGGCTGTCTTTGTGTATATAGTATATATATGCTAAAGTTTTTTGATTTTTACTCTGCAATTAACATACACTTTTAAGCCTTGCTGTGGTTTGAAAAAGAAAAAAACATTATGAGGGGGCCATTTGAAGGATTGCTGAGCATATATTTTTAATGACATATACAGGATTAGTGTAGAAAGTGCTGAACGTTAGTGCTTGATCAGTCCACCTCTGCTCCTTCCGCCTGCCTTCCTTCTGTGAAACAGCACGATAAAATGAGCATGCTTTATAAAGCTAAAAATAACCTGTTTTTGACAGTCGCTTGGTACTTCCAAACACAGACATTATTTCATCAGTTGCATTGTTTTTCTTTGACTTTTTTATGTTATTGACTAAGATTTTAGTCTTAAATAAGAAAAATCATCAGTACTCTAGCCATATAAAATACTACACAGTGTTTTCATGTAAAGTAATAACATAACAGTCAACAAACACATCTTCAATTTACTCATGTGATTGGGATTTGTACTTTGTCATTACCCTAAGACATTCTATGTTTTTTGTATTAGGGTAGTAGACTGTTGCTTCAGGAGCTCATCAGATAATAATGATTATTGATTCAAGGCAGGCTATAAAAAGGATCCCACTGTATAAAAACATTTTTGGCTCGCCCATTGAAACTCATTATTGTTGCTTTGTATATACAGTATATGCTTGCCCTTTTGCCAACATGCAACCAGTCTCAAGTCCAATGTACAAAATGCTGATTCCTCTGATGAGGAGGGACTAATATTCACAATCAGACAGCTGCAGCTACATATAACATAATGAGCATCAATGGACTTCGGGGG
>NW_017306309.1:1382377-1399147 GCF_000935625.1 Nanorana parkeri | reverse complement strand
AAAACATCCCCCCCCCCCCCCCTCCACACAGAGAAACACCACTTTGGAGAGATTGCATCTCACTTTAAAGTGAATTGTGTTTGCTTTCTCTACATTTCAACTCTACATATTAAAATACGTGTTAACATATTTATTTCTTAGTCAATCTTCTGTCACAGCTTCTATGACAGAAGCTGTGACAGAAGCTGCAGTTAGTGACCGCTGAGACAGGTGGCGCTGTGATTACAGCGCCACGGTCTCAGTGATGACACAGAGCAGGCGAAGAACGTCTATTCTTCGTCTGCTCTATGGTTATCTCGATCGTCGCCGCTGCTCGGTTTTAATACGAGTGATCTCATTAGATCACTCGTATTAAACGAGCAGTGGCTCCTGCTGCTGAACTCGATCGCCGCCGCCGCTGCTCGGCTTTAATACGAGTGATCTCGTTAGATCACTCGTATTAAACGAGCAGTGGCTCCTACTACTCGCCCGGCGCCCGAAACTGCATGTCTCGGGCGTCGGGATTCGCTCCATACATTACATATCAATTCATTGCAAAAGTGATGTTAAAGTCAAGACATATTTTAACTGCTTTAGAAATATTAACTATATTGTTACAAATTTGAATGATGTGAGCAAGTGACGTGAGATCCCCTAGGGTGCGAAATATGAGGGCCAGCTGGTACTATGCCAGGGAATCCCTCATGGAGGTTTGGACTTGGTTGCATGCTGACCCCAGGTTGTGACCCTCAGGTTCACCCTGCTCCTGTGTGGAGAATAACCCGCACAAGCTGAAGATGAACCAGAACGATGCCAAGGAATAGATTTGGTGGCAGGCAGAGATGTGGTCAGTATATTAGCAAAGGGTCCTTCCAGGCAGCAGGCAGAGATGTGGTCAGTAAGCAGGCAAAGGGTCAGCCCAGGTAGCAGGCAAAGACGTGGTTGAGAATACAGGTAATGGGTCAGTACAGGGTAAGTTGGTTTAATAGGCAATACAAGCCAACAATGAAGGAGCTCCAACTGAATATTGCTCGGGCGCTGGATGCTGGAACGCAGCTCTTTAAGTAGGTGTGACCACTTTAAGAGACGTGTGCCAATGACATAATTGGCTGCAAAGCCCGCCAAGAATCCCGGAATCATCACCGGCCAAGTGAGAGGGAAAGCCTGGCAGTGCCGGGGCAAAGAAGATAAGTGATATACAGTATCACAAATCATAAGGTTGCTAGGGGGGAAGCTAATAGGTTTCTACAGTCTGTATGATGTACAGTCATTAGTGATGTATCTAGGATGCACAGTAGCCACTGGGAAGATCTTAGAATGAAGTGAATTCATATACATTTATTTCAAGTCATAGGGAGTATGTTAGAACATTACTCACCTGGCTCAGGATTGCCTCCTATCGAATGCTGAAGGGTAGAACCACAGAACTAGAGCCTAGTATACTTTATATTGTTCTATCAGACAATAGACTAAACTGACCTGTCATGTATGTGTTTATTAAACTATTAAATAACAAATTTAACAAAAGAGTAATGTCCATATGAAGGGCATGTGTGTGTGTGAAGAGGGGGTGCACACAATTCATTTTGGGGAGCCATTGCCTCCTATTTCCTTCACTTAATTGCCAGCTCTGGCTGTCTTTGTGTATATAGTATATATATGCTAAAGTTTTTTGATTTTTACTCTGCAATTAACATACACTTTTAAGCCTTGCTGTGGTTTGAAAAAGAAAAAAACATTATGAGGGGGCCATTTGAAGGATTGCTGAGCATATATTTTTAATGACATATACAGGATTAGTGTAGAAAGTGCTGAACGTTAGTGCTTGATCAGTCCACCTCTGCTCCTTCCGCCTGCCTTCCTTCTGTGAAACAGCACGATAAAATGAGCATGCTTTATAAAGCTAAAAATAACCTGTTTTTGACAGTCGCTTGGTACTTCCAAACACAGATATTATTTCATCAGTTGCATTGTTTTTCTTTGACTTTTTTATGTTATTGACTAAGATTTTAGTCTTAAATAAGAAAAATCATCAGTACTCTAGCCATATAAAATACTACACAGTGTTTTCATGTAAAGTAATAACATAACAGTCAACAAACAGATCTTCAATTTACTCATGTGATTGAGATTTGTACTTTGTCATTACCCTAAGACATTCTATGTTTTTTGTATTAGGGTAGTAGACTGTTGCTTCAGGAGCTCATCAGATAATAATGATTATTGATTCAAGGCAGGCTATAAAAAGGATCCCACTGTATAAAAACATTTTTGGCTCGCCCATTGAAACTCATTATTGTTGCTTTGTATATACAGTATATGCTTGCCCTTTTGCCAACATGCAACCAGTCTCAAGTCCAATGTACAAAATGCTGATTCCTCTGATGAGGAGGGACTAATATTCACAATTGATCAATGGGGTTCGGGGGGGGGGGGCTATTTAGTAAAGAGCCGAAGGATGTAGCTGAACCTTCGGCTTGCTACGGCTGCAGCAACCCTTCAGTTTAGCCGAACCGAAGGGCTGCTGCATGTGCTATTCTCAAAGCGCGTACAGAAGTTGAACGAACAGGCTTCGGCTCACCAAACCTGAACACACAGCCGGAGCAGAAAGAATAGTCTGTCGAATTACTACTGTTGTTGTGCCAAAAAATTTGAAGGAAAATAAAACATGTGGTTTTCCTCCCCGATACATACCAGACCCTTTAGATCTGGTAGGAATGTTAGGGGAGGCCTCTATGTAAAAAAAAAAGTTTGGGGTTCTCCTACAAATTCATACCAGGCCCTTTAGGTCTAGGGATTTTACCCTTAATCCAAGCAGTGTCCTGGCAGAGCAGGAAAGGGGGAGACAAATGAGCACCCCCCCCCCCCCCCCTCTACACAGAGAAACACCACTTTGGAGAGATTGCATCTCACTTTAAAGTGAATTGTGTTTGCTTTCTCTACATTTCAACTCTACATATTAAAATACGTGTTAACATATTTATTTCTTAGTCAACTTGAGGTGCACCAAGTGCTTCGGAGAAGTGTCATCACTGATATAATATGGTTTCCTTATGTTAGTTGGTATTTTAACGTAATGTTTCTTCTTTTAGATGTCGAGCATATGAAGACTGCTGTGGATCCAGGTGCTGTGTACGTGCTCTTTCCATTCAGAGACTATGGTATTTCTGGTAGGTACCTTCCCATTGATATATATTTGTTAGGGTTCCAGCTGACAAGTAAAACCATTATGGCTTCACCACCTAGAAGCCTACTTGTGTGCCCACACATTTACTGCCCAACCTCTCCTCTTCTCTATTGACACCTCTAAATAGCACATACAGGTGAAACTCGAATAATTAGAATATCGTGCAAAAGTAATTGCAGTAAGTGCTGCAAAAGGGGCCCAAACCAAGTACTGAGTACATATGCATGCTTGTACTTTTCAGAGGTCCGATATTGTTCTATGTACAATACTTGTTTTATTGATTGCATGTAATAATCTACTTTTTTGAGGTTGTGGATTTGGGGTTCTTGGGGTTTTCATGAGCTGTAAGCCATAATCATCACAATTATGACAAATCACGGCTTGAACTATCTTGCTTTGCATGTAATGAGTCTATCTCATATATTAGTTTCACCTTTTAAGTTGCATTAGTGAAATAAATGAACTTTGCACGATATTCTAATTATTCGAGTTTCACCTGTATACTCCTCCACTATGAATAGCATTCCCAAACTTACATGCAGATCTTAGCAGAGAAGCTCCTGTCCTCTGATGTCTGGCACCTGCTAAAATCGTCTTCCTTCGTCATGTAACATGCCAGAGAGCAAGGGAGTTTTTCTGCAGAGCTGTGCAAGCAAGATGGTACCACCCACTGCTCAACCACCAGAGATGTTTCTGGGTTTTCTTTCTCCACCAGGACAATCTCTTATAGTACAGTACAGCAAAGTGCTTTTATCATTTTATTAGGGAATTATTTCTCATAACAGTTTCTCTCTAATAGGGTTGTTTCTCTCATGGCAGTTTTAAGTTGGCCATATAGGGATTGAATTTTAGGCATTTCCTGTTGAATCAGCCAAAATTCGACCCTGCCGGTATCACCTGGGTTGTCAAATAAATAAATAAATAAATCAAGTCAGCGAGTCATTACATGCCGCCCGGCTTCCTTTTTGGAGCTTCCAGTATCAGTATTCGGTATCGGCGAGTACCAAAACAATTAATAAATATCGGTACTCGTAGTTGATACCGAAAAACCGGTATTGGTGCATCCCTAATATACAGTATATATACTGTATATTAATTACTCTATATACTATTATTTATTTACATATATAGTATAATATGTATGTATAAATATATCCCACCTCAACTTAACCACTGAACCATCACATTCTCAAACAATTCATCCCCACACAGCTACCTCCTCTTGTATCACTTGCCCCTCCCTTTTAGGCCCCATTCACACGTAGCGATTTATCGCGCATTTTTGCCGCGCGATATCGCGAGAAGTCGCCGGCAAATGATATTCAATGGAGCTGTCTTAGCTCCATGTCGCGCGTCGCGGTGGCAAGTCGCTTCTACAGGACCCTTTTTTCGCCGGATTTTGCTTTTTTCTAATGAAGCCCGACGGAGAAGGTCGCGCTACCGTCGCTGGAACGTCGCCCCGAAAGTCGCGATATCCCGGCCGCTGCAAAAGGTATGTCGCTAGGTGTGAATGGGGCCTTAGATTGTAAGCCCTCAGGTGCAGGGCCCTCGTTACCATCTTGTCTTGAATTTGTATTGTGATTGTAATGTCTTCCTTATATTGTAAAACGCTGCGCAAACTGTATAAATCCTGTATAATAATAAGACTATGAAAATGAATACACGAATTTCACAAAGATGACGCAAACATTTTTCCTGTGTTTCTCTAGGTTCCTGTTGATGATGGGAGTTCTGTTTTGTTGTGGAGCAGGATTCTTCATAAGAAGGAGAATGTACCCTCCTCTGCTTGTTGAAGAACCTACATTTAATGTATCGTACACAAGGCAAACTCCTGGGCCTCCACTAGGTCAGCTTTTTGTTTTTAACATATGGTGTTTTATCTACAAGCTGTAACTAAGAAATAAAAGAAAAAAATTGGTGAAATCCTGCATAACATCAATGTATACACATTTTTAATTGACCAAATCAGGGTGTAAGTGTTAAAGAAGAACTGCGGTCTAACGGTAACAGAATTAGAAGCTGCAAAACTCAATAAATATAGCCATGTAACACTTTAAGGGGAATCTGTTGGTAGAGTAATACTGGGACTGCCATTGTTGACAGGCACCCTACACATTTCCTTCATATTTCTTTCACTAAAGATGTACTTCAAATATTTACCTTGAAGTTCCTAAAAAGCTAATATACAATTCTGTGCCTCACACATAGAAGAATGTTGTACATGCCCAACTTTTCTGCTACATCATGCCAAGGGAAAGCACAGCTTTCATAAAGGACAAAGGGGAAATTTTTATTGTGTAACGGAACTTATTTCCTGTATAGCTTTAAAACCTAAACTGGGTGAAGTATATAAGCTGTAATTGACTTTTCCTGCAATTTCCCAAGCTGTCATGCTGATCTGAAGGCTGATCTGTGTCACTGACAAGGGACAATTATGTATATTATGTGTTCTGACTACACTTATGCTATAGCAGCTACTTGTTTGCTTGCTTTAGGCCCGTGACTCATGCAGTACTGAAGCCAGAGTATGCCGGACATACTCTGGCATAAGGTCAACAATGGCAGCTTATACATTTCTCCAGTATACGTTTCCTCTAAATCCCAATTAAAGGTATAGTAAAAGAAATCTAGTTTAATTGACTTTATATTCATTATCTTATGTCCATTTTCCTGTTACGGCAGTTGTGCAGTGTGTAGAAATATGACAGCACAGTTCAGTATGCACCAGAGTCTGACTGCACTGTCTTGTGTACTCTAACTGACCTGGTCAGACACACTCACTCTTTTTTTCTGCAGTACGAGTATGTGTAAGGATGCTTGTGATAAGGGGTGTGGCCATTACTTAGCTCTGCCAGCACAGAGCATTTGAGACGAGAACAGCAAGCACATATTCAGTAAGGGGAAACATTTTAAAGCATTTTCAAGTGAAATTTAGCTAAAAACATCACTAAAAGAGTATACAGAGAAAAAAGGTGTGAGACTTCAACTGGGCTTTCATAGGCTGAAAAGGAGGAGTGGCCGTACAAAGGTTCAAGTTTTTGATGATCCATGAGAGTCATGAAGACAAAAGAGAACAGAGAGGGACATTTATCAAAACTGGAGCAGAACAAAATCTGGAGCAGCTGTGCATAGTAACGAATCCGTTTCTCGCTTTCATTTTCAAAGCTTCACTGGACAAACTGAAAAGAGAAGCTGACTGGTTGCCATGGGTAACTAGTCCAGATTCTGTCTGCCCCAGTGTTGATAAATTCCCCTCAGTGTCTTTTAAAGACAGGATTATTTTTTAATGAAACTGCGACCGAATTGCATCTTGTGGCCAGGTTAAAAGGAAACTATATTTTAACCATCTGTGAACCGGCCACTGTACATTTTTGGCCCCATTAATCCAGGAAAAAACTTACCTGTATCTCCTGCGGAGGATGCATTATTTTACTAAAAGAGTAGTTGTGGTAAAGGCACATTTATAAACCAGTGGGGACTCTGAAACAATAAAAGCCCATTTATTTTCATGAATCATGAGGGGAAGAGGGTTGGGAGGAGGAGAACCCAGTAACATGACCTGACTAAGTCATGTGACTAGCCTCTTCAATCAGAGTGTTCTCTGCAGCATTATGGAGAGGAAACTTCATAAGACACCGCTAACTCCACACCATGGCCTACCATTGTGTTAATTACATACCAATGCAAATGCAGTATGGTGTGAATATTGTATTCCATTGTGTCCAATATTGATGTCTGCTCCCCTAAATAGCATTCAGTTAGAATTTAAATCTATTTTCAACTACATATATATGCTTTAAAGTTTTAGACTTCTTAACTCTACTACTTGATAAGTATCTAAGATAGCAAATGGGTCCCTCGACAAAAGAAACTTGGTACAAAAATCAAACAACAGATCTCTATCCTTTAACCATAGGCTGTTCTTATTTTTTTTTATTTCAGGACCTCCGCAGCCAGGGATGCCCTATTACTCAGATCCAGGAGGAAACCCAACTCCTGCTCCCTCTTTTCACTTGCAGCCGAACTCACCACAAGGGAACCCAGCATTTCCACCTCCCCCTTCCTACTACAACACACCTCCACCACCCTACGAGCAAGTGGTGAAGTCTTGCAAATGAAGCACTTTTGCACATGGTGGTAATTTTTCTTAAAATTGACTTTTTACAACTGTTTCCACTTCATCGCAAGGAGGACTATCCCTTGGCATGTTACTTGCTCTGCTGGCATCAAAGCATCGTGTGCCTTGGCCGGGCCCGGGAAATGGAACAAATCTTTCTAGAAAATGGTTGCAGTATGACCAGTTTTCAACTGCTTATGTTACCTTCTCAGCACAAGCATGGGGTTTGAAGAATAAATGCACTCCTCCATTGCTGAAAAGGCTTTCTTTTTTTTTTTACACGTTCATGGTATGTGGTTCTTTCATTGTAACAATGTTGGTGGTGTGCAGTACATATCATTGCCTATTATACCTGAGCGTGCAAGCAGATTGTGCAGTATGTACATTTAAAGGCATGTTCTTCATGGAAACCATATTGGATAATTTGTCGTTCTCATCCCGATTACATAATAGAATATAAAAGTAAAATGTTGTATGAGGAGACACCTGTAACTCTACAATAACATTTGGAAAGGCAACTACTATGTTTCATACAGGTGTTGGGCTTTTTGCACAAATAAAAACTTCTGGCACATCAGTGTTGACTCAAAATGATTGATGTTATCCTGCTGTTGGTTTTATTTTGAAGACAGCCCCAGGCAGAACACAACATTTAGTAATACATATTCTATGTGATAAGCCATTAGCATCTGGCTGGTTTCAGTTGCCTCTGGAGATAAATGTTCTGCTTTATGCCTGTGTTTGGCCAGCAGCAATTCCAGAGTCTCTTGTTAAAAGCAAGAACTGTAGAAGGACAGTGTTCCCAGTTAGCCATGCTATGTATTGTAATTCAGTCCACAAGAGCTATTCATTTCTATCCAGGTTTTTCCTTATTGAAATGATGTTGGGTCTAGGCTAGGTCTTCCCAAGGCTGTTAAGTTTGGGGATGAATGAGAACAAATGACTGATTTTGGCTGGCTTAAGACTTTGAGATCTGATATGATTAAAAAGACCAGGTAGCTAATGAAGACAGAGTAGTTAGGTAGAAAATGCACTTGGGGGGGGATTAATTGAAGGACAACGTCACCAAAAATTTAAATGTTAGGTTGTCCTTTAAGGTTAAAAGTTATTTACCTGCACGGCTGCTTTTCTCTGGCAACTTTTATCCTTGGCTCTGGCCCCATGTAGTGCACTTACTACGTTTTCCTTGATTTAGGAATACTTTGTTAGAATAGTGACAATATTGTCACAATTGACACTGCTAGGTGCCACAGAGACAGGTCAGTCACTAGGAGGGCCCCATCAAGAGTTTACCATGATCAGTAGTTACACCCCTGCTTAAGATTACATTTTCTGGAGTAATAGATTTTGTCAAAGTGAATCCAGTACTCCTGATGCTTTGCAGGTGTGTGCCTAAGAAAGAATTTAAGTCATTAGACCAGCACGAAAGCCAGGAAACCAGCATTTTCAGATGTAGAGCTTAGCAGTGGCAGCTACTATATTCTTGTTAAAGGGTTTCATCAGCTAATTAGCCAAAGAACTGCTGATCAGCAGGACAGCAGCTGCATTGGGGATTGGCATGTGAGCAGGTTTCTGCGGCAAAGAGAAAACCTCTTTATCTTCCCCTCTTAAAACTACTATTTCCAAACCTAAAATTAGAGGTGGCAACTTGCCAGAAATGACCCAGCAATAGAATTTTGATCCGGTTACTGGGTCAGTACCAGCCCTATTACAGCTCCAGATGCACTGCATGCATCTACCTGCTTCATTCTTTCTATGGATCTGTGCTTTGTGAGCCTCTGTTGCTGCTTTTTGAGTATTTCAGATCACCAGTCATAGGAGGACACAGACTGTACAGGTAAGTCAGTAACGCGGAGAGGATCAGCTACATGGCATCACAGGCAATATTGGTCACTATTCCTTTGCCCTCTGCTTGCCTTTTTGGCACAGCTGCCAGGGTGCTTTTATTATCTTCCTTGAGTACTGTGAAATCATCTATGTCATGTCTTTCTTTTTCCATTTTACTTGCAATATGAGAATGAATACCTGGGGATTCTGCCTGTATCTTCCTTTGCGTGGCTGATGTGAACAACGGCTTGCAAATTCAATGGTAGCGTTTGTACATTTAGCTCTGCTTGCCCAAAGCAGGGATAAATGTAGAAAACAACTACCCGCCCGGCACTAGGAACTGCATGTCCTGGGCATCGGGAGATAGGAATCCTACAACCCTGCTGCCCCTTTACTCCCTGCCGTCCCGAGGCCAGGCCTTGGTTGGCCTTGTGGGAAATCTGGCCCTGCCTGCAGGTGACCTGCAGTTCTGTTGTTAGCCTGTGTAATCTTCTTACATCTTGATTATAGAAACCATTTTAGTACCAGTCCATTTCAATATGTGAAGCCGTCATAAATGTGTCAAAGTTGAGAGCATCAATGTCGTATGTGGCAGAGGCATAGGCAAAAGAGGTACTGTGTACAACAGAGATGTATGTAGTAGGGACAGAGGATTGCTTCTGTATGTTTCAGAAAGGTAAAATACGTTGCATGTAATAGAGACACATGAGGAATTACACAACAGAAAAGACACTATTGAAAAGGTCCTGCGCCAAATTCAAATAAGCCCTATCGCCAATTTCCTTCTCTTTACCAACACTTGTAACAGATTCAAGTAGCACTTAATGCTGCCATTTTAAGGATCTGTTGCTATGGCTGCAACAGATTCAAAAAGAATATCTGACAGTTTACAGATTGGAAAATTGGCGGTAAATAAGACCGTCTCTGATCTAGCATAGACGCCAGTGTGTGGATGTATGTACTAGAAGCTGTCACGAATCTAACAGCTTCCCATCCATTGGTTGAAAGGACATTGGGCTGCTGGAGGCATAGCAACCAATTATGCATCTTCGGCCCCATTCAGCCGCTGGCCAGGAGATTCCCCAGCCAGCAGCTGAATGTAAACAAAGGGGCAGAGGATGCTGGCTGACATCATAACCAATAAATGGCCATATTTGGGTAATTATTGTACGTCAGCCAGCATCCCCCTTGTTTACATTTAATTGAGCAGAGCACACCTGTTGGGCTACTCAGTTCCCTGCCCACCCACAGTATATAAAGCTGGCCATACACCTATAGATTATTTGCAGATTTTCTGTGGTCAGATGGAAAAAGTCAAACAGATTCCTCCATCTACACTAAACTGCGTGGATAGAGGATTCTGCCGCTGGGCCAAGCTTCAGTATCTTGCTAGTCGGCCCCGCTGGGCCAAGCTTCCAAAATACCTGAACAATCTGATTGGATGCAGGCATTGTTCAGGTAATTTGAGAGCCAGCGGGGCCGACTAGCAAGATACTGAAGCTTGGCCCAGCGGCAGAATCCTCTATCCACGCAGTTTAGTGTAGATGGAGGAATCTGTTTGACTTTTTCCATCTGACCACCGAAAATCTGCAGATAATCTATAGGTGTATGGCCAGCTTTAGTTTTCCACAGAACTTGCCTGTGTGACAGGTGCAGTGGCCGGATGGAGGTTTAGTAATGCTGAATCTGTGATTTTACCAGGCTCATCATTGCTGAGCTGCACAGGGAATGGAGTGTCCGATATGGACACTCGGGGTTTCAATGCGCCTCTGCACCGCAAATGTCAGTGCTTGCACCAAATTCATGTACCTGCTGCAAAAAAAGTGCAGGAATTTGGTGCAAGCACCAACATTTGTCATGCAGAGGTGCAGTGAGGAGAGTCATCACAGACATTCTTTATGAATTCCAGTGTAATATACACTGAGTGGCCAGATTATTATGATCACCCCATCAGTACTTCGTTGGGCCACGAGATGACTTTGTTGGGCCGCCTCGTGACTCTACGAGATGTTGAAAGGTGATGCGAGGAATCTGACACTGCACTGTTGCCCTTCTGTTGTCTTGTACCAGTCTTGCCACTCTCCGTTCTGCCCTAACATTGACTAGTCGCTGACGGCCACAATTCGCACGTTCAGACCCAGATTTTCGGCTGACAGTCCAGTCTTTAAACACTTTAACAACAGCTGCTCTTGACAATTTAACTAATTCTGCTGTTTTGCTGATACTCGCTCCATGGCTCCGTGCCAACAATCATCCCACGTTCAAAGGCTGTTAAATCGCGTTGTTTACCCATATCTTCAGAAAAAAAAAATCACTTCTACTGTCGTGGTAAACAACCTGCTTCCCTATTTATAATGGTCTGGCCCTCTAGCAACTTCAGCGCGAAATTATAGCTCATGCAGCAAACAATCTCATAGATCTGGAAGCTGCTACAGAAGATTTTAGTTTACATGGAAATACTGGAGTTGAATGTAGAAATTCATTCAACATGAATATATGCCGGCCCTCATCCCAAGTGTGATTTGTGTGTAGCCGGTGTAATGTTGGGGAGCTCACAGATCACTCGCACAGCTTTTCCATTAACGAAAAGTCTTTATTTCTCTTTCAAAAGGCAGACAGTAAAAGGAAGCCCAACACAAATAGCTTGTCTCCAGCATATAACATATATGGGCTCACCAATCCTTGAGGTGTCACACACACTCACAGTGTCCCAGTCCTGTAACAGTTTTAATATCTTCTCTTGCAGCACTGCTGCTCAGGCCTCAATCCCCAGGGCCCCTGTCTGTCACCTCCAGACAACCCCAGTAACGTGCTAACCTGCACAATAGGTATCACGAACCCGCAGCACTCTGCTGCACTGGCCTCCACTCTGACTCCTGGGTGGAGTTCTCCTGTCTCACAGGTGGGGCCCTGAACATGAGTCAGCATTCTTCTCATAAGGGCTGTGCCCAGGTGCACAATCTTTCAGTGCTGGTTACCCCTAAAGCCTGGACCCAGGAATGGAGATTTCATCCCTCCCAATGCTCTTTGAAATCTCCCGGTTCCAGGAACCCATGCCAAATCAGGAAAACCTGGGAAGAACTGCAAAGCCAGCTCTTTCCCAGTAAACGTTTGCACTTTCTGGAACTGCTCAGCCCCCCTGGCTGAGAGACCTGGGTGGCTATATTGCCAAAAGACACCCTGGCATTGCCACGCACTGCCACACCGGATATAGAAGGAATATGCTGAGCCAGCCTTGTTTGTCTGGAAAATGACTCTGCTAAAGGAAAGACATGAAAAGTAACATCAATGTTTGGATTAGATTCTTGACAGCTTGTAAATAGAATAATTTTTCAGTTTCTTTCCCAGAGGCAGCTACTATAGAAAAATGAAAGCTGAACTGCAGTGTGTGAAATGCTATACCTTCTCTCCGACTCACTTTATACATGAAAATGCTGCTTACAGACAACCTGTCTGTAACTTTACAAGATTGCATGAATACATTTCTGACATGTCACAATATACAGAAACAGTATTACTATTCAAAGAAGCTCTACCTCTTATCAGGGGTGTAACTAGAAATCACAGGGCCCATAGCAAAATCTGTGATTTCTAGATAAGTCCACCTAATAACCCAAACAGCCCACCTGAGGGTGACCCTGCCGAGCCCACCATAGACTCTCTTACCTGTCTGGCCGATCCTCTGTCCGCCTCCTTCTCCTCCACGATCACTTGCGGGCTCTGCCTCCTCCGTCACTGGGCCCCACCTCCTCGATCGCCGGGCCTGCATCCCCATCGCTAAGACCTGCCTCCTCGATTGCTGGGCCCCGCCTCCTCCATCGCTGCTAACGACGGACCCAGTCACCTCCCCCGAAGCTGCTGGTTGTCATCGACTCAGCAGCTGTGAGGAGGAACGCGCCGCTGCACATGTAAAGGGCTGCGTGCTTCTCCTCACAGCCGCCAGTGACAGCCAGAAGCCTGAAATGCCAGAGCAGCCCAGGCGGCATCATGTCCTGGCCGCCCCCCTGTGCCCCATAGCGGCCGCCTGGGTCGCTATGGTGATTGTTACGCCACTGCCTCTTATCATTAAATGCAATTTTTGAGCTCTAGGCAAGTTACTTCATCTAAAATGAGGTATGACCAGTCTGCTGCCAGCAGAAGGAAGCATCATCTTGCTCTGCCTTTCAGTAGGGATCTGACTGCAACTTTGTAAATTTCTAGCAAGGCATACGGTGAGTGGAAGCAGGGGCTGATCTGTATCAGACATTTGTGAATACAGTTATATTATTCCAACAAATACCCATAAGATCCAGCACTCACTGGAAACAACATATCTGCATTACTGAAGGTCTGTACATGCCTGTATTAGAACCTTGTAATCATCATCTCTTCAGTTAATAGGCGCTAGGTAATCATCATGCTGGAGGGTACCTGGGGAACCGATGATAGGGAGGGCTGTAACAGACCTTTAGAAATGCTGGTCTGGTGAATGCTGAATGTGATGGGTGTTTATAACTGAATGCACAACTGTTGTAATTTCATTATTGTTATCTGGTAACCCAGAAATGGGAGGATGAACTGTGGCTGGATGTCAATATACTTAAGGGCAGTGTTGATATTTTCAACCTGCTTTGTGAATACAGTCAAGGACAGGCACCAGTATTTACATGGTTGAGGTCATCTCTGAGCCAACATCTCAGTGCATAAAATATATTTGTCCTTGGATAGTGTCTAAACAAACATAGGGTTATCCTTCAGGAAAGAAAACTAGGTGTTATGGGAGGAATATTGTGACCCTATGAGAGGTAATAAATAGCAGAAAGTGTTGGCCCTGCTTTCACCAGTATCACTGGTTGGGCTCTTCTATCGTGACCTGCAGCCTCATGAGATTCCTGGGCCCCTTGTTATCCCTGACTGTGGCCCTATATATTTAGAATAGTATTCTTCTATTTTTCTGTATTGCCATCTGTAAAGGTGCGTCTTTATACAAGTGCTTTCCATTCTAATTTGCGTCCACCATTATTTTTTTATCTGGCGATGAGGATCATACTGCTCATCTATCAAGATAATATGCAAAGCTCACCTCAAATGTCCTGGTTTAAACAGAGCACAAGAATGACAGGGTTATTCAGAAAAGAGTGGAGAGTTTGGAGAAGGCAGGAGAAGTGAACAATCTAGGACAACATAGCTGAACTGGAAAGTGAACTGAATTGGACAATTTTTCCAAATCACCTATGTTGGCCTAGATTGTTCACTTTTCCTGCCTTCTCCAAGCTCTTCACCGTTTTCTGAATAACCCTGTGAAAAGTGGTGTGGCTCAAAAGCTTCATCTGGCCAATAGTGTGGAGGTTTTAAGTACATGCCCCCCAGAAGTACACTATTTATTGAGATTCAGTTCAGCCAATCCTGTAATCCAGGCATCCCCCAGAAAGCCAGATCCTGCCCTCCTGAGACCTCTCTAGACTACTCTGCAGTTGAGTAATAGAGTCTGGGCTAGGACCTACTCCAGTCCATGACTGGACTATGCAACAAACAAAACACAACATCACTATTTTCATCAGTCTGCTCCCTCCTACTCGAAGGAAGCTCATCACTGTACTTGACTGGGTTACAGGGTTGTCCAACCCCTTTCCAGACTAAGCAATATTCTAAAGAATGCTAATATTGAAAGGAAACACATTTGAAGGGTATCTATGGTCAAAAACTAACAATGTATATGTATTTCTATACTGAATTTCATGTTTTATCCCCCTCCTAATAACCATATCAATCTAGATGTTTGTAAACTTACTTATTAAAGATGCTCATAAGATGTTCTTCCTCAATGCGCTGACACAATTGGAGAATTTTGTCTGCTCCATTTGTGATAAATGCCCCCCAAGATGTTTAAAGTTTTGTTTGTTTGTCTCCTCCAAAATACCAATGAGCATCCAAGTTATAACATGCCCCCTTATTCAGAATGTAAAGGATCTGCAACCTGTCCACAGGAAACAGCTTGTTTATGTATATCTGCTGCTGATCAGGAGAGCAGTCCTGCAGTTGGCATAGATCCACAGCCACTGCAACCACTAATATATATAGAACATTTAAACGATCTAGGTAATGTTTGTTAAGTGAACCTAGAACATTTCTTGCCCCTAAGGTTCACCTTATCTGGCAGTAGATGAATGCACTCTGTATTTAGTTTGTCTTCTGGAGAAAAGGAACAAACATTTCTGCTTACAAGGAAGTATTCTAAGCTTTAGCTATGAATGACTTTTTCTCATTAGCTTTACAGTATTTCTTACTGATTTGGGAAGGCCAGTGTAGCAACATTATCTGATACAGTAGCTGAAGCCTCTAGGGAGGGTAAGCTAAGCAAATTCTCAATTGTGTCTGACATTGCATTCCTCAGTAACATTTCCTTTGACCTTGAGTAGATGAACTCACCCTGTAGCCTTGATAAGGGTTAGAAATCTTCCAGGCATGAAGGAAAACATCATTGACTGAATGGCAACCAAAGAGGTTATCATGCAACCTAATGTTCTCACTGCTTTACTGATCTGCAGTTCACCTAGTTCAATCATACACTAGAAGATCAGATCCATTAACATAACAATACTACCAGATTGAGTGAAGACAGGAAAATTATATGAATGCAGTAATGTGTGCTAATATGTTAGAGTCAATCATTTCAAATCATGTTTGCATTCCACATTGCATTGTGGAACTAGAAATCCTAAAAGGCATTGCAAGACTGATGGCCAGGGCCGGCGCTAGCGCGAGGCAAGATGGGCACTTGCCTTACGGCACCAGGGAACAGGGCGGAAAAGTTGCCCGATCGAGACTAGACTCTCAGTGTGTGGGCTGCCGCTGCGGGCGGGCGGCATCTGAAGGAAGCGGCGCTGACCTGTGCAGTGCAGTCTCACGTCTCAGACTCAGTGACACTCAGTCTCCCTGAGTGTCTCGTCCTTCCTTGGCTACGTCAGTGAGAGACGTAAGTGGCCCCGCCCCTGGTCACTCAGCCGCATGTGAAGGACTGGAGCGAGGGCTGCAGGAGGCGGAGAAACGGACGGAACAGACCAGCAGGCAGTGTGGCGGCAGTGGCGTCATCCTGGAGGCGACGGCGACCTGTTGAGGGACTCGGGAGCGCCTGGTGCACAAATTTTGAAGTTGGAACCGAGTGAGGAGGAGGAGGCGATTTCACCCTCTCTTGGTGACCCACGGTCGGACTCGTATCGGGAGCTGGCTGAAGTGGGAGCGGTATGTAATGTAACAAAGACAAAGTGCACGTGGTATGCTGCATTGTATTGTATTATTTTGTATTGTGCATTGTATATACAGTATATTGTATTGTGTATTGACAATACAATATACAATATTGTATTGTGCATTGTATCATATATTGTGTAAAGTGTATTGTTTTGTGCATTGTATATCGCCACGCTCACCACACAGGCCAGACACACGCCCGCAGAGCCTCCGCCGCGACTAACGAGGGTTCAGAAACAGGTAAAGGGGACCTGTTTTAAAGTTTCCTGTTTAAAAAAAAAAAGCGGCACACTGCAGAACACAGCTATAGATCTATAGATGAACACCAAATCCCTGCAATAATATATTAAGCAGCCTGTATAATGTATTATTGCTGGGATTTGTGTGTGTGCGTGCTGGGAAGGGGGGGGGGGGGGGGGGGGAACATGAC
>NW_017306309.1:1374237-1382358 GCF_000935625.1 Nanorana parkeri | reverse complement strand
TTGTGGGGGGGGGGGGGGGGGGGGCCGGCGAAATGCACCTTCGCCTGAGTTGGCAGAAATCCTTGCACTGGCCCTGCTGATGGCCTGCCTGCACAAATCAATGAAAGGCTGTGGTTGTATGCTGGTAAACATTCCTCTTTGTATGTAAAGCCATACAGGTTTGGATGTACGCCCCTGAACGCCGACGGTCTGCGTCCAGGGACGTCCATCCATACGTATGCTCCGAGCAGCTTTTACCAGTATACAACCGCAGCCTGTCATTAATTTATACAGGTGGCCTGTAGGCAACACCTGTGGCTACTGGACACAGATCATTTTTACAGTACACAGACCTCAATGCCCATGTGAACAAACAATTATAGTTAATTTACTTTAGGCAGCAGTCACCTGCTGCCTAAAGTAAATTAACTATAATTGCTCTTTCACCTGGGCATGGAGGTCTGTCCCCTGCATCTGTATATAACTCTACTTGTGTGGAAGCAGTGGTATCTCTGCAGAGTTCTGACACACCTCCTGCTTAGTCAGAGCTACAGGTCTCACAGTGGGGAAAGGGGGGTTTGTTTTGTAGGACCTCTGTACAGGCCATTGCTTCCACACAGAGAGCGAGGGTTCTTTTCTGCAGCATGTTGGAAGGGGACAGGCTTTGCTACTCAGGCTGAGGCTGTTTTCTAAAGAAAGAGAAATGTAAAACTTTGAACACCTTTTGTTTCATGCACCAAGAATGTAGATAGATTCAAACGGAAGTTACATTGGGCTTTAAACCTTTCTAGGCAATGCACTTGAAACAAATAATTACAAAGAGGAGGTAGACATTACCTTCAGTGAAAACAGCATGCCAAAACAGAAAGATATATGCAGCATAAAAGACTTATGCAAGTTAAAGTGGACTACCTATAGAGTGCTGTATGGCAAGTTGCATTTGAGTTTTGCATTGAGCAATAGGCATACTAACATTCATGCACATAGAATAACATGACCAGCCAAGAATTAATTTTTACCTTCTTGTTTAATTTGTTAGGGTTTCATTGTTCTAATATGATCTTCGCATCAGAGTTTGTATATGTAGATACAAAAGAACACAGAATGTCAAAGTAAATAAAGTGATTGTATACATATTCCCAGCAATAGTGAAAAAAAAATCATTCAGACCACCTTTTACTTGTTCTCCACAATATTAAAGTGCATTCCTTGTGGCAGCTGAGTCCATGCAAAGTATCTCACCACAGATAAAAGACTCCGAGTAGCTGACGCCTGGCATCTTACCGTGAGCTCTATGCAGACCTCTGGGAAAAGCCGTGAGTTAATCACACAAACAGAAATTGAGATGTCTGGGAGCGTTCTGTGCTATATAAATGATGCCATTGTTGCCATGGTTGCAAGGGAGAAAGATTCAAGATTTTTGCCAGTTTTAGAAATCATTATCGGGTGTGGATTGGCGAGAGGTGATTTAAAATAGCTTGTGCAGCATTTACATGTTATATCAAGTTCTAGTGACATTGGAGGACTTCTTTAAAGCAAAACTTCTTGAAAAAAATGATAATGTACACACCACACTGAGTGTGTAAATAATTAGCACTAAAAAGCTGTATTATATGTGTGGAGGGATGCTCAAAGTATACAAATCTCCCCTTGCAGCAATGGTGGTTACACATAACACACATAACCTACACATAACTCTCAGCTTTTGGGCGCTGTGGGGAGTGAAGGATGCTAAGGTCACATCGCTGCCCCTCATCACTACTTGCCCACTCACATAATGCCTTGTATTTTCACAAAGTGTACAAGACATTCTGTGATTGGAGGGGGAGGGGGCAAGCATGTGACTTCATCTCTCCACCAATCACAGAATGCCTTGTATTTTTTGTGGAAAAATACAAGGCATTATGTGAATGGGTAAGTAGCAAGGAGGGTGGGGATGTGACTAGAGCACTTCCCTGCTCAAGTTGCATCTCTCCTTCCCCGCAGTAGGAGCCGGCATGCTGCAAGGTAAGATGTCTATACTTTGCAGCAACCAGCATGCCACATGTAATCTGTAGGTTGCAACAGGGGTGAAGATTCTCTCCTTGTCCCCATGTGACAGCATACCTGAGCAGTTAATTAAATGGTAGATAAAGGAAGGAAAAGACTCGGTCCATCAAGTTCAACCTCCGTGTGCAAGTGTGTTTTATCAGATGAAGGCCTTGATCAATCTCCTATCGAATTATAAGAATTCACAAAATCCTGTATATTATGCCGACTGAGGAAGATATTTAAAGTTTTTTTTATAATTTTTCAATACTCTAAGCAAATACAAATTCCTGAGGAAGAGTTCCACATTTTCACTGCTCTAACAGTAACAGTAGAACCCCCTTCTCAGTTTTATAATAAACCTCTTTCCGTCCAGTCTTAAATTGTGGTCAAGTGTCTTCTTTAGGCACATTTAGCATAAATATATCACCTTTCATAATTGTAAACAGTGTGCCCATATCCACCCATAAGCAACTCTTCCACAGAGTGAATAAATGTAATCTTTCCTTATAACTGAGGTCCTCCAGCTCCCTTATTCATTTTTTGAAGCCCGTCTCTAAACCCTTTCTACTTCAATGACATCCTTCCTGTCGATTTGTGACCAAATCCAAACTACATATTTAAGATGAGGCTGAACTAGTGTTCAGAAGTAGAAGGGGTAGAAGTATAGATTTATCTCTTGAATATATTCTGCTAGTATTCTGCTAGCTTTGTTAGCTGCAGATTGGCATTGCATGCTGTTGCTAAGGGTGCCCGTAGACTGCCACTGTCGGAAACCTTTTCAGCCGGCATCCCTTGATCAGCTGATCGAAGGAGCCGGACGGAAAATCTTCGTGCGACCAGCGACGGCAGCCAATGAGTTGCTGGCTCTGGTCCAGTATTCTGACAGCGGCCGGCAGCTGCTGTCAGAATACAATGCAAACAGCGGGATTCCTCGATCGACATACTCATAGTGTTAGAGAAATGTGCGTTATTTTTTTTCGTTCAGCCCACGAGTTGAATTAAAAAAATAGAGCAGTGTATGGCCATCCTAAGTTTGTGTTCCCCAAGGCTTTTGTATCACAGATTCACCCCATGGAGCCCTTCCTAAAGAGTATAATGCATGCATATTTTTAGAGCCCAAATGCATAATTTTACATTTCCATGCATTAAACCTTATCTATCATGTAGCTACCCAACCCCCTCTCGGTCCTATAACAAAGACAGAACTTCACATTTATTTCCCTTCATAATTTGGTATCATCGTCAAAACACTGAAATTAATCTCTTAATCAATGTAACATCAATATCATTAACCACCTGAGACCCAGCCACTATTTTAGAATGCCGCTTTGATAGTGGCTGTTTGTCCCAGCTCCAGTTTAGAATGGCAGCCGGTCTTAGTGAAATGATTAGCTCCTGGGCTTTCGATGCCTCTACAGCTCATATATGTTAAGCTGCCTGTTAAATTCCTGGCATGCATCTCAGTCCTTTTTTGAATATTGGTACCACATTTGGTTTACGCCAATCAGTGGGTACCATTCCAGTCATTAGGGTGTCCTTAACTATTAGAAACAATGGTCTGGCTTATTACAGAGCCAAGCTCTCTGAGGACTCGTGGGTGTAAGCCATCTGCTCCTGGCGATTTATTCACATTATGTTTGCCTAATCTGTTTTGAACCTGGATTTCTGTCAGCCACAGAGGTACATTCAGTACATTATTAATTGTACATCACATTATTACTGTACTGACTATTAGACACGACTTTCATTTGTATAAACCGAAAGGAAAAATATAACTATTTGATCTGGCTTCTACTTTTGCCACTTGTGACCAACTCCCCTTATTCATCTGCTATGGGTCCTACATGGTCTGTCCTAACATTTTTACTATTAATATATTTGAAGATTTGTTTTACTAACTGTAGCAATGTGTTTTTCACATTCTATTTTAGCTGCCCTAATTTCTGTTAAGCATCTCTTGTTGCATTCCTCGTAGTTCCGAAATGCAGAGTGTGTCCCTTCTAATTTATATTCTTTTGAAAGCCAACCTTTTCTCATAAATTTTTGATCACCAAGCATCAGTGCCATCATGTGGGAGGAAGTCAAGCTCACCATACGCAGAAGTACCAGGCACCAAACAGAGCAGATGAGGAGTGAAGGGAAGAGGAATATGTGTAGCTGGGAAGGGCAGCAGTTAAGTGAACCTGTTGTTTTACCATGCATGGGCAAAGCACATGTCCACTTTCAAAATACACGAAAACCTCTTTTCAAAAAGTAAAGTTCAATTTCTACCTCTACCACCCTTCTCCTTTACAGCAGGGTGCTTACCAATAATCTGCAGTTGTTTTTTAAAAATGCATTAAGACTGTCCTGTTTGAGAAAGCCTCTTCTTCCTAAAAATAATAAATCAAGTAACAAAGTGAAGGTTACAAAAAAAAACCCCCAAAAAAACCCCCAAAAAAACAGACACGGTTAGCTCTTTTGGTCCTCATATATTTGACCACAGCATCGAAGGTGAAATATAAGACTTAATCACAGAACAATTTGATATGGGAGAGAGATTGACAGACTATATCAAGTACCACACAAGCACACATCTGAAAAAATGAATATCACTCATACACAACTCTCACAAACACAAGCACCAGTCTCCCTCTACAGTGACGATGTGTGAAGTGTACATCGGACATTTAAAACACACACGAAGGCAAAGCCCTTTTTTTTTTTTTCTTTTACACAGGCTCAGTACAAATGGTGCATGCAGCTACCTTCCTTTAACAGATGTACAAAAAAAAAAAAAGTTGTGACCAGACAAGGTTTGACTTTACATTACAAGTGGTCTCAAATCCTGAAAACAGCTACTGGTGCACATGCAAACATGTAACAGCATTAAGAAAATATTTGCACTTCGGATTTTAAGTGCACACAATCTCCGACACATACACATGTTGAAGGCATCCTTTTTTGTGAGCTGAACCAGTAATCTTATCATTGGCATCATCATTAACATAAAACGTGGCCCTTATTTATCAAGCTTACTGAAACAACAAAATGCTGTATTACCCATAAGCCAGATCTTCTTTTAGACACCGATGAATGGTTCTTTGTGACTGCACTGAATTATCTTTACAGGTAGCCGTTTAGTCTCTGATGTAATAAGCTAATTTTAAAATGTTGAACTGGTCACGCAACTTGTGATCTGACTGAACAATCTACTATAATAAGTTTAGGTTGAAAGATGTGAAACTAGGTGATCCAAAAAACCTTAGTACAACTGATCAAAATAGAATATTGTAAGGTGCGTGATAAGATTTTTTTACCAGGTTTAGAGCTAAAGAAGCATTTTCAAACTCATTAACCTAAACTCATGCAAATTTTATGAAAACATTGGATCATAGGTGAGCCTGCACACTTATAATATAAAATGAGTAGATTGTACAGTTAGATTATTGGTGGGTACAAGCATCTGTGAGCTATTACTCCGACATTCTGGGACTGCAACAGCCAGTCTGCCAGCTTTCTGCTAGAATTGTTCACTTCCACATACACTAGAATGTACTAGCCCCAACCCCCCACACCTGACCTTCCTCCACCATGTATCACTGGCTCCACTGCCCAGGATGGCTATTGCAGGTGTCAGCGGGTAGAGGGGACATCTACTCGCTGATCATTCCTCCTGTAAATGAATCTGGAAGCGACAAGCATCTTGTTACATCCAGTTTCCACAGTTCTGAGACTGTAAACAGCCAGTCTGACACTGTTGTAGATCTAGCCGCATCATAGTTTGCTGGTATATCTGACAACCTACAGGCCTAAAAAAATAAAAGGGTCGTGCTTGAGGCATAAATCTGGAGGGGATACATACTACCCTTAGAATTTAATGTTTTAAGGTGGAGCTGTGGAAAATGACTATCCAATCAGCACGCATATGGTTGATCTATTAGGCCATGTGTCTTTTTACAACATTCTGGCTTTATACATGATTGGGGCGTTTGTATAGAATGTACTATACCATAGAAAAGAGAACCAATGACAATTATGCATCTGAAAATAAATTGCCGTCAAACTGCCTCCAATGGCACACATAAAAACAAATGAATTAGCATCTTCAGTCTGCGGCAACAACAAGATCACAGGGTAGATAATGTAATATTTCATATAGCCCATTTTCTGCAGCAACAGCTTCAGTAAACATTCAGTAAACATTGCCACAACACTCTGTAAAAAGTAGTGACAAGGTAAAGCTGGCAGCATGTGGTGGAGGCACTGAACATGACGGATGGAAATTCTACATCTCCTCACTGTACGCACAGACTGTACTCCAAATTCTCCTGCCAGCCAATCAAAGTTCAAATGCAGGGAAGCGTGAAGTCTCTGGTGTCAACATGTCTGACAGGAAATGAATCGCGCCAGCCATTCCTGAAACGAAGCAGAGAGGAACTCCAATTATGGGAGGAAATGTGTGAAAAAACGACAGAGGATTGATACAACCACTTTATGGGTGTATAATTAAGTATTGTGGTTCAGCAAGTTTTAACATTTCTTTGGAAAATTATATAAATTTATTTATAATTGGTCACAGTGTCTGATGCATTAAAACCGCTATACAGAAACAATATTGTTATTTTCTTATTTTAAGGGGATCTATGGTCAAAAAGTAAATTATATATATATATATATATATAATATATTTATTATATAAATCTTTAGTAAGTCAATCCCTGCGTGTCTAAAATTGGAAATAATAATGAAACTAGCACTGTTACCAACACTCAATTACAGGTGATGCAAATAAGACAGCCTGCATAGCAAGAAAACAAGCTTAAAATCCTTTACATTATAGGCCGGGTGCTTTTACATTTTGCATACTTTTAAAGGGTGTTTTGACTGTTCTGGAGTATAACTACATAGAAGATAGTTCCATAGGTTTAATGAAAGATCAGAACAATCTATTATTTAAACCTGGAGGCTAATCATTCTTGCACACAGCTCAGTATATGTACAGGATAAAGAAAAATGTGTATTACTCTTTTTTACATTCAGGACAATAAAATTTTAAATTTATTACTTTTGCAAGAATACATAATAAAACAGGGAAATACAGGTGTTATTGCAAAAGAATATATAAGCCGCTTTCACACCAAATAGCATGTGTTTCAGCATGCATTAACGTGTGTTATAGATTGTTATCGGGTATGTTTTGCACATGTTGTAAAGGACGTCATTTGGTTGGTTTGAATAGGAAAATACATGAAATACATGAGAAAAGCAGCTGACAAGACTTTCTTTTACCCCTAAACACTTTAATGCAGCAGACTGGTGTGAACACGTACACACGTTGGTGGGAATCAACAGAGGGAAATACATGAGTGTTTTTTTGTAAATATTGGTGTATTTTCTGAGTGCCAAATTTACGATGTTTAAGGCCCCGTTCACACCAATATCGGACTGAAAACGTAAGTCAACAGACGTCTGTTGACTTGCAATTTCAACCTCCATTGACTTCCTTTGCGTTCCATTCATTTTTTTTTTGCCAATTTTTATTTTAATTAACATTTTCTAAATGGACAAACTTCTATGTATTTTTTTTTAAACTTTCATTATGTTCCATTGCGTTGATGTTTGTTTTTGATGTGTTGCGTTATGCTGCACTGAAAAAAGAGCAGCTCTACTTTTTTCATCACACTGCAACTGAACACAGTGGATCACAGTGGTTTAAACCAGTGACGTGCCTTCTGTGATGGGTGAGGTATCCCCCAGCCCGCCATAGCTCCACCCTGTCATGCCGAAAGCTCCGCCCCTTCCCGCCAAAGCTTCACCCCCAGTTCGGTAACCAAGCTGTGTGGGGAGGAGGAAGGGAGGAGACAGGGAGGAGCCTCCCTGTTCCTCATTTGGTTGTCACTGATGAGGCATCGGGATCGATGTCCTCACTGGTTTTTTTTTCCTTCTTTTTTTTTATTAGACAGCTTGGACTAATGGCGCTTTGCCATTGGTCCAAGCCATCCACAGAGCTCACGCCTCTAACACAGAGTAGAGGCTGTGACAGCTCTTGCCTCACCAAGTTAGGTTACACAAGCAATGGGGAAGCCCGCTGCTGTTTAACCTAACTACCTGTCAAAAGCCGGATGCAGC
>NW_017306309.1:1343385-1372466 GCF_000935625.1 Nanorana parkeri | reverse complement strand
ATATATATATATATATATATACACACACACACATACACACATTGATAGATGTGATTGATTTGATGCATTATCAAAAACAACTCCAGTATGTATTCCTATTATAATGCTGATGTTATAACAGAATAGTATATGCTGTGACTTAGGACTTTTTTAAAGGGCAGGTGCACATTCAATACTTACCCTTTATTCTTATTTGTCCTTGCAGCTTGCTCACATCTCTCACTTACCTGTAGTAATTGATTTGCTGATAATTAAAATTTCAGATACATACCTTCATCTGTTTACAACACTCTTCCTGCAGCTGCTGCTTCCGGCCACCATCAGAGGGAGCTGAAAGGAATTTGACACTTTGCATTGCAATGAATGAGCAATTTATCTCACTTCTTTCCTCCAGTTCCCTCTAGTGTTGGCCAGGAGCAGTTGTTGCAGAAGAGATAATGTGAACACACTGCTTCCAGGCTGGAGGGCCCAGTGTCTGAAATTCCTTTTTATCGGCAAAACAGTTCCTCCTTACTATTAACTTTTTTGAGCAAGCAAGTCAGAATATATAAATGGTACTGAAAAAGCATTTATCCTTTAACACTCTTCCCTCCCAAAATCTATACAGAATGTTCCCCAGCACAATTCACAGTATAGGTTGAGTACCACCAGCCTACGCTACGCGGCTGCTGGCTCTTAAATCACAGCTGTCACTGACAGCTTTGGTTGCCACCGACAACTTGAAACCAGTCAGAGTGGTTCAACCATCCAATCACAATGTTAGCTATTATATAGTTATCACGTGCAGGCCAGAGGCTTCATTAAAGGAGAACTATGAGGTGAGTGCTTTTCACTCACCTCATAGTTCTAGCCGACCTGTGACAATGAGACTGTCACAGGTCGGCTCAGTAGATCGGGAGGTGAGGGAACACATACCGGCGTTTGCTCACCTCTCGATCCTGTCACGGCTCTCTGCCGTGACAGGGGAGGGGCTGGATTCCCCTCTCCCCGCTCCGATCCGCCAGCGCCGACTGGCGGAACGGACGGGGGAGGGGGCGGGTACAGCTGGCTCTGCCTCTAGATAGGCAGAGCCAGCTGTCACTCACACAGCTGGGTGGATCTCGACATCGATGTCAGGATCCGCTCCGGCGTCTCAGTATACCGCGAGCGGTAGCTCGCGGTATACTGAGATTAGGGTAACGGGAGGGCGCTAGTTTGTGTCCTCCTGTTACTCTAAGGAGAACTATGGGGAAAAGCCCTGACCCCATAGTTCTCCTTTAAAAAATAAAAGTCTCCAGTCTGCAGATAAACACTGCTACCTACAGAGTGCAGTGGCATCTGCAGTACAATATGCTAAATACTCTTATAACTGCCAGATACAATTACAATAATAAAAGGAATATTATTTAAAAATAGAACAGCTGTTAAATCAGTGCAGCTTACAGTTTCTGGGTTACGTAAAAGATTATTTGCATGATTAATTATGGAAGCACCTGAAGAGCAGGACACTTGAAAACTACTTTGCAGTACTAATGCTGGGCACACACCTTACAACCATCGCAAGACAAAAGTCTTGCGATGGTTGTAAGGTAATTAAAAAAAAACGTACGATCTGCCTATCTTGGACAGGCAGATCGTACTTGCGATGATCGCAAGCCCACCCCGCTGAGGGACGGGCTTCCGATGACTGCAATGCCAAACGGGCAGTGTGCGCTTGCGCACACTGGCCCGTGCGGCTTTTATCTTGCGAACATGCCACAAACCAGCCGAAGATCGTACGATGTTCGGCTGGTTTTCAAACATGTCCGTAAGATAAAAGTCGTGCGATCTTACAGTAGTAGAGGTCGCACGCCTTCCCCACACCATACGATAATCGTACGATCGCGGGATTTCCCGCGATTATCGTACGATTATCGCAAGGTGTGTGGGCACCTTAAGAATGATTATAACAGCAATGAAGTTTGACTGGATGTCTAGGCATTGATG
The DNA here is from genome assembly GCF_000935625.1 of Nanorana parkeri. Lineage (NCBI taxonomy): Eukaryota > Metazoa > Chordata > Amphibia > Anura > Dicroglossidae > Nanorana > Nanorana parkeri. The sequence goes on along the minus strand of NW_017306309.1, from coordinate 1,370,501 downwards.
ACCTCTAGTCATGAGAGGGTTCGGAGAACAGAGTAATTAGAGCTGGAATCTGCTTTGTTGCTGTGGACAACGCCTCCACTTCTCTGCATCCAGGCGGATTTGTGAGAAATGCTGTCAGAAAACATCTGCAAGTCAAGCTAACATTACCAGGCAACTTTCTATAATGAGCTAATCATCCCATCATAACCCCCATATGAGAAGAGTCTGAGAAGTCACCAGTTCATACAAATCAATCCTATAGTTCGAATACCTTCAAAGAGAGAGTAAGGTCTGTCCGGAATTCGGCATCCATGCTTCCCATAATCTAAACACCACTCTGCAAACTAAAATAAAGAAAACATTTTTACACATGGGGTTGGAGTTCAGTAACAAATCAACAAAAAAGAAAATCTTACATGTATCATTTTCTTCATCTGCTAAATACTTTGAATCCAGGAGGTTTTGCCAATTCTCATTGTTGTTCATATTTTTCTGAAATGAGCAGCACCCCATTTCGCTGGTAAGCACAATGTCACCTGTGCCCCCTGTAAACATCAGAAGCTGGGCCAAGATTTTTTTGCTGTTTTGTTTTACAAACTTTACTTTTCAATGTATTTGGGGTTGGGGGGATTCCAATTAAACCAAAAAGAGTGGACATTTATTTAACGTGAAACAGATTGTTATATAACAGTAAAGTTTTTAAAAAAGCCAGATGCTATGGGAATTGATATCTGTACATCAGAATATACATATAGGGTAAATATATTACACAATTTACTCTCTATTGCTTAAACCAGCCTCTCTCAACCAAGCTGCCTTCTGGCTTCCTCAGGGGCTCCTCAACGTTTTTACCAGCACCATGGAAAAGAATTACATTAATCCAGGCAGGGTGGGATCTATTCAGAAAAGGACAGTAGTTCACCCCATCCAGGCCTTCTCCACCTGTCATCCACTGCTGTGCTGCGGCTCCTAATGTGATAAGTAGGACTCTGATGTAAAGAGGGCTCTTGATGTGAAGGGGGGCTTTAATGTGAAAGATGGGGACTCTGATGTGAAAGGAGGTGGCTCTATTGTGAAGGGGACTCTTGATGTAAAGGTGATCAGTGATATTTTATGTCTTTCTCCTGAGCCAATAAAGAATATAAACTGTAAATCATAAACAGACCTCTCCACCTTATTTTATTATGCATGTGTCTTTGTATCTGGCATGTACTTTGATGCTCCAGTAGCAGAAGGGAAACGTGCTGCATTTTTTATATCCTGGTGCTAGATGTGAATAGGTTAATGTAACTCAATTTCAAACAGCAACTACAAGAGCAGGAATTTCCCTGAAGAGTTATTGCCTTGATCATAAAATATATTGTATGAGACTCTGAGATGCCATTTACATCTGCCAGATAGCCCTGGAATGCCTAAGAGCAGCAAAACATTTAGATATTCATTGCAAGCAGTGGAGTGTTGGCACCTCAGAGACTATGAACCATAGGTCAAGTGCATCAAGCTTTTAGAACCAGAAATAAAAACAAACATGAAAAACTGACTGTTTTCATAACCACGTGGCTTTTAGAAAGTTAAGTGTGGCGCCAGGGCAAAGTAAACCAAATTTATGAAAATTGTAATGAGACATATCATGCAGAATTAAAGTATGTTTGGCCAAAAAATACTGCACTTCTAGAAAACATGACGATTTCTCCATGTGTGATCTCTATATAAACACTGCAAGTGCAGGAAATACTGTTGATCTGCCAGAAATCCAGTGATCTCCTAAATTCTAGTATAGGCTGCCAACTCTGCCTCTGCTGCACTGAACCACCAACCCTGCTAGAGTTGTATCCTGCTGGACTATGTATATGTTATGAATATTTTATGGAGATGAGGAGCGAGGGAGGCGTTTTGTAGTCCAGAAAGAGAACCCATGCAGGCAGTGTTGTCAGATCACTATAGGAAGCTAGGAGTTTACTGAATTTCTGGCAGATCATCAAGAAAATGGCAAACTACTGAAGCGACGGTGTCAGCATAACGGCCAGGCAACTAGAATTTTCAGAGGTCAGTGACTTCGGCCGCAATAAGCTTTATTTTGACAGTTTTATTTCGACAAGTTAGGTGACTAGCATGAGGCAATAATAGATTTTTGTATTCACCGTAAAATACTTTTCTTGAAGTTCATTGAGGAACACAGGAATTATTATGTTGTCGGGTTTTACTGCTGCCTACAGGAGGAGGACAGGACACTGGCAAACACAATAATTATGGGCCAATCCAGGATAAACTCCCCTACATCCAGCGTACAGTTTTGTGGTAAAGCAGTAAACCTTAGTACCGGATTATAAATATAAAAATATGGGATTTTAGGAGTAAAAAAATACTCACACAGGGACACAGGAAGCCTTGTACTGTCCAAACATCCAAAAGCAATCTTTACAGTTAAAATACTGTACATCTGTCAGATTGGGAATTGTTTTGTGTCCTTATAGTTCATAGCACATGTATAACCAAAACTTTATTGTTTTGGTTTTGGATAGAGTAAGGAAGGGTTAAAATTAGGGATGCACCGAAACTTCAGCCGCCGAAACATATTGGCTGAAAATGGCACTTTTGGTAAAATGCCGAAAGTACCAGCTTTCGTCTGAAATCGCGGTGCATCCTTGGTTTCTCTTCTCCCCGCTGGGCGCTGGTTTATGTTCGCTCTGACACAGCACAGCGTCCAGCGGGGAGGAGAGAATGTTCAGGCAGTCCGAGCGGGGTGGGGGAAGAGAGCGCTGTCAGCCGCAATGTCACAGGAGGCCGGGCTCCCCCCCCGGACCGTCCCGCTAAGCCTCCCGTGACAGATCAGGGTGGAGAGCGATGTGGGGGCGGAGACAGCTGTCACAGGAGGTCCAGCCGGCAGTGCAGGGGAGGAGTCAGTTGTCCAATCTTTCCAGTGGGGACACAAGCAGCTATAAAAACCAGAGGAGGGTTCTAACCCTTTCCTACTCTACCAAATACAAAAAAACAAAAAAAAAAAAGGAGAAAAAAGTTTGGGCTAACCATACACTTTAACATCCCTTGGAGACTTTCCCATAAGAAACTATTACCTTGCAAGCTCTGTAGAGATATTTCTTTTCCTGAGTGTGGTGATACAAAGACAGGAATGCATATCCATTCCCTGAGGTTCCATGACAAATGCCATATCCTTTCCTTAATAATCCTCTCTGCCAGATGACATCACTGCACTCCATGGCATCTTTCAAGTACTTCTCATCTTTGAAAAGCTAAAACAAAATTTAGTTGGGGTTACACTTTCAAGTAAAGCAAAACTACATACAATGCAAAGGTTTTGGCAATTTAAAAATAAAGTTTAGGCATACTTAAAAATATTACATAGAGCACACACACACACACTAAATCACCATTGAGATATGGTCCACAACTGTTACTTTCTTAACAAACTAGGTAGTTCCATTATTATTGCCATTATGTGAGGAAAGAGCATAATAAAGCTTTGGAAACCTGTGATCCCCATGTTGTGTATCTAGCAAGCTTCGGGTGATTTATCTTCGTCTCATACTGACGGGATGCCACCGGAGCAAAATAAGCCACTAGAGAGCCGATGTCTGGAGAATTAATCACTTAATTGACTAAGCCTGCTAACTGGATTATACACACACACACACACACACACACACACACACACACACACACACACGAATGACAACCACGCGTGAAGCCGTATGAAAAGGCTGATGCCTGGAGAACTTGCGACTCCACTGAGTAAGTCTGATTGCGAGATTACACACAAGTATATGACCAGGTAGTTACTAAGGTGTGCAACACCAGATTTGTGTGATATACAGTGCCTAAAGTTTACCCTTAGAAGTGCTCTCCATAAATATATAGATAATATTTTACAAACACTGGAGTGACATATTCCATCCCAGTGGAATAATTTGCAATGTCATATTATACAGGCCGGATTAACATATTTGCATTACAATAATACACCTAATTTGAATGGTACCCCTAATGTACAGTACTGAATGTTTTAGTGCACCACAGCTCACAGATTTTTTGTGCGCTAGAAAAGAGTGCAAGTGTGTAAAAAGGTATGTTGTTGCAGCTCATTCTAACACTCTGCAAACAATTAAATCCAGCCTTATAGTTGAGGCAGTGAACACATTTTACAAATCCTAATTATCTTTTTGATACTTTTATGAATTCTGCACTTTTATTTAGATACTTTTAAAAGCATTTGACACATTTCTGATTATGTGCACTAAAAGCCAAATTTTATAATTGGCAATTAAGAGACATCGCTTAAGAATATCTACACGTCTGCACATCCCAGTGATAGATGAAGTTAGAGTGTTGAATGTATTAATGTGGAATGTGCTTTGTTTTCAGTGATTAGTATTAAATAAGTATTACTAATGTAATAGCTTTTATTATTGTGTATATATATATACAGTGTGTGTATATCTACATATACACATATATACACATATACACACACACCTGTGCAAAAGTTTTAGACAGGTGTGAAAAGATGCCGTAAAATAAGGGTGCTTTCAGAAATAAAAGTGTTAATAGTTTATATTTATCATGGAACAAAATGGAAAGTAAATGAACAAAGAGAAATCCAAATCAAATCAATATTTGGTGTGACTTCAAAGCAACATCAATTCTTCTGGGTACACTTGCACACAGTTTTTTTTAAGGAACTCAGCAGGTAGGTTGTTCCAAACATCTTGGAGAACTAAGCACAGATCTTCTGTGGATGTCGGCTGCCTCAAATCCTTCTGTCTCTACAAGTAATCCTTCTGTCTGTTCAGCTAACAAACTGCCTCCTGCTACAGCCAAATACTTCAAATTTTGACTAATCAGTCCAGAGCACCTGCTGCCATTATTTTGCGGCCAACAAACCATACCTCCAACGTGGAAACAAGGCTTGGCGATTCAACTATGCACGAAAACATAGAACAGGGATTCCAGAAAAATGGCAGCAGGTGCTCTGGACTGAAGAGTCACAATTTGAAATATTTGGCTGTAGCAGGAGGCAGTATGTTCTCCAAAGGGCTGAATAGCGGTAAAATAATGAGTGTCTGCAGCAACAGTAATGCATGGTGGAGGTTCCTTGCAAGTCTGGGGCTGCATTTCTGCCAATGGAGTTGGAAATTTGCTCAGGATCAATGGTGTCCTCAATGCTGAGAAATACAAGTAGATACTTATCCATCATTCCATACCATAGGCGTGTGATCAGCCCCAAATTTATTCTGCAGCAGGACAACGACCCCAAACATACGGCCAATGTCAATAAGAACTATCTTCAGCATAAAGACGAACAAGGAGTCCTGGAAGTTATAGTCTGGCCCCCACAGAGCCCTGATCTCAACATCATCAAGTCTGTCTGGGAATTACATGAAGAGACAGAAGGATTTGAGGCAGCCTACATTCACAGAAGGTTAGTTCTCCAAAATGTTTGGAATAACCTAGCTGCCGAGTTCCTTCAAAAACGATGTGCAAGTCTACCTAGAACTGATGCTGCTTTGAAGGCAAAGGGTGGTCACACCAAATATTGATTTGAATCTCTCTTCTGTTCATTTACTTTCCATTTTGTTAATTTATAAAAAGAAACTATTAACCCTTTTATTTCTGAAACCATTCTCACTTTACAGCATTTTTTCACACCTGCCTAAAACCTTTGCACAGTACTGTATACATGCACACACTTTTTTCTGTTCATATGAAAGAGGTCTCCTATAACTATATACTTTTTGTATAACATTAAGTATCATGCACTTCTATATTGTTTTTTTTTATTATTAGAAGTTCTTTCCAACTGATAATAAAATTTGAGTGTTTTGTGCTTGTATATTTTATGGTCCTCGACAGGGGTTCCCAACCTATTTACAATTACATACACCCCTTCACCAGACAGTTGAACCATTCATCATCATCATCATCAGTCCTATAAGGTACTGACATGACTTAAAAATATGTCAATGACTTGGTTTTACTTTACACATGACAGAGCAACAAAAATAAAACCAGTTATTATTTATTCTATTTGTTTATATAAAAATGGCCAATCACAAATACACAAACTAACTAGAACTAGTGTGATTTCTGCTGTTTTTGTGTAATCTAAAAACATGAACTCAAGGTAGAGTTATTAACAATGTTACTCGCATGGTATCTGCCACATCAAATTCAGTTAGATTCCAGGTTTAATATTGTAATAATGCAGAGAATCCTGATTTTATTTGTTAAATTCAGAGAACCAGCCCCATACCCGTATGGGAACCATCACTTGGTTCCCATGCACCCAAAGGCTAAGGATAACCCCGCTCTAGCCTAAGGTGACTTGCTTGTCACATCCCACATGTGAATGCAGCACTACAGCCCTATTTTTATATAAAATGAAAACTAACTGGAGAACGGTCTCAATCCCAGTGTGGTGCTGTATAAATATTGCAGCCTCATCATACCATTCGATATTACACCACGGCATAACATCTAAAGGATTGCTGGGCGTGATAACAAAAACCATTTGCAAGCATCTAATCTCATCAAATTTACGATGCAGTATATTAACAAATTACGCCTGCTGAAGCACACATACCGGGATATAATAAATTGTCTTAGGTCATTCGGAAGTTTTATAATGCTGGTATCTTTATGACAATTTTGTCTTTGTTACCATGATGCATTTATGAATGTTTTATTTACACACAATAGATAAGTGTTTGAGAGGGTCACAGAAGGCAGAGAACTGTAAAACATTAAGCTAAATTCAAATTGGAATATTTGTAGTCCTATTTTTAAAATCAAGAGCAAATATGGCTTAACACAAATTGAATGTGGCTGCAGATTTCATATTCTCACTTAGTGAGGTAGATGCCCTTCATTTTATATAACAGTCTTTTCCCAAGACACAAACACTGATGTTTAAATTGACTTTTATTGTAACCTACGACCTATTTGTCCGGAAGCTATAAATGAACCGTCGTGTCAATTAATTATACAATAGGGTGCGCAACTCATTTCAAAGTGCCAGAGGTGCCTCCTAGGCAATCTTATAGAGACCAGGCAGAGCTCTGAACAATTTTATGCACAAGCATGCATTTGTATAATGTGATTTAATTGCTTTCTGCACAGCAACAAGCGGCAGAGGATGTGAAGATAATTACAGTCTTTATGGCGGCAGCTAATGAACTAAATCTGGGTCGCAAAGCTTTGCTCGGCTGTCATTCTAACTAGAGACGTGCCAAGCTGTGGGAAACCTGTTGGCAACGGTGTTAAATTCTCTAACAGGATTTGTTAGGCACGGTACAGAAATATCTGCATTAACATAGTCCGCTAAAAGGAATACACAAAGGTTTGTTTTGCTACACACCAGCAAATTAATATAAACTACTCTAAGGTACTAGAGCATCAGAAAAAAACTTAGTTTTTAGTTAAAATAAAGATGAAATACTTAAATGTTTAATTAAAGAAGGTTTCTATAAAATGCACACTTTTTTCTCATTTCATGGAAGTAAACGGGAAACCATCAAAATAGATGTATGGGCACTGCAATTGCTTACAGGTATAATCTCCTGCACCATCTACCCCAAAGGGGTCCTGTATATGGGCCTTTTCCGGTGGGATGTCCAGACCCCACCTGTATTAGGCTGCATACATACATTGTGTCAACCGCAGAGCAAGGATTCTGTACAGGAAAAACAGCATAAGGCATGTGAACATGCAGACCGGGGGCCCTAAAGGGTTAATTGGTAAATGGCTTGGAATGAATAGTCCAGGCAGGTATTCCAATACTTCACTGATTTGCTTGTTCCATGTCAGTGACTCTCTAATAGTAAAGAATGGAATATGGTGCACTTTTAAAAACAAATTGACAAAGACCTCCCATATTTATATTCTGAAAGGATCCTTTTAAAGAAAATCTTCTGGACTTTGATGAGACATCTGTGAAAATATGACTTAATTCCACACACTCTTTGATCTGTGATTCATGATAGGGTTCAGCTACATTCAAAAGTTTAAATTAAATTTTGCATGAGCTTAACCCAGTGTTGACAGACCTAATTTACACACAAATGACAGTACATCCAAAAGCTCCTGTATGACAGTCCAAAAGGGCGGCACATCCAGTTGCTATGTGGTACACAATCCTCCTGAAGTAAAAGAAAAAAAACCTTCTTTTACTTAACCTGAGTGAGTCACATCCTCCTTCATTTCTCGCATGTTTCCTCTCCCAGACACTGCAGCTCACAGTGGGCGGGCTTCATCATGAGCAGCTGTGCTGCCAATCCACAAATAAATTGGGCAGGACTAGGTGTGGCCAACTGCTCAGGCCTGCCAATTATCAGTGGCAATGCTGATAGCCACTGCTCATCACTGCACGATGAAGAGATCCTGTGCGGTCCCAAAACACTGCATCTATTGTTTGCGATATGTTAATTGCTAGAGGTCAATAAAGGCTTTCTGAATTTGATAAAGATGTTGTGCTGGTGACTTCCACCTGATGTTGCTTCTGGCAACGCCATCTGACAGCCCATAGGGGAATAAAAGGGGACTTACCGGTCAGGTGTGCGATGGGCTACATATAATAATTCTGATAGCCCATGCAATATCTTTTCATTCAAATGTAGGGAAAGAAGGTACAACCCACATAAGGCCTGGTTCACACCTAGGCATTTCTGAGCAGTAGAAAAAGCGCTTCAAAACGCCCAACACAAGAAATCCCATGATTTTGAATGGCCCTGTTCACACCTGAGCAGCAAAACGCCAAACGCCCGAAAAGGTACATGAGCTTCTTTGGGCAGTTAACAGCGTGTTTTTGCCCCATAGATTTCAATAGAAATGGCCGCAAATGCGTGGCAGAAGCATTTTGCACATTTTCATGCGCCAGTCAAAATGCATATCTTCATGTGCAAAACACGCACGTTGAACCTGGACGTACAAACTCACAAAAATGATGCCACCTTGGTGTGAACAGGGCCTAAGGGAGAAAACCCTTTTCCACCACAGGGTTGCTTAAAAAAAATCCTCCTGTTCTGTAAAATAAGTCTTTCTAGTGGCCTAGATCTTCTACTGACATTGCTTCACTCCTTCATGTATGTTGCAGGTATTTGATACCTGTTCCCCCTCCCGGTGAACGTAATGGTTCCTGCTGTCAGCTTGTACTTCCAGTACTGACATATGAGCTGGCAGGAGGAATCACTGTGTGTGGCAGGAAGAGCATGTATTTACAAGTCTGAAAGTGTAAAACCACAAAGGAATGGAAATTTAGCACAAATGTTCAAATCTATATTTTCTGTAAAAAAATGATGCTAAATTGTGCATTAAATATATGAGATTTTGCTGAGGTAAAACCAAATATATCTACTGTAGGTTCAAAATCCAGGGGCATTTTATATAGATATAAATGGAAACAAGAGATAAACACAGATTGGTTAACTCAAAGTGCAGCTATTAAAGAGGGTCGGAGAGTCAAATTTAGTACAAAATTAGTGAACAATATTATTGCACCACTTCAAACTACACCCATGATAAATCTAAAAAATGTTTTTTGGTTATTGCAACAACCCATTCACTCTAAACAAACAAACATTCACTCTGTGGACAAGCTGATGTAAATCTAAAATAATGCCGGATAATCCTGAAAGGAGACAGCGCTCCAACTTAGATTGTAGTCTAAGTAGTCTAAGTATGACTCGGTGGATTTCTCTTTTTAGCCACTTGGGACCTGATTTGGGTCTCCTCAGTAAATCTGAGGAGGTTCAGTTTTCTCAGGCTGGTATTGTAGCCGATCAAATGACACACATGTAGCTTTTACTCCCTATTTAGAGCTGTCAACATTTGGGATGGAACGCTTGATTGAAGAGAAAATCCTAATAATTCTGGGACTTAAATTGTGGACCGGTGAATCATGGAGTATGGTGTCACCCTGAGTTATAAACACACATGGAAGAAAAGATCAACCAGATAGTGTGTAATGTCTCGAATATGTCTGTACTCTCGTGTGCTTGACTCCTTCACCGGACAGTCCGATTCAGAATAAAATCTCTGTAACACGCTCCTCCTATGAATCCTCTTCAGTGTTGATTAGGTAGCTCTCTTGAAGGGAAAGGAACAAAACAGTTCCTATGTGGTTTCTTGATATGAAAGATGATGTTACAGGGTCCCAGGTGGCTTTGAATTGGTCAATGAAAAGTTCTTTGTAAAGCGCTGTTTTTGTAGTCCAATGACCCGAAAATTAGAGACCTGACATGCAGGTAATCAGTTAGCTTAGTGTCCACAGTCGGATGACGCGTTTCACCCCTCCTTTGTTCTCAGGGCTTCGTCAGATTTATCATGGGTGTAGTTTGAAGTGGTGCAATAATATTGTTCATTAATTTTTAACCAATTAAACTAATTTTGTACTAAATTTGACTCTCCGACCCTCTTTAATAGCTGCACTTTGAGTTAACCAATCTGTGTTTATGTCTTGTTTCCATTTATGCCTTGTAAAAGCAGCTGGGGGTTGTCTTCTTTGAGAGTCACTAATGAATTAATTTATTCCAATTAATTCTGGGTCTGGTACTCTGGGTAAACGGTTTTCTATTTGCATTTTATATAGACTTAAAACATTCACTGCAGGCAAATCAATGGCTGTAATTTAGCACACATGCACCATATCACATTCACTGCTTTCATATATACCGTGTTTCCCCCGAAAATAAGACACTGTCTTATATTTTTTTTGGCTGAAAAAAAAAAAAAACACACTAGGTCTTATTTTCGGGGTAGGTCTTATTTTTAAAAAAAATTTTTATGTACAACAATCCACACTTATTCATGTACAAAAATATGGTGATCAGGGCAATCAGGGGTGCCGTACCTTTCCAAGAGCAATTTGCTAACCAATCGCTGGCCAGAATGAGTGGAGAGCACTTTCACTATAGATTCCTCACAGGCGGAGTGCATTTGGTATCACTCCGCCTGTGACAGGAGCCGGCACTATAGAGGAGGCATCGGCTTATGCGGCTCTGCTCCCTCTGGTGCCGCCTCGCTTCCTCTAGCGCTGGCACTGCCGATTCTCTCCCGCGGCTCTTCAAATTCCCCTTTATGCCACCACCGGCCCTGGGAATGGTCACAACTAGGTCTTATATTTTAGCAATTCCCAAAAATAGTACTAGGCCTTATTTTCGGGCTTAGGTCTTATTTTCAGGGAAAATACATACACACCCGTCATTGTAAAGGATGCACCAAATTTTCGGCCACAGAAACATTTCAGCCGAAAATGGTACTATGGGCAAAATGCTGATAGTCCCCAAAAAAATTAAAAATATGGCAGAAAAGGCAGTGCATCCCCAGCTTCTCTCCTTCCCGCTGGGCACTGGCTGCAAGCTTCTGACTGTGTCCCCTCCGATCCCCATTGCTCTCCCCCACCCCACCTGTGTCGGCAGCGGACATCGGAGGGGACACAAACCCGATCCAGCTGCTGGCACCCAGCGGGGAGGAGATAATCTATCAGGAGGCCAAGCTAGGTGTCGTGAGGGAAGGACAGTGGTCAAAATGCCAAGGGAGGAGAGCTGTCAGAATGGCGAGTGTGGCGGAGGGGAGAGCTCGGCATCTGTAAAAGACGGGAGGGGGTGGAGCAGTCAGAATAGCGAGTGGAGAACAAACACTGAGCGATCAGTACTGATAATACTTGAGTACATAGTTATTATGTCCCCAGTTATGAACAGATATAAATCACTTCCTGTTCATTTATGAATGGGGACTTAGTAAATATTTACTATATGCTCACATTATGAATGAACAGGAAGAGGCTCAGTACATAGGCTTCCTGTCCATTCATGACTTGGTTTGATAGTAAATATCTCCAGGTTGTGAATTAACAGGAAACCTCTGTACTGAGAGATTCCTGTTCATTGACTGCTGGGGCTGCAGAAAAAGATTGAAGGGGAAATTTATCAAAACTGGAGTAGACAAAATCTGGAGCTGTTGTCCATAGTAACCAATCAACTTCAATCTTCAGTTAAGCTTTGAAAGTGAAAGAGAGAAGCTGATGGGGGGGGGGCGCAATTTTCAGTTGCTTCAGTTCAGTTCAGCAAATTTTGAAATTTAGGTTTTGGTCTCAAAATTGTTTTTGTATTTTTTTATTTTTGTCCATCCCTAGTCATTACTATGACAAACGGGCTGATATGTCTTTTATGTGATAGTACTTAGGGAGTGACAGGTGCTCTCTTTATGGAGACAGTCTATTAGAGTCTTCAGACCTGCCCTTCCTCCAGCCAAAACAGATTGGACACCGAGTCCCTGATCTGCTCCTTAGCCAGCTGCTGCATCCGGGATTTTACAACTCTGAACTTGGAAGTGCTTAGAGCTTTGCATTCCTGCATTTATTCAGCATAGAGGACGTTGGTAAGCAAGAGTTCACTGATCTCCTCCTACTCTTACTTTAATCCCCCTGCAATAGTTTAGGGTCACAGAGAAGCAAGGTGAGCCCGGCAACCACAAGGTGAGTGCAGGAGTAGGGTCTTTAGTGTTCTTCCTATTGATTTTTGCTAAGCAGCCATCATAAAATACTTTTTCTATTAGACTTAAATAGGCAGAAGCCTAATATATGTACATAGTAGTTATTTAGTACAAGTCTATCATTCAGCTGATCCGGTTCACACATAATCAGTTATATCCCAAACCCCTTCTTTACATGTATAGTATTTCAGAAGAACTTTGCCATGACTTTATTCCTCACATTTGTCTGGTAGGTAGGTTGAGGTAATAGGTAAAAAGCACAGAATTATATGCATCCATTAAAGGGAACATAAATAAAAGACAAATGACATCAGCATAGTGTAGAGCTTTGTTTCATAGTAAAATAAGACAGTCACAATCGAGAAATATGACAACAGGCACTTACTTGCTGAATTATCATGGTATTGCAACTCTTGGCCACTGGCATAAAAGCATGGCGGGATGATAGATGCCCAGCTGGACGCTGCAGTCTTGTGATCACCTCCCCATCTAATGGCTTTCTCCCCTGCTGTCACATCACATGAACGTAACTTGTTGCTAGGAGCATGTTTCGGGGTGTTCCCTTTCATCAGGCTGATAGTGATATCTAGTGCAGCACTACAGAGACCAAAACGGGTCCCTAGCAACCAGGTTAATTTCACATGATGTGACAACAGGCTGGTTAGCTAACAAACTGGGAAATAACTGCAATACTGTGGTAATTCAGTATTACCTAGTGCCTATTGTCACGTTTCTCAACTGTGACTGTATTGCTGTTTTCAAGTTTCACTAATAAACAAAGCTCTACACTAGTCCGGTGTTCTTTGTCTTTTGTTCATGTTTTGTAGCACCCCTGCACATGGTTTAGACTCGGCTGATAACTTTTTTTTTATCAATTACACGTGAACTCACCTTATGGGCCTGAATAAGCATGTGTATTACTCCAGGAGCTCCATGACACCAGTGCACCAGCCGATCTGTCTCATTGCTTAATGATGAAGGATAATTACCAGACCTAAACTTCTTGTGCCGAACATAATCGATGCATGGCTTCACAAGCTCTGTCAGTGTGTCTTGTTCTACTTTTGCAAGGGGCTGTAGAAAACAACATATATATGTGTATATATAGATTCATTACAGTAAAAGCCAGAAACACAACTGCCACTGAACTAATATGTACGTGTCTCTCATTGACTGCTACAAGATCATTGTACATTCCAAGCAGGAAAGATGTGAAGAATTTAGTGCTTTCTTGAAGTGCCAGTAATATCCTTGTACATCTCATCTACATACTAGCATACAATACCCATTTTTTAATAAAATCTAATACTGAGCTTATACATTGTAAAGTGTGCAGGAACCTGGCAAGCACCTAATGCCACATCAAGTTTACAATTGGCAGTAACATGTGCAATTGGCATTCACACGTGTGGCTTGCTTTACAGAGCGAATCGTAAAAAAACACTGAAGTTGTTGCTAGTTAGTGAATAAGCCCTCATTCACACTAGAAACGGCCGGCACGTACAGCTCAGTGCACGGCCGTATCGGGCAGCTCCCGGGAAGGACAGGTGCTGCGTGTGATTAGTATGCAGCCCCTGTCCTTCTCTATGGGACTACGCGGCCGTACGCCGTCCTATGCTCACCCCAAGTGCAGGTCCATACGGGTGTGGGTTTCCTGGCTTGGACGCAGACAGGAGCGTACGAGTACGGACACCCGCACGGACTTGTAGGGCGGGTGAGCGTAGGGCGGCGTACTGCCGCGTAGTCCCATAGAGAAGGACAGTGGCTGCGTACTAATCACATGCAACACCTGTCCTTCCCAGGAGCTGCCCGATACGGCCGTGCAAGCAGCACAGAGTTGTACGTGCCGGCCGTTTCCAGTGTGAATGAGGCCTAAAACACACACCTTACTGGCTACGATGAAGAAAAAAAATCCCCTTTTAGCGTTGCAAGTCTTCATAAAAGCTGCATGACTCACTTGCATCAGCATGTAGTAGATACCAGCCAGCCCATGTGCTGCCCCTACATACTGCTTCTTGTGCCATTGATACAGCAGTGGACAGCGGTCACTCTTGTGCTCTTCATTCGATAAGGTTTTCCCAGATTCTATAATGACATCTACAAGCTGAAATCAGATGGAAAACAGAAAAAAAATAAATCTAAATTTAACATACATTTTACTTGCCAATGACTGTTAGATTTGATGTTAGCAGTAACTAATGAAAATTAAGGCTTGGTGAACCAGTCTGTTTAAAGTGGGGGGCATGGCCACAAAACCAATAACTGCCACATGCATTGCTGACATTAACTTTCAACTAAAGTTGTCTTCAGCAAACATGACACCCACCTTACCACCAAACACAGACAGGGAAACACTTCCCTGTTGTGTGTGAGGAAGCTGGGAGCCCTGTAATGACTCGTTGCCCCGCTTAGACTAATCAGGAAGCCGGGCAACGAGTCATTACACAGCGCCGTCTTCTGATTGGTCAGAAAGCCGGCTTAATGAATCCTCGTCACTTGGTGATGAGGGAACATGGAGGCAGCTTCCATGCTTATCAGGAAACTGGTGGTGATTCTTTACACGCTGCCTGTTTGCGCAACATAAAAATTTTCAACTACCACCATTTTATTCTATAGGGTCTTGGCATTCAGAAAATATATAATGTTGGGGGGTTTTACGTCATTTTCAGGCCTAAAATGTGGAATATAACAAGGGTGCAAAAATGGAAAAAAAGGGCCTCAGTCATGAAGGGGTTAATGGGACTTCCGGTATCGGTGATGTCAGGGACCAGAGCAACCCAGGTGGCGCTGGAACTTGGTCCTGCAGTTCCTGTGCTCACCTGCAGCTCTCTCCAGGCAGCCAGGGGCACATCCCAGCTGTTGGAAATTATTCTCCACCTGGTGCTGGCCTGGAAGGGTATTTAGCCCTTTCTCACAGTGAGGCTGGTGCCTCAGTATTGTCGCCCTAACCTGTATCCTGTAGCCCGAATCCTGTTGCCTCCTTGGACCCTGACCCCTTCCCCCTGAGGTCTCTTGATCTGTGGCCCTGCTCCGCTGGTTAGCTTGCCCTGTTGTACTCTGTGTGTTATTCAGTTTACATTTAGTTTGGCTAATTTATGTTGCTTGTGAGTGTTGGTGGGGTTGCTTGCGTTTATATGATTTTGTATGTCTAATAAACCATAAGTTCATAGCCTTATTTGGTGTGGTCAAGTATTTGGTCCTCCCGTACAGATACTTGCACATGGTGTGGGCCACCTGTGCACGGTATCCTGACAGGTGAGTAACAAAATTAAAAAAACGTTACCATTATAATACATCAATAGACCTGCAGCTCTATTTAAAGTGATTCAGTTTACAAAGTTTAAATCGATAAATTAGTAAAACAGAAAAAAAACGAACCTCTTTAATTGTAGCCTGAGGTACAGTATCTGGACCAATCTCAGAGTTTAAGTAAAGCAATGCATACAGGTAACCAGCTCTGCCATACAATAACTCATCTGAAAGTTCGGAGTCTGTGCTCACCACTCCTCGGTGTAGCTGTAGCAATCTGATCAAAATAAAATACAAAAAGAATAAGGGAACATGGATCAAAGCAGGAATCATTTGTATTTAAAGCGTTATTACAAGAATAACACTGCACTGCCCTCAAAGAGCTTACAATCTAAGGTCCCTATCGCACGCACATACGGGGCCAATTTTGGCAGGAGCCAAATAACCTTCCAGCAAGTTTTTAGAGTGTGGGAGAAAACCCACACAAGCATAGGGAGACCCCGCAAACTCCTTGCAAATAGTGTCCTGATAGTGATACGAACCAGGGAGTCCCAGGGCAGCAAGGCAGGTAAAGGTGCATCAAAATGACGTTTTTAAAACCGACAAAAAAAAAGTCATTTTTTAAAAAACCTTTTTAATAAAAACTTTAATTTTTGTATATTGTATTTTTATTAAATATTTTTATTTTTTTACTTTACTGTTGGGGGCTTTGGGGAAATATTAGGGGTCTATTTCCATTTTAAAATAGAAAAAGAGATTGAGGACACTGAGTCCTCAATCTCTTTTTCTGCATCCCCTGTTATAAATGAACAGGGAGCCTCTATACTGAGTGTTCCTGTTCATTCATAAATTGTGGAGATAGTATGTTTAACATGTCCACAATTGTGAATGAACAGGAAGTGATGTAGATCACTTCCCATTCATTCATAATTGGGGACACAGTAAACATACTAGGTCCTCAATGATTTACAATCAGTCAGCGATCAATGATCGCCAACTGCTTTTACACGCTCTCCATCCTGACTCACTATCACAGGAGGCTGAGCGAGCGGTGCTGGGAAGAGAGCTTGGTCTCCTGTGACAGCTGACTTCTCCCCCCGCACCGCCGACCTAGCCTCCTGTGACAGCTGTCTTCACACCGCTCTCCTGAACTGTCACATGAGGCTGAGCGGGGCGGTGCGGCAGGAGAGCTCGATCTCTTGTGACACGCCAGACGCTCACATCGCTCTCCTCCCCCGCACCGCTCGGCCTCCTGTAACACTTTCTCTCCCCCTGCTGGACGCTGCGCTGTGTCAGAGGGGAGGAGAGAATCCAGGCATGCACCACAATTTCAGCCAAAAGTGCAATTTTTGGCCGATGTGTTTCGCTGCATCCCTAGTTTCCAGAGTTTCATGGTGCAAGAATGGTGTAAGAATTACAACACGTATACACTTCAGATATTAAAAACGGAAAAATATGAAAAACAGAGAAGCCGATAGGGGGGCGCATGCGCGCGCAGAGCTAGGACGGACGCGTTTTAGTTCGGCTTCCTATCTGTTCTGGTAGAGCCTGCAATGTTTGTACTTTCTACATCTTTATATGCTAATAAAAATTTATTGAAATAAAAACGGAAAAATATGACTTCGCTAGAACCAGTTTATATATTAAAGGATAACTATGGGGTCAGTGTTTTCCCCCATAGTTCTCCTTAGGGTAACGGGAGGACACAAACTAGCGTCCTCCCGTTACCCTAAGCTCAGTATACCGCGAGCTGTAGCATACTGAGACGCGGCAGCCGGAGCGGATCCCGACGTAGATGACGGGATCCGCCCAGCTGCGTGAGTGACAGCTGGCTCTGCCTATCTAGAGAAGAGCCAGCTGTACCCGCCCCCTCCCCCGTCCGTTCCACCAGTCAGCGCTGGCAGATCGGAGCGGGGAATACAGCCCCTCCCCCTGTCACGGCAGAGAGCCGTGACAGGATCGGAAGGTGAGCGAACATGGTATGTATTCGCTCACCTCCCGATCTACTGAGCCGGCCTGTGACAGTCTCATTGTCACAGGTCGGCTAGAACTATGAGGTGAGTGGAAATCACTCATCTCATAGTTCTCCTTTAATAAAAAGAAAGGAAGTTGTGCACTTGTAAAAGTGACAGATCTAGTAAAAAACGATTGCAAGTCTACAGATTTACAATTCAAGCAAAGCTGTTGTAATGTAGATAAATCCCCCTCCTAATTCTTTTGATGACTTAATTACTTACACTGCATTGTTCAGCACAAAGTGCCAGTTCCAGCCAACACACACTTACTACGCCAGCTTCTGAAATCCCCCCTCTCCCAATGGGACATTGTCTGCTTTTTAAGTCAAATCATTCCCCACCTCACATTTCCATTAGCAGAAGCAGAACTGGTTAGAGGTAACAATATATTCATGTTGCGTCCTGCCAGAGGACTTGTCCTAATGTAACTAGCCTTGCAATAGGCTACAAATAGAACCTCCATCAAATTAACCACAATCTCATTAATATGCAGCACAAGGGAAATGAATGCATTTAGTCACATAATTAGCACAGTCAACAAAGAACATGTTCGATCAATTCAAATTAGGCAATAATAATTACAAAACAACATCATTATGGGTGCGGAGGTTTGTTGTGAGTAGCTTCATTCTCTGCTTTAAAACTGTTAATATTTGCTTACATCCTGCAATAAATAACATTCTGAAAATTAATGGACTCAAGTGACAAAAAGTCTTAACAGTAAACACTGAACCTAGTTGTTAGAATAATTGAGAGAAAAGTACAAGATTTTGATGACACAGCTACTAGCCTATTCATTACTATTCATACACCATATATTCAAATCAGTTTGGTGAGCCATCTTTGGTAGTGATGAGCCGAACACAGACCTTAAAAGGAGAACAATGGGGTTAGGGCTCTTCTTCATAGTTCTCCAAAAGGGTGACGGGAGGACACAAACTAGCGCCCTCCCGTCACCCAAAGCTCAGTATATCGCGAGCTGTAGCCTTGCGGTATACTGAGCTTTGGGTGACGGGAGGGCGCTAGTTTGTGTCCTCCCGTCACCCTCCGGAGAACTATGGGGAAAAGCCCTAACCCCATAGTTCTCCTTTAAGGTCTGGTAGGAATTTTAGGAGGGAACCCCATGTAAAAAGAAACAAAAAAAGTGTGTGGGGTTCCCCCTTAAAGTCATACCAAGCCCTTAAGGTCTGGTAGGAATTTTAAAAGGAGGAACGTCACCCCCAAAAATGGGGTAAAAAAAAAACAAAAAACACGTGAGGTCCCCCCTAAAATTCCATACCAGACGCTTCATCCGAGCACAGGCCTGGCAGGGCAGGAAATGGGGGACGGGGGAGCGATACCAGGCCACATGGGAGGGTGTTTTCCAGGGTCACCCCTGGAAAAGCACATTGTCCACGTGCCAATGGGGAAAAGGGCCTCTTCACCACAAGCCCTGAGGCGTTGGTTGTACCCCTACCCATTCACCAAAGGGTTGAGTAAAATTGTAAAAAAAAAAAAGATGCCAGACTTTGAAAAAATCCTTTATTTGAAAAAAAAAACACCAAAAGACAAAATTTTTGACAAGTATTTTATGTAAAAAAAAAAAAGTATCCGACGTAATCCTGCGTCAATCACGACGACGAAATAAAAAATAAAACAAAAAAAATTAATACAAATAATAATTTTTTTTTTTTTACAAAAGACGACCACCGTCCCGTCCGTTTGCGATGAAGATTGGCTAAAGCCTTATGGTCAGGTGCAAGGCTTTAGCCAATCAAGGCTTACAATGCACAGTGCCTTGTGGGGAACACACGAACTGCCAATGTTCAAGCCCATCTCTAATCTTTGAATGAACCCAATTCCATCATGTGGGGTTTTTACACTTAAGATTCTAACACGGATTTTTTGGACATTAAAAGGAGAACTATGGGGTCAGTGTTTTTCCCCATAGTTCTCCTTAGGGTAACGGGAGGACACAAACTAGCGTCCTCCCGTTACCCTAAGCTCAATATACCGCTAGCTACAGTTCGCGGTATACTGAGACGCCGCAGGCGGAGCGGATCACGACTTAGCTGACGGGATCCGCCCAGCTGCGTGAGTGACAGCTGGATCTGCCTATCCAGAGGCAGAGCCAGCTGTACCCGCCCCCTCCCCCGTCCGTTCCGCCAGTCAGCGCTGACAGATCGGAGCGGGGAGAGGGGAATCCAGCCCCTCCCCCTGTCACGGCAGAGAGCCGTGACAGGATCGAGAGGCAAGCTCGACGTTCGCGGCGATATGCAACATGTGCGGCGTAATGGGCGCAATCGTCGTTTTCGCAGGTATGCGCACCTGACGCATGTTTACATGCGTATATGTAGGGGTGGGGACTTTAAAAAAAATTTTTGTTTTTTTAATTCTTTTTTGTGTCACTTTAAAAAAATTTGGGGGAAAACTTTAAATTTTTTAACTATTTTTTTTTCCCCACTTAACTTTGCTTCATCAGCTTCTCTCCAGCATCTGAAGCTGGAGAGTGACACAAGAATGCGGAAGTGATGTAATATACACCACTTCCGCATTCTGACAGCGGAGAGGGGACCGGAGGGAGCTCGTGTACCGAGCTCCCTCTGATCCCCTGTGACAGAGGCACTATGCTGGTCCCGGGCTCACACCGGAGCCTGGGACCAGCTTGACAGCGGGAGGGGAGAGCCGCGGAGGGGGGGCGCACGTCTCGGGGCCTCATACAAGCGATCCGCCGGCTATAGAGCCGGATCGCTTGTATATTAACCGGCATCGCTGCCTCTTTTCAAATAGCGGGGATTTCCCGCCCGAGCGGGAGGATGTAACAGGATGTAACAGGATGTGTATACACGCCCAGTTACATCCAAGAAGCTCCCGGCCGGCCGTGTATACACAGCGGCTGGTCGGGAGGTAGTTAAACCATCTCTACTTTGCATCAGATATGACTCTCGATTGAAAGGCCCTCTAATGTTGCTTAAGCCAATACATGAGGGTACTAAAGTAAATAAAAACAGTAGCAGCAACAGTTTGATTTAGGAATTTCCAGAAATATTAACTGACGTGAAACATTCTAACCTTGCAATGCAGTCCTTGGATTCTGCCTGGTTCTGCAGCTTGTGGTGGACTACAGCTCCAACAGCAAGAGGTCCAGCATCCCCACAGAGGAAAGTGACTCTTCTCCCATTCAGGTTCCTCAAAACTCTTTTCACATAATCAAGAGAACGCTGCAAATAGGTTTGATCCGGAGTGACGCGGTACAGCTGCAGGTACAATAAGACTATGCCTACAAAAATAACCAGATTACATAATATATGTAAATCACATACATATACCTGGGAGTATATCAAAGACAATACTAACCTGGACAACATTTGGGACAGTACTAACCTAAAAGAACCCATTTGAAGTATATCCAAGACATTGCTAACCTATAAAACTCGCCTGGAGTATATCCAAGGCAGTGCTAACCTAGAAATCCCATCTGAAGTACATTCAAGACAATACTAACCTGGACTACATTTAGGACAGTACTAATCTACAGAACCCACCTGAAGTATATCCAAGAGCCTGCTAACCTAAAGACCTCAGCTGGGTTATATCCACAATGATGCTAACATAGAAAACCCACCTGGAGTGCGTATATCCAAGACAGTACTAACATAGAGAACCCATCCAGAACCCATCTACTATATATCCAAGACAATACTAAATTAGAGAACCCATCTGGAGTATATCCAAGACACTGCTAATCTAAAAAACTCACCTGGAGTATATCCAAGACAGTGCTAACCTAGAGAACCCACCTGAAGTATATCCAAGAGATTGCCAACCTAAAAACCTGAGTTATATCCAAGAAAGGACTAACCTAGAAACCCCTCTGGAGTATATTTAGGGCACTGCTAACCTAGGGAACCCAATTGAAGTATGGCCAGGACAGCACAAACCCAGAGGAGCTATGAGGTGTATATCAAAGACAGTAATAACATAAAGAACAAACCTGCATATCCTGTGTAAGTAGAACCATCATGTGGATCTGCTGTTTTTAGTCCTTCCTCCATTTGCTGAATCAAGTCGTTGATTTTCGTCTGGACGCGTCTTGAAAAACTTCCTGTGATCTATGTGAAGGTAGAATACAAAAAGCTATGCAAAATATTCCAGAATGTAGCTAAATCATAAGGGAGACAAGCCCAACTTTTGATAACAGATATATATGATCGATGTGCACCATATATAGAATGAATGTGACGAAATCCATTTATCATTAGGTATATAAAAATGCCGAAATAGGCTTACCTACTAAAAAGCTTTAAAGTAGAACTCCAGCCAAAAAATAACACGCTACCATTACCAGTTCATTAAAATATAAAAGGAAAAGCAGCTTGGTTGTAATATTCACCTTTGATCCAGAGCTGTCCCCTGCAGCACGTCTTTCCACCAAAAGATGTTCTTATTCTGATGGCTGCCATCATTTTACCGACTTTTTCTGAGCCCAGGCTGTTCTGTGTCTACCCCAGCTTGTAAATGGACAGTAAAAAGTAGACGCAGCGCAGTGATGAGCTTATCGCTGTCACACTGCTTACACCTTCTTTTGCCATGCTTTCTGTCAGCACAAACTGATTGGCTCCTTGTGCTGCTTCTTCCTCTAGCACCCCAGCTCTGCTGTACAGGGTCTGAAAGAAGCTGATAGCAAGTCAAATTCAGGTACTTACACTGCTTGCATTTAAAAAACAAAAATCCTATATTAATAATTACACAGCTGCATTAATATGCTTCTTTTACAACTGCCTAAAAGTTCAGTGTAACCCTTTCACTAACATGGATATAAGTACTACTTCAGTGGCATCACCAGCATATACAAAATCTCCTGGTTGCTATAGGAGCTGGGATGTTGCTTATTTTTAATCCTGGCCAGTACCACTGGGGGGTAGATTTGACAGGGGTTGACCCGATGGCTTCCCCCCACCAGGACACCCTGCTGAATCTCGCAGCACAACTGTGGTGAGGAAGATTGTCCCCTGTTCCACTCTCTCACCCAGCAGCTTGAACCCACCATGCCACCAATGCCCGATCCTGACCACTGGCTCTCAGATCACAGTGACAATATGGTTGGACCTCTGTAAACAGAAAGACAGTGCCAATCACTGAGACCCCTCACAGCTGGTGTCTGTGTGGAAGTGAAGACCGGAGAGTCCAGTGGACCTGGAGCAACATGCAGAGCAGCTCCTTGTGGGCTAGAGGTGGGTGAAAGGGCAGCATGGGGGATGGTACAGGGGGGCAGCAAATTGTACATGGCAACTATTTGTAATGACAGGCCCTCAGTGTCAAGCTGGCAGCGTTATGGAGATCAGCAGTTTTTTTTTTTTGATGATGCCTAAACTGCAGATGTAGGTGTATTTCTGACCTCTGCATGGTGAGTTACATACTATGGACCTCTGAACTCTGCCTTACATATATGAACCTCTGGACTCAGACAAGTAGGCTGTACAGGGCCCCATCATTTCTAATAGTGCCCATGTTTCTGGCTGCCTGAGTTCTCTGGTGTGGAAGATGCCCCCCACCACCATCATGTGCCTTGAGTTAACTTGTCCTGGGTGCCTGGGACCTCCATGGTGGGTGCCAGGAATGAGAGAGGCAGGAGATGAGCGAACATCCGTTCTCTGATCTCCCTGTGAAGCATGAACTCGCAAAAACTCAGCTCTAAGCACTTCAGGTTTCAAAACTGTCAATCTCTGGCCTTTCTTGCTGGGAAAGAAGCTGATGGGTACAGTATGTACTCATTTAGCTTCAAAAGAGTGCAGGGGAGCCTACTGTGCTATCACACAGTAGGCTCACCAGCCCCTGGTGATAGCAATATTCTGATAAAAAATAACTAAATACAAGTTTCAAAAATATAATTTTAACAAAACAAATAATACCCCCCCCCCCCCCCCCCAAAAAAAAAGTTTCACGTTTGAAGTCTAACTTGATAAAACCCAACTTTACATTCCTTATGTGGTCCCATTCACACAGCACACACAGTTGTTTCTTTGGAACAGGCCTGTGGGCAAAGTGGAAGCTAATGTGAACAATTTCAAAGTGAAAGCAAAGGGCCAATGTGGCGTTAGTTTCCCTCATTAACATACAATGCCAAACCCAAGCTTCGAGATCTTTAAGCCTTTGTTAGGACAAAGTACAAATCTAGTTTATCACTAAAAATGAAATCTAGCACAGTGCAAGCAAGGATAATTATGGTAAGCATTAACTCCTTGTCCTGCACTGAAGTCTACTGTGGCAAAAACGTTTAACTCTGCCCCAAAATAAGCTCAAGTACTTTTTCGAGTTACAGGGATTTTGGTACAGGCAACAGGACACTCAGGTGTGAACAAGGGTCATTGAAAACAATGGGATTCCTCCTGTTGATCACTGTAGTGCTTTGGCATTCAAGCTTCAAAACGCTAAGGTGTAAATGGGGCTTAGATGCCAAGCAACCTTCACCACTAGAGCCCACTGAAAGATCCCCAGATCCAGGGAATAGAAAAAGTGTAGTCCTGTCTGCAACCCTCCCCAATGACAGTGCTGGGTTCCTAAACACCCAACCCTCAGTCCCAAGCAGTTTCCGTTAGGGGTGTGAAGAAGTGTCTAGGCCAGTGGTAGACAAATGTATATGGAGATCAGTAGCCAGTCTAGCCAATGCAGGAGCAAGCAGGATGTTTTTTTAGGAGCAAGCTTCACTGACAACAACTAGGGGAAACCTCAAGAACTAGGAGCCAGCTGTGATTTTAATGAGCATTGGCTACCTGGCTCCTGGGATCTGTCTAGCCTTGGTCTAAGTTTATGCAATACTGACATTTTGAAAGAGAGTATTAGCAAAAAATCTTCCAGAAGCTCCAATGACAATGTGAAAAGCATCCCTCTGCATATCAATGTACTTTATGGTACTAATTATAAAAGTTTTTTGGGGGGCGGCTCACCTAATCTCTCCAACCAGGCTTGTTTTCCTAGATGTCATGGGCCATTTAATCTTGTCTAGTTAATGTAGGACATGAAGATTTGTAAATGATTCACAGTCTAGGGCCACCTATAGCCAGCAACCAAATTATCATAGCATTTGTTGTTAAAAGTGATACAAGTTAGCTGGTGTCAATGAAGCTTTAAAGAATCAACAGGGCTTTTTGGGCCTTAGAAGAGTTAAAGCTGAACTCCAGCTATAAAGATTGCGGTCCAGCTTGGCCCAATACAAGTAAACACAATGTATAACTGGTAGGGCCTCATGGTATTCTATAACGCACTGTAGTAGCCTGAGCTGTTCAGCTTGTATTGGAGATCAATTTGTGATCATTCTAAATTCCATCACATGTGTATGTTACCAGGGATGAGCTCAGGTTTGTACCAAACCTGTTCCAAATTCAAACTCCTCCAAACCCAGAAGGAGCCCCTCACGTGCCCCCGAATCAGCTACTATTGGGTATTCCCCTCCCGCAGCTTGGCTTACGCAAAAGGTGTCATTGACCTAATATGTCTATATTAGATATATGACGTCAGCACAAACATCCTGCCCCCTTGTTTACATGCAGCTGTGGAGTGGGGAATGCCCATAGCGCAGCTGACTAGGTGGAAGTGTCCATGGCACTTCCCTTGTTCGGAGAAGCTCAGGACTATGATCAGTCTGAACCTCAGCCCATCCCTACATGTAACAAGCAGTAGCCCTACTTCTAAACTGCATCAAGCTGCTTTAGCATTCTCATTTACACAAAACCCTAAGCTGGCCATGAACCTTGATTTGATCCAATTAAGTGTTAGAAAATCAAGTAAACATTTAGATAATAACGTTGTATACCCAGCTTTACTTACCTTTCCACATTTGTCTGGTGCCCCCCCACCAAAAGAAAAATCCTGATACTTCCAGGTATCATAGGGCAAAAGCACACACTGCCCCTGGCCTCTTTCAATGCAGTATTCGGTGCCTGTTTGGCCAATTGGTGGGCCCATGACAGTCTGGGCTTAGAGGAAGTGGGTTGAATGACACTGGCCATCATTCAGCATGGAAGACCGATGACATCTAGTGGCGGAGAAAACCTACTGCAAGGGGTGCCTCCGGACTAAAGGGAAGTATTACAGGAAAGCGGCTTTTTATTTATTTTTTTAAAGATCAATTAACTTAAATGTTTTCTCAGCTGCCATTCTGCTTTAACAATACAAGCAACACAACCAATTCCTTCTTTTCAATGCTTCAATGGGGGGGAATTAACAAAGGGAAACCCTTCAGTTTAAGCGGTGTAAACAGTGGTATGTTTACACGTAAGCGCAGTGCGCCAAATTAACAATGTCACAAAGCAAGTGCCAAATCACTTCAACGGTGTAATGCAACATATTCTAGAAATGTCAAAATAATAAAGTACTTCCACCAACGGTCTAACTAAAGGTGCCCATACACTGCACGATTCTCGTACGAGAATCGCGGGAAATTACGCGATCGTACGAGAATCGTGCAGTGTATGGAAGGTGTGCGCCCGTTTCTACTGTACGGTCGCACGTCTTCCGTCGAATAAGCATGCTGGAAAACCCGCCGGGAATCATACGATTCTCGGCGAGTTAGTGGCTGCTGGTTCGACAACTGTCAAACGGGCCGGTGTGCGAACGCGCACACTGCCCGTTTGCAGTGATCGGAAGCCCGCCCCTCTTTGCCGTCATAGGAAGCCCGCCCCTCATTGCAGTCATCGCAAGCCCGCTCCTCAGGGGGGCGGGCTTGCGATGATCGCAAGTACGATCTGCCTGTCCAAGATGGGCAGATCGTACGTTTTTTAAAGTACTTTACAACCCTCGGTTGTAAAGTGTATGGGCACCTTTAGAGTCTATATCCAGGGAGAAAAAAATACTTCCCTTCCAATGGATGGGCCTACCCCACACTGCAAGAGTTAAAATACTTGTTTAGGTCTAGGGTACCCAAGTAAAGGATTTTTACGCACCTAATCCCCACTCCCCTGGCAGTCAACGCTGACCTCTCTCCCATACAGGGACTGCCCCTCATGTAATGACTCACCGCCCGGCTTCCCGATTAGCCGTCACCAGGTGACGAGGAAGCAAGGAGCCAGCTTTCTGGCCAATCAGAAAGCTGGCGGGCAATGACTCCCCGCATGGCTTTCTGATTAGCCAGCTTCCCATCCAATCAGGAAGCCGGGCGGCAAGTCATTACATGGCGCATGGCTTCCTGATTGGCCAGGAAGCCAGCTCCATGCTACCTCGTCACCATGTGACAAGGAAGCATGGAGCCGGCTTTCTGGCCAATCAGGAAGCTGGGGGTCGTGTAATGACTTGCTGCCCGGCTTCCTGATTGGCTAGCTTTCCAAACAATTAGGAAGCTGGGTGGTGAGTCATTACACGCCGCCCAGCTTCCTGATTGGCCGGGAAGCCAGC
>NW_017306309.1:1337164-1342291 GCF_000935625.1 Nanorana parkeri | reverse complement strand
ACAACTGTCAAACGGGCCGGTGTGCGAACGCGCACACTGCCCGTTTGCAGTGATCGGAAGCCCGCCCCTTTTTGCAGTCATAGGAAGCCCGCCCCTCATTGCAGTCATCGCAAGCCCGCTCCTCAGGGGGGCGGGCTTGCGATGATCGCAAGTACGATCTGCCTGTCCAAGATGGGCAGATCGTACGTTTTTTAAAGTACTTTACAACCCTCG
This sequence comes from Nanorana parkeri, assembly GCF_000935625.1. NCBI lineage: Eukaryota > Metazoa > Chordata > Amphibia > Anura > Dicroglossidae > Nanorana > Nanorana parkeri. The sequence goes on along the minus strand of NW_017306309.1, from coordinate 1,342,078 downwards.
GTTGTAAAGTGTATGGGCACCTTTAGAGTCTATATCCAGGGAGAAAAAAATACTTCCCTTCCAATGGATGGGCCTACCCCACACTGCAAGAGTTAAAATACTTGTTTAGGTCTAGGGTACCCAAGTAAAGGATTTTTACGCACCTAATCCCCACTCCCCTGGCAGTCAACGCTGACCTCTCTCCCATACAGGGACTGCCCCTCATGTAATGACTCACCGCCCGGCTTCCCGATTAGCCGTCACCAGGTGACGAGGAAGCAAGGAGCCAGCTTTCTGGCCAATCAGAAAGCTGGCGGGCAATGACTCCCCGCATGGCTTTCTGATTAGCCAGCTTCCCATCCAATCAGGAAGCCGGGCGGCAAGTCATTACATGGCGCATGGCTTCCTGATTGGCCAGGAAGCCAGCTCCATGCTACCTCGTCACCATGTGACAAGGAAGCATGGAGCCGGCTTTCTGGCCAATCAGGAAGCTGGGGGTCGTGTAATGACTTGCTGCCCGGCTTCCTGATTGGCTAGCTTTCCAAACAATTAGGAAGCTGGGTGGTGAGTCATTACACGCCGCCCAGCTTCCTGATTGGCCGGGAAGCCAGCTCCCTGGTCACCAAGTGACGAGGGAGCATGGAGCCAGCTTCCCCGCCAATCAGGAAGCCAGGTGACGAGTCATTACCCGCCCCCCAGCATCCTGATTGGCCAGAAAGCCGGCTCCATGCTTCCTCGTCACATAGTGACGAGATAGCATGGATCTGGCTTTCCAGCCAATCGGGAAGCTGGGCGGCGTGTAATGACTCCCCCCCCAACTTCCTGATTGGTCGGGAAGCTCGCCAATCAGAAAGCTGGGCGGCGAGTCATTACCAGCCCCCCTAATTGGCCAGAAAGCCAGCTCCATGCTCCCTGGTGACGAGGGAGCTTAGAGCCGTCCTCCTGGCCAATTGGGAAGCCAGGCAGAGTGTAATGATTTGCCGCCTGGCTTCCTGGTATGGGAAGTTCCAGTATCAGGATAGGCATCAGGAGCATTTGGCCGAGTACAGTACTCACCCAAATAGGAATCACTGTGCACAAGTCAATCCCTTGTGCAGGGTGACTGGTCTAGCCTCCGCCCCCTCCAGGAGTTTTCTGCAGGCAGCGTGTAGTAGTAGGTGGAGCCTGCTGAGCCTCTCAGCTCTGCACAGTGATGTCACCAATGCTTTTACGAGGCAATAACTGCGTTTACAAAGGCATTTGGTGCACACAAGGTGGATTCGCTGCCTCTGTGGCTATTACGTAATATATCTGAATGAGAGGTTTTGTGACATGTGAGAGACATGTGAGACATGTGTCCTGTGTTCAGCTTTAAATGTGACAGGTGGTCTGTAATGCCACAGACCCGGGACGTACCTTGCCATCCTTATCAAAGGGCAGATCCAGCTCTCCATGCTCTCCGGAGTCTTCCTCGTCCCCCTCCTCCTCCTCCTGATCGGCAGCCGCCGGGGTACACGACGGCGGCGGCCGGTAATCCGGGAACGGGTTGACGAACGAGCGTTCTTCCATTTCCGCCTCCCCGCCGAACTGCAGCCTCAGTCTCTTAGACATGTTCTCTCCCATCTCCCCTACCGAGAGCCGGAGGGGCCAAAACTGTCAATTTCCGCAACGCGAGCCCTGACAGGGCTGATGCTTGTGCTGTGTGTTCAGCTCCTGCCACACTCAATCACTCAGTGCTGCTCCTCCTCCCACGATCTGTCACAGATATCCACCCCAAATGACAAAATACTTCATGTTTTTCCTTTTTACACTGCCAGGCATGTAACCTGATACAAAATTAAGCTATATACTGTCAGTCAGGTTATGGTGACATTGTTCAGTGGTGTGCAGCCGCACCGTTCTTCTCATTGCATGGCAAAAGCAAATAAAATTAGTTATTATTTGGGTGTCCCATGTTAAAATAAATAACCAGCAATGGCTGTTGTGCTCGTTTACCAAACTGGTTTTTATATTCCACTTATTCTGAGATATTTGCTGTGAGATTGATGTAATAAGACGATAAAGGGTCGGTGTAATGCTGCTAAATGAAATGTTTTGGCAGGGGTTCCGTTAATGCTTCATGTGCCAATAACACATTACGTTTATTCCTACAGGCGAATCGAGGAGGGGGCACTCGTCAATATCGTGGAATTTACGGCAGGATGGCATTGTGGTGACAAAGCAGAATCCCATTCAGCAGCCGTACTGACCAGCAGCTAGCAGACATCATACACCACCATCCACAACTCTCCCATAGCAGTAAGTGGAATGCATCTTTAAACAGCCAGTGTGCCCCTTTTGGGGTTGTCGGAATCCATTCCAGAGGCTGGGTGGGAAATAAAAGTGACAAAGAGAGACAGATGTCCCCCTTCCTAAGCTGGGAGGCTGGATCGGTCAAATCGGTCCGCCTAGTTCACATTTCCATCGTGGAAAACCGATTCTGTATGCGTTCACCGAATCCGTCCAGGAATCTCAATGATATTGGCACGCCAAGAAGTATACAATCTATACGGACGGTGTATGGGTCACAATCCAGAGATCACTGAATAGTTCTCACTGTTGCATTGTTTGCTGGTGTTGCTATTCCTAAAAGATTCCTCGCAGGAGAATAGGACTGAGATAAATGGCCATTTGAGCGTCGTTCAGCCTTCACTCAGCACGGGTTTACCATCAAATCAGCAGCTGCTCCATCCTCCTTCATTCATTAATTCACCTTGCCTTGAAAAAAAAAAGCAAGCCCTGCGGATATGTAAAATTCGATGCATAAACTTTACACACGTACAAAATAGCTTGATTAAAAAAAAAAATCCTGTAATGCGCCCACAGCTTCTGTGTTTCTAGCGGCTGGGTTGAATTTGCGTTCCCTCCGTGTGATCCACAGATGAATAAATGGGTAGGACAGACTCATGGGAGGAGGTTAGCAGCCGCACACACAACACACGCACACACTGCTTCCCATTGTCATACACAGTGGCTGTCACCAGACTGTCACACAATCACCCGCAGCAAGTGTACGAGGGATGCAACAGTCACGCCACAGCAGATGCCGCTTCTTTTGTAATCATTCTCATTTGCTGTACCGCTTTATTACTTCTACCTCTCCAAATAATAGCTGCCTCGTGATGGTGGGATTACATTGAGGGAATTATCTTCGGTGCCTTTGGAGTACATGACAAAGGCTCTTATGGCAGTGCTGTAAAAGGTGCAGATGGCTACAGCATCAAGAAAATCAATGTGGATGTGACAATACAGCCAGAGCTGCTAGAACAGATTTCTGGTTGATGAAAGGAGAAAAAAAAGCTGGAATATGATACAAGTGTAGATCCATACACCAGATCTGAATCATCGACTAGTCCAACGTGCATATTTTTATCCAATTTGGCCAAATACAAGTGGCATATTGTACTGGGCTTGGCCAATGCCATAAAACAGGGGTAGGTAACATTGGCCCTCCATCTGTGGTTAAACCCAATCCCATCATGCCTCTGGGAGTCATACTTGTGGCTGTGCCTAATTTGTATTAGAATATTTTCCATCATAGACATTTAGCACACTGACTTTGCTGATGATGCCCGCTAACCAAGGGATGTGGCCTCTGTATCATCTCCCTGCCGAGCTCTGGCTCCAGCTCTGGCCAGTGTCCTGCCTAGCTCCTGGCAACCAGTGACATCACTGGTTGCCAGGAGCTGGGCAGGATGCCAGCCAGAGCGTCCCTCTCAGCTCCTGGGGAGCTGAGTAAGGGCTATACACATCTCCCCGCCCATCTCTTAGCTACCTCGGACGCTCTGACCGGTGTCCCGCTCAGCTCCTGGCAACCAGTGACGTCACTGGTTGCCAGGAGCTGAGCAGGACGGTGGCCAGAGCATCCCATGCTGCTAAGAGCAATCTTGGCTCTTAGTAAACACGGACACTCTGGCTGAAAAGGGGACCGCAGGCACATGGCAAACATCTGCCTGCCGCCCCCCCCATGTGACCTAAAGAGATGCTGCCTCAGGCTGCCCTATTGTAGGGATGGCCCTGGGCAGCTGACCTCATTTTCTAGTCACATAACGTTGCTGAACCTAGACCTATTGTTCAGTGGAAAGCTCTGACCTATTTGCTTAGCTAAATCCAGGAGGTGACTTTTTTTTCTCGGACAAGCAGTGTATATGGTAAAGGCCAATCAGATTTTAGTATTATTATTAGGTATTTATATATCATCATCAGTTTACACAGCATGTTCAGGGCCGGACTCCCCACATGGCCACCGAGGCCTGGGCTGGGGGCGGCAGGGAGCAGAGAGGCGGCAGCGGCTTGAAAGCTCTCGACGCCCGGACATGCAGTTTTGGGTGCCGGGCAGTAAATTTGTTTTCTACATTTAGCCCTGCTTTGCACAAGCAGGGCTAAATGTAGAATGGGGAAGCCACTTGTTTGTTTACAAGTGATCTTGGCGATGTCGCCAAGATCACTTGTAATAAGACTGCAGCCGGTCCATTCTCCCCCCGCACCTTACCTCTCTCCATGCTGGCTCCGTCCTTCCGGCTCCTTCCTCTCCTCGCTGGCGGCTTCAGGATGGAGAGTGGGAAAAGAGCAACAGGGTTAACATTAACCCTGCCGCTCCGTGTAAACAGGGAGAGGGGAGAGCAGTCTTCCCCTCTCACCTGTCACAGGAGTTCCAGCACAGTGCAACCTGTGACCTCCAAATGCTATCACACAGGGACTTGTTAGCTCCTGTGTGATAGCAAAAAATGAGTTAAAAAAAATTACATGAATAAAAATGTAAAAAATTTGTTAAAAAATATAAGTAATAATAATTCAATTTAAAAAAAGTAAAAAATAAATGAATAAATAAAAAGTAAAAAATAAATGAATAAATAAAAAGTAAAAAAAAAATTATAAAAAATAATAAGAAAATAATTATAAAAACATAAGATGAAA
>NW_017306309.1:1330581-1336856 GCF_000935625.1 Nanorana parkeri | reverse complement strand
AAGCGATTAAAAAAGTAAAAATAAAAAAACAATAAAAAATTCAAACTCACCCTGCCGCCCCATTCTCCATTGGGGAGGGAGGAGCGGGGAGGGGGGCGCATTGAGGAACCTGGCCTTGGGGCAGCAGGGAGAGTAAATCCGGTTCTGAGCATGTTACATACCATTCATGCACATATGTCCCAGGCCTCAAGTAGTTTACAATCTAAGGATCCCGATCTGATCCGCACACATACTATGACTAATGTAGACAGGTGTCATGTCTTTGTATGAGTATGGGAGGACACCTGCACAAGCAAAGTGAGAACATATAAACTCCATACAGATAGTGTCCTGGCCAAATCTGGGTTCTCAATGCAGAACCACTAAGCCTCTGTGCTGCAGCATTGGCCAATCAGAACCTGCAACAGTTGTATAACACATGGGAGGACATGCAAACCATGCTAATAGTGTCTTGCCGCAACCTGGACTCAAACCAGGGAACCCAGCACTGCAAGGCAGAACTGCTAACCACCGAGCTCTGTGCTGCAGTATTGGCCTATAATGGTCAATCAGAGCCTGGGACAAAGGACTGTATATACCCTATAATGTGATGCACATTCTACTATGTGCCAATGGGCTGATAATTGTGTTTTTCCTATAGTTAGGTTTTTTATAAACAATCCAGTTTGTGCAAGAACCTAGAGATAGACAGTGGAGAAGTAGCACAGAGTTAAACTGACAGCACAGTGCAAAGAATCATGAATGGCTGTAGGTACTACTCCTCTCTGTCAGAGTACATAAGTGGATTCATTTTTTTTGTCATTAGTTTAGCTTTTTAAAAAAAAATCAGATTCTTTTTTATTAAAAAATGTTTCCTTTTAGCAATAGACATAGAGCGAAATCAAACAACAGCATAAAAAACAGTTTAACTTGAAAGGAAATACACTCATCCCTATAATTAGAGCTAACGTGTGACACTAAAGCTGTCACACGTTGACTCTATAGATCGAGAACTGAGCGATCACATACCACTGATCACTGAGTTCCCGATCATCTACCTGCAGAGAGCGGTGAATATCAGTCTCCACTCCCCGCAGGGATTCCCCTCTCTCTGTTTCCCTAGCGCAGACTAGAGGGATGGACAGGGGAGGGAGGGGGCACAGCTGACTCTGCCTCTGGAAATCATTTTTATTCTGGTCAAATGTTCATCAATGTGGATAAATACAGCATTGTAACCACTAGATGCAGCTGAGGATCTTAGGTAATAAATACGTGTTAGTATGATCCTGTGCTCCATCTATTGGCCATAATGCATTATTTTCCACAATTGAAGAACTCAGCAAGCATGGGACCTTCCGGCAGCCAAAGGAACGCTATCAGCGTTCTGGTATTGGTGCATACCTAATACTATATATGTATATATATATACAGTATATAAAGTATATTCACATATATATGTGAATATATAGAAACAGAATCAGGTGTGACTGCAGGAGGGCTCCTGATACCTGCAGTGCTGCTGACAGCTTGCCTCCTCCCGTCGTATGAAATCCTCTCACTCCCCGCTGAGAGACTCTGACCACACTCTGAGGCCCCCTTTCCCCGGTGCTCTCAGGTCAAAGTGCTCTGGCAGTGCCTGCAGAGTGGCCGGTGGAGGGAGAGCGGGGTCAGTCCGCCCCAGCCCGGTAATAATTGAACTGTTTCCCTGCCGAAACAAATTGTTATTTGTCCTGCTGGGGGCGCCCCTGCTGATGCGATGCCAGGGGTCCATGCCCCTCCTGCCGCCCCTAGTTTCGGCCCTGCCTCCTAATATGAGAGGGGGTGATTCACAAGTATGAGATGGGGTGTTCACAAGTATTACATCTGTGCACAGTATGAGAGGGGGTGTTCACAAGTATTACATCTGTGCACAGGGGATCAGTGCACAGAACCCCTGCTGATTGGGGCAGACGTGTGTCCATTTAGTTTTTCCTCCATCTTGTGATGGAGGAAAAAAGTTAACTAACCAGACACATGTTGGGTCTTTGGGCAGGGCTAGAATAACATAGGGGCTACCGGAGCACCAGCTCCATGCCAACCAGTGAAAATAGGCCCGGCCCGGATCGCCTTGGTATGCCCAATGGCAATCTGGGCTGGCCGGGCTGAACACAATCAGGCAGAGTTGCCGATGGCTCTCTAATCAGGCATATTGGGCCGCCGCTCGCTGAAGCCTCACAGTACCCCTGCAGCTGCCTAATTAGAGAGCCGCCTCTGCTGCTTCTTGTCTGACCGACTGACAGCACCAGGCCCATGATGCTCCTATTCCAGCCATGTCTATAGGCAGTTGGATTTAAGTGGATATGTGTCCATTAACGTCTGATTATCTCTTATCCGTCCCGTTTAGGTCTGCCAAAATGAAACTCTGTTCTGTAATTTTATTTTCTGCACCTAGACGTAGTGCGAGGTAATCTGATGTAAATGGAGGCACAGCCTTTTGCATCCGACTGCCCATAGATTAGCATTGTGCTTTAAATCGGAAGTTCATTCTGTGTGAAAGGGGCCTAATAGTATTTCCCAACAACAGACTGCTTTTAAATTGTCCATAGCTGTTCACAAGTATCACAGTTGCAATATTCGCTACAATTAGTACAAATCCAGGGACAGAACCGCAATCTCTCTGCGACCTGAGTGACATCTAGTGGATGGTTTAGAAAATGCACTTGTTTTATAGTTGAGCAGCACTCCCTGATAGATTAGTGAAGGTAATTTGGGGGCGACTAGATTCTCTAAAATGTAGAAACTGCAGTAGTGAGGATTTCATACATAGAGATAAAACTTCTCACCGTGCTATTCGCTCTCTTTCTACTTTGTCCAGCTACATATACATATTTATTATACTTTATAAAAATAAAATACTGTCCAAGCCTTCATATCATATGACGTGGCTTTACATGTAGATCAGAACTCGTTGTTCCAACATTTTTTAGAGGTCACTATGAATCTGCAGATTAGCACAGTGTTACCTGCTGTGACATCAAGTTTGCCTAAGGCCATTGCTTTTAAAATACTATACAATTTTATTTATAAGCAGGAGTTTTGATGCCTCCAAATTCAGTTTTTAGCTTTAATGCAGTCAGAGATGTGTCCGCAGCAGTTTCAGAATTGGCTGTGCCCAAAACTGGTATGTTTGAATTCTAGCGATGTATTCATGCTAAGGTGATGTAATAAATAAACCCTATTGGCTGCAAATGCAGTCTATATATTTGGTATGTGGGGCTACTGATTCACAGGTACAGTAAACGTACTACTCCCTCCATCACTGCTGGGTGGTCTGACTGCCCAGGAAAGTGATGTCATCAGTCTGCTTTTTGCATGGCATGCCTGGTAAAAATCAGACTGGAAGGGTCTCGTGATTACAAGGACACTGCAGAGAAGGAATTTCTTACAGAGAAGAAGCTCATCTCATGTTATACTGTATGCTATAAGCAGTATGTTGCCTAAGATAAGGTGAATGTTCCTCACCTGTAATATAATGCCATTTTTTAGTTATGCACTTAAAAAGATCAAAGAGGATCATTTTGTCATAAATAGCATTCATCTCTTAAATGGGGCTAAAAAAATGAACCCTTGTAGTGGGGCTACCCACACACTGCAAGGGTTAAGTGATCGTTTTGTTCTACGGTCTCAAATAAACAAGATATATTCATCTGATCCTTGGTCCCGCCTGGCTGCCAGACCGGTCCCCACATCCTCTTCTCCCCTGGGGTTCGGCGATCTAAGGATTCCTTATGTCATCATGTCCATTCACTTGCATTGCAGGACATTCCACCTCTGGAGCGGAGGGAAAGAGGTGAGCGGTCACCATTGCAGGACCGAGGATCAGGTGAGTATATCTTCTTTATTTTAGACCCTAGACCAAAATGAACACTTAACCTGTGCAGTGCAGGGGTAGCCCTACTGCAAGGGTTCATTTTTTACATGCCCGAAGTTCTTCTTAAAAGTATCCCCAAAGTTTATGTTTTAAACACTAAACCATTACAACAATCTCTGAGGCTCCATTCACACATGCGCGTTGGCAATTCAGCACGTTTTTACGCGTGGGAAAACGAGCGGTTGTACATGCGCACAAAAACGCGTGCCTACAACTATAGTCTTTTGGGGACAGAATGCACTGAAATCACCTGGAAAATTGCGCATGTACTTTTTGCAGCATTGCACGTTTTTGTCCGTGCGCACGAACACACAGGTGTGAACGAGCCCCATAGGAATGCATTGCTTTTTTGGGTTTATGTGTGAATGGAGGATAACTCTTAAAGGAGAACTATGAGGTGAGTGCTTTCCACTCACCTCATAGTTCTAGCCGACCTGTGACAATGAGACTGTCATAGGTCGGCTCAGTAGATCGGGAGGTGAGCGAACACATGCCGGTGTTCGCTCACTTCTGGATCCTGTCACGGCTCTCTGCCGTGATAGGGGAGGGGCTGGATTCCCCCCTCCCCGCTCTGATCCACCAGCATCCACCGGAACGGACGGGGGAGGGGGCGGGTACAGCTGGCTCTGCCTCTAGATAGGCAGAGCCAGCTGTCACTCACGCAGCTGGGCGGATCTCGACATCGATGTTGGGATCCGCTCCGGCTGCGGCATCTCAGTATACCGCGAGCTGTAGCTTGCGGTATACTGAGCTTAGGGTGACGGGAGGCCGTTACCCTAAGGAGAACTATGGGGAAAAGCCCTGACCCCATAGTTCTCCTTTAATCCCAAAATATCAAACGTTTACCTTATTAGTGCTTGAAATATCAACACTAAATTATCAGGGTCAGTGACTCTTGAAGCCAGATGGGCAGCATGACAGCCAGGTAACTAGTATTTTCAGAAGGAGGTTAAACATGAAAGCCTACTGCGGTTGGTATGGAGAAAATGAATGAACCTAATGTGCAGCTTTTATGTTAAGATTTGCGATCCTTTTAAAAAAGCACATCTTTATACCTTGTGTAATGCACATTACTGTCCACTAGATGCCAGACTGTCCCACAGTGAGTTTCATGCTTTCTTCACATAATACGATTAAATAGAGTATAGTAATTCTGTCCCGTTACCCTAAGGAGAACTATGGGGAAAAACACTGACCCCATAGTTCCCCTTTAATCCATTTAAAGCTATAATGCCACATTTCTAAACGTTGTGCTTATGAATGCAACTCATTATATAACGCAGGCAAATGTGGTGGCAATGCCGTGCTTGCAAAAAATAGATGGAACTTATCTGGAGAAAGAAAATCAATTTTTGTCCACATTAACTTGACAATGTATTGGACTTGTTTTTTTCTCATTCCTTCCTCCATTCACAGCCAATCAGGACCACAATGCCATAATTTCAATGACATCTTGGCATGGCCAATAAGTGATGAGGTAGAAGAGGAGGGAGACATTCAGAGTGTATGAGAAGTCCCCCTATTCCTGTTGGATTTTTTACAATGGGTCTCAAATTTGCTTCAGTTTTTGTACACCAGTTTTAGTAAATTTTAAACCATGCAGCTACATATTAAAGTAACACTAACACCTTGTTCTTTTATCAGCATACAGCTGCATCCTCTGTTTTTACTGCGGGGCAAAAGGACCGTCGCATGATCTCTAAACCTACATAACTTGAGACCAGAGGCATATCTACAAAGTAATGACATTGGTTGCCAGGAGCTGGGCGGGACGCTGGCCAGAGCCTCCCAGTTTGCTAGGAGTTGGACAGGGAGATGTGTAAGGGCCATCTCTGGCCAGTGTCCCACATGCCTATACATCTCCCTGCCTGCTCTGATTGCCAAGAGCCAGGCGGGGAGATGTGTATGGCCCTTACACATCTCCCTGCCTGGCTCTTAGCAACCTGGGATGTTCTGGCCGGTGTCCTGCCTGGCTCCTGGCAACCAGTGACGTCTCCAGTTGGCAGGAGCTGGGTGGGGCACCAGCCAACACTTCTTTGGTTGCTAAGAGCTGGGCATGGAGATATGTATGGGACAAAAGTGGGGAGATAATAAAGTCAGCGAACTTTGGCTGACCCACAGAGAGGTGCCCCCCCCCCCTTTCAAGTGGCACCCAGGGCATGTGCCATACTCTGGATATGTCACTGCTCGGGACTACATGTTCCATCATTCATTGCACTCCTTCACTTATGCTGTGTCCAACATTAGAACACTACCTGCACTCTTGTGGGAAGTAGCAGCGCTGCCTCAGAAGCCAGTGTCAATCTTCCCTTGGAGGAGGAGCTGCAAGGGTTTTTTCTGTATTTTTTTAAAATCTCAGGCTGCCTGTGTTTTTCAGCATGTACCA
>NW_017306309.1:1320755-1330564 GCF_000935625.1 Nanorana parkeri | reverse complement strand
GAGGCATACCAAGCCAGTGTTTCAAGCAGCTGTTACTAATTACTTAGAAAAAGAGGCCTTAATATCACTTTAGGATTTAAGGGGCTAACTGCAGGACTTATACAGTATATTATCAGATGGCATAGAATCCTCTTCTATCTGCACTCCAGTGTAGAGGTGTAAATCTCAATATTCAAGAAACTCTCAAGCTCAAACAAATATAAATAAAAGCATCTATAAGTGAAGGCTGCCCCGAGTTAAAATTGATTTTCAATCAGTCCTAAAATATAAACAAAAAAATGATGTGCAAATCTCAGTTTTTCCTGTATAAATCAAGCTTGGACATGCCCTCTCCTGTCTCAGAAGTCTGTATATTGGCCATTGAAAGCACCCATCACTTTAAATGGTCAATAGAGAGGCATTAAAACGAACAAAACTGGTGCAAGAAAAAAAAAAAAATCTGCTAGTAAAATAGTTCTTTTACATTAAGGATCTTCACTTATATTGTCAGGAAATTCATTCTAAGAATTAAAATGATTAGCTATAATGTAAAATATCAATAAACATGTTTTCATAATTTGTGTTGGAAACAAATTAATATAAATAAAGCATTACTAAAAGCCAGCCTGTACATATTTATATTTCTAATGTTCAATATACACTTTGTTATTACCATATTATACCAGTTCATGTGGCTGTGTAATAACACTGGCTCTATATTTCTCAAAGTGCAACTGAAGCCAAAACCTTTTATTTATATTTGCTACTGCTTTTGCTTTTATTTTATTTTATTGCTGTATCTGTCCCCATTAGGGAGATTCACCCTCTATTTGTCCTGGTGACCATTATTACCAAGAGTGAAAGTGAAAGAAATTCCAAAATTTTGCCTTAAATCTTGTGAAATCTTCCAAAGTACACACTGGTTGTGATAGCCCTACTGACCACTAGGGATTTCCCTCGCTTTGGAGAGATTTCCCCCGACTTCCTGTTGTGGCTATTGGACAAAATTCAAGAAGTGAAGGAAAAAAAAAGTTGACAGGGGTTATAACTAGAAAAAATTTGTTTAGTTTCGTTCTGATTCGGATTTTGCGTTATTTTGTGTCCGAAAGTCGTTTCGGACGAAATTCGTTAGCGGTAGTCTGTACGAATGTTCGTTTTCGTTTCCTGTTCGTTTAGTTGCAGCAAAGTGGCATAATAATAGTAATAAAAAAATGTCACTTTGCTGCAACGAAAATTTGTGCACAAACAAACATTCGTACAGACTACCGCTAACAAATTTCGTCCGAAATGTTGTTTTCAGAAATTTGGATTCATTTTCATTCATCATTTCTGTTATTCGGAAAATTCGGATACATCCAAATCTCCAAATGAAAATTTGTCCGAAGAACAATTTTTTTCCCCAAAACGAATCGCACCTGTCTAGTTATAACCCTCCTTTGCTCTATCCAAAACTAAAAACAAAACATTTTAGCTTCAGTTGCACTTTTATAAGAGCAGCTTTGTGAATCTAACTTTCACTGATAATAAGAACTGGTGCTAATAAGAACTATGTGAATTTTGTTTGCGTGGTGCAAGACACAAGGAAATTAGTTTAGGTAATAGTGAATTAGGTTTACAGGCAACATGAAGCTGAATAACTCCAGGTTTCTACAGTAAATCCGATTGTGAATTTCCCTGATTGAGTGCCTGCAATTGAGGTAGGAAGGCTGGAGGAAACACCTGGGATGTGGGTGTCTGGCAAACAGGAGAGATGCTAGGGTCCAAACAGGAATCCAGAGGGAGAACCAGTGGTACTAAATGGGAAGCAAATAGACACTGGTTAAGGGCTACTAGATGGAACTGTGTCAATGATTGAATTGGTGTCAGGTCAAGTGGACTGGTGGAGGCCAAGTAATGTGAGGGCTTTCCTAACACCTCCTGTTCAGCACCCCCTGGAGTTGGAACAGAGTATGCAGGACACAGAGTGGCAAGGGGTTCTTATAGCTGGTCTGGATGCAGTGAGGTGTCGGCAGGCCATCTGGAATCCATATCAGCGGCCAGGATAAGCAACAACCAGGCAGCTGAGATACCAGGATGTCAGACAGGCAACAAGATAATAAGACAAGTTGAGGTCAGACACAGCCAGGCAGCAGAGGTACAAAGTCAGTAAGCAAAGACCATTGTCGGGGCACAATTTGAAGTCAGGCACAGCTGGGCAGCAGAAGTACAAAGGCGGTCGACAGAGAGCATTGTCAGAGTACAAGCCGGGATCAGGATCTAGCAGAGTCAAGTAAACTGGGTCAAAGCACAGGATGGAAACACACAAGTTAGGCACAGGTACCAGGAGCTGATAACTACTCAGCAACTCTCCCCATTGGTGCTCAGGTTTAAATGGGCCACTGGGAGCCAAGGGCATGCTCATTCTCAAACAAACACAATTCTATGTGCAGATTTATTAGCCAATGTAGCTCTTTGCTGTGAGCCATGTCTAAACGCATATGTCCACGCTCAGCCTCGTACTTGACCTCTGTCACCCATGTGCACGCACAGATCTTCGTGTATGGCTGCATGCCTGATTTTTGTGACAGTTTGTGCCAGAGGATACAACACATAAAGCAAAAGGCTTAAACAAAGGGTGCCAGGACCAGCAAACCTTCAAAACAAATGGAATACAAGGGAATCACACATATCCAGATTGATAGCCAATGTAATAACCATGGTTCTAATAATGCATATACATTTAGCACAGGTACTACTGGAATGAGGGACAGGTGAGAGTGGGACAGAGCAGAATAGGGACATAGACATATAAACAGGAGAGGTGTGATAGCTCAACACAAAATAACAAAATATCAGAGAAAGCAAAACTGAATTTAGATGGATGTATATAAAACATTATCGTTTTTTACCCTTATGAGATTGGGTAGGAGAGGACCAGTTCATCCTAGTTTTTAAGGTTCATCTTTTCCTTCTCTGAAGCTAGAACTTTCTGCTGCCAACATTGGAACCTGTATTGAACTGGATCCCTCCACACCTGATAACATCTATGAAGTGATATCAGCTATTAAAATTTCTCTTGATATTGTTCTTCTAGTTATCAAAGATGTATAGATCTGGTTTTGTACTTGATTTTATTCTGTTGCTTCTGATTTATGCTACTGATTGTTTTTTGCTTTTGAAATTTTAATAAAAATGTATTGAAGAAAAAAAATGGTAGAGGGCACACTGGTGTGACTTTTGGCTTATACTACGTGTGTCTACTACATCTGGTTGGGATCATGGGTATTGAGCAATTTCTCTATTGCATGAATATTAGGTGAAGTCTATTCAAAGTAAGAGTATGTAGTTGGGAAATTTCTACCTAGACCCAAACATTAGAAGTAAAGATGGACCCCCCAAATGTGTAGGTATTGGAAGTATCCACAAAGTTATCAAAACCAAAATCTACACACAAATGTATATATAGTATAAGATCAAAATGTTATTGTACTTTAAAATAACAAAAACCATAAATCCCCCCCACCAACAAAAAACCTTTATAAAAACAAAGTAAAAACCCTGCTAAAAGCCTGCGGGTAAAACCTGTGGGGGGCAATGTCCAATATCATGCATATAATAATAATGTGTCTTAAATATGTATAATATAAAAATGCCTGTAATGTCATATAAAGTCAGCTTATATCAAATGCCGGTACTCAGAAGAAAGCATGTCTCTGAATTGATGCTCGTAGGTAAACGTTTCACTTATAATATAAAGTACAGAAGGAAAATCTATGTCAGTGGTGCCCACAATTTTTGTGTTAAGATCTACTTTTGAAATGACAAGCAACATGAGATCTACCAACGAAAAAAAACCTCCCTCTCTCTCTCTCTCTCCTGGCTGTCTCTCCTCGCTCTCCTCGCTGTCTCTCCTTGCTCTCTCTCCTGGCTGCCTCTCCTTGCTCATCCTCCTGGCTGTCTCTCCTCTCTCTCCTGGCTGTCTTTCCTCGCTCTCTCTCTCCTGGCTGCCATTCCTTGTTTTCTCTCTTGGCTGTCTCTTCTCTCTCTCTCTCCTGGCTGTCTCTCCTCTCTCTCTCTTTCCTGGCTGTCTCTCCTCTCTCTCTCTTTCCTGGCTGTCTCTCCTCGCTCTCTCCCCTTGCTGTCTATCCTCGCTCTCTCTCCCCTGTCTGTCTCTCCTCTCTCTCCTAGCTGTCTTTCCTTGCTCTCTCTATCCTGCTGTCATTCCTCATTTTCTCTCCTGCCTGTCTCTCCCCGCTCTCTCTCCTGGCTCACCTTGATGTATTTTGCAAACAGTGCAGTGCAACAGTCTGTGTAAACTAATATTTTTTGATGTAATACATAGCACTTCAACCACCAGTATCCACCAGAAAGGTGTCAGGGAGCTTGGCTCAGCAGACTCAGGCTAACAGGTAATCATGTGTGCACAGCTAAATAAATATACCAAAATGGAATAAAGGGGCCACCATTCAAACCCTTCGTGATCTACCAGCATCAGCTTTGAGAGCTACTGGTAGATCACGATCTACCTAATGGGCACCCCTGATCTATGTATTGTAGTATTATGTTATGTTGTAATCATGCAAAAATGGAAGCTAAATCCTCAGCTGTACACATCCACTGAAATGCAGTAACCATCACTTCTGTCTTTGTATAGACACAGTCTTTTTTGTAGAAGGCGGTACCTCTTGGGGGTGGGCTCTACCATGCTCCCTGCTGTACACCTGGGATAAATGAGCAAGATGCTTTGTGATGTAAAAGTCCTTATATTTTGTCTCACACAATGATAGACAATAGAAGGTGGAAAGATCTCACCCACAATCATGTTCGTTCTAAAGTTCCAAAGGATGCATGCTGTAATCTAAGATAAAAGGTCAGCTCCACTTTGCTGCTGAGGTAGTTCCCCCAATGGCATCCATAGGTATATCCATTTGAAATCCATGAATGATCAGCAGTAGTCCAGCATCACAGAGTTTGTCAACCCAGCAGTTTGTACCCCCACACAGGACAGAACAGCCACTGATCAACCCAACCTACCCAAATATTGTCCTAGCATTATAAGCACCCTAATAATCTGTAAATATTATACCATATGCCAAATTAATATTAATAAGTACCAGAGCTCTACGTGCTATAATTTGATTGAAATACTGTATTCCTAGCATATTCCAAGCTTACATAATACAGTATATTGCATGACCAGCATACCAGAAACTCTAGTTATTGGCACAGAACTTTGCTGACGTGCAGATAACAACATGCACTGGGTAGGGGCAGAGGTAGCAATGTAGATTAAACTATTAGAATGTGATTTTTATGCAAACTGTTACTTGCAGGCAAGATGCCCATACAGAATCCACCAAGACCACTTACGTGTGCATCTTTTAGATTGTAAGCCCTCACGGGCAGGTCCCTCCTTACCATCTTGTCTTTATATTGTAAAGCGCTGTGCAAACTATTGGCGCTATATAAATCCTGCAAAATATAATAATAATAATTGAATCTAATGTGATAAAATATGAGTTTTACACTGGATACATTGGATTTCATTTTTGCACATACAAAACCGCTAGTGTCGTTTCAGTTATGTATATGGAGAAGATTTGGAATGGTAGCACAGGTACAGTGGTGCCTCAGTTCACAAACTTAATTTGTTCCACGGTACTGGTCGCGAACCGAATTGGTCGCGGACCGAATCAAATTTCCCCATAAGGTTCAATGTAAATGAGTTTAATCCGTTCTGAACCATATGTAATTTTTTTAACCATAAAAATATGAAACAAACTCCCCGAAAACGCGTTCACCTGAGTCAGCTTGTTTCTGCTGGTCTAGCAGCATATTTGGATTGTTTTCTCTGACTGCTAGGTATCTGCATGTATCCTGAGATTTATGTCCAACACGCTTTTTATCCACCTCTTTTGTGAGTACCATTTATCACTTTTAATCTTTCTAAACAAATAAAAAGAACTAGTTTGGTTTGTTCTCTTCTGTCTGCGTTTCATGAACCAGCCCCTGAATAGGAACCTAAACTAGAAAAAACAAGTTTTTAAAGTCCTGAATTTTTAGTAAACAAGATGACCACAAGGCCAGTTGAAAAAAAAAATGAACGCTTTTTAAAACATACAAGGCAAAACCGTTTTATTTTTTACACATTACAGTTTATTTACAGTGAAAGATTTTTTTTACGAAAAAACAAAAAAATATTTACATCCTTTTTTTAATAGATTTTTCTTAATATACAAATAATTAGCATATGTACTGCTTAAACGTATATAGTATGAATACAAAAGTCATTTGATAGCTTTTTTTTTTTTTTAATACAAATAGTGTATTTAAATGTGTACCACAATTATTCATACACAATTGTTTTTTTATTACAGTATAAACAATGTCATGCAGATACCGGTGTACAATGTATAATTGTATCTGAATCACATGCAAGCTGTGGGATACAGTGTTATTGTTTTGAAGACATGTTTATTTTTAAAAGTACCTAGTCCTGAAAAAGGACTACCATGTAGCCAGCTCAAGGTAAAGAACAATGGGCATGTGGAAACTAAAGAGAAATATTAATTCACTGGTAAAAGTAAAAAAGCTATAATTGATTGATGTAACGGAAAAATAATTTTGTAAGTTGACCCCAGAAAAAATGTGTCTCATTACCTCACATCAATGTTCCTCTATGTAATTTTATAAAGTTGCTTTCCTCATTTTGGGAAAGCAGTCTCACAACCACAGAAAATTGCCTCTGCGTTGCTTAACCTTTTATAGTGGCTTTTACTCAGCAGAGATGTCTACATGTGGAGCAATGATTGCAAGGTGGGCAAGCAAGATTTAGCTTTTGCTTGAGGACATTCTAAATTTTGCATAAGGTACTAAAGAAGTTTTTGGAATGCTTGCAAACACCTTAAAGTCTGATTGGAATCTCAAACTTTATAACCTTATAATCCTGTACCCCTGGTTTGTTACTGCTTTTTGCTAGGAAATGCCTCAAAATAATTTTTTTTCTCTCTTTCAGCCCTCCCACAGCAGTGCTCTGTGCTTACATGAGTGACTAATAGCCACATCCCGCCACATCCCTCAGCACAAGCTTTCGCACACAGATTTGCATTGCAAGGAAAGGGATGAGATATGTCTGACCAGGTATGTTACATTGCAGAGGGCAGTGCGCCGAACTCTGGTGCCTATTGAACTGCACAACTATTTAGACACCCTGCATAACTTCTGTAACAGAAAGGTAAGACTAGGAATACAGGTTGTGTTAGTACACAGCCTATCTGATTGCATGTATATTTCTGTTACTTCAGTTGGGCTTTAACCTGTTCCTGCTGGTGTGATGCATATTGAGGCCCACCATATATGCATCAGCCAGCTCTGCTGTTCTGTGCTGAAAGCCCACTTACTGGTGCGCTCCTAGCACAGTGGCCAAGCTGTCACTAACAGATTCCTGTCACCATTTACAATTGGGAGTTGGTGGGATGACTTCCCTATCATGTGACCACTGTGACAGCCAATTACAGTGATCACATGATTGGAAAGCCTGCCACACACTCCCAGCATCAAGGTCCCATTAAAGGGCTGACAGGTGTCAGTGGCAAGGAGTTAATGTTTCTTACTGACTATAGTCAACCCCATTGCTCCAATCTCCACTTGACAGCTTAAGTCACATACATGTGTCTATTTTGTTTATTCGACCTGCAGGCTGATCGAAAAAAAAAAAAATAGAACAGATTCCTCCATCAACGCTTGCGAGCATTGATGGACGAATCCCCCCTGCATTTTCTTTGTATTCTGACAGTAGCCAGCGGCTGCCAGCTCTATTCAGCTGAGAATTTTTCAACTGGCTCCTTTGATCAGCTGATTAGGAACTGGCCGAAATTCGTACCGTGTGTACCCGGCTTTAGCTTAAAGCCTCCCTAGGCATTTACAAATAACTCACAAGTAGGCGAGTGGCTTCTACCCATATTCACTGGTATCTGTTTTTGCTAATGTACAACATTCACTTGTATTGTATGCATCTGCCATGTACAGAATGATGCAGAAAGATATCAATTGTCACTGCACAGAGCAAACAAATCACATTATAAAAGTGTATATAGCATGCACATTTTTGTGTAAGTGCGGTGTTTAGACAGCTGACGTTTTTTTCAACAATGACCTTCTCAACAGCAGGCAGCCTCTATAGAAAACCACAGCTAACAAGACAACTCATCTGTAGGGATTCAGTCTTTATGAAACAAATGATTTTACTGACATAATAAAGATCCTCGCATGTACTTAATGCCACTGTTTGACAGTGAATTTCACTTGACTTTTACATTATTCGTCAAAATATTAAATAATTGAACCCACCCACATTGCCACTATTGCTTAACTGCTACACAGGGATAAACTGTTTGCTTTAAAAGTTCAGTTTGGCATAGCTTTTAGTCCAAATATAAACGAGTATGGTTCTTAGCTGTCAATGATCTGAAAATGTTAAAGAATACATATTGAAGGTGGCCCCTGCAGCTGTTGTTCCTGTCATCTCTGGAGCTTCATGAGGAAAAAACACAGATGTTTCCATACAAGAGTTGGAACAAGAACGCCACACTTGTATTCTGACTTTGAGACTTGCACTTAATAAAAAAAATGATGTAATAATTGTTAGGAAAAAAAAGAAAATATATTTCTTAATTAGAAGCTGTATGTCTTCCCATTCTTTGTAAAGAAAGAAGGGATAGGCAGGGATATTAATGAAGGTTCAGACAAAGGTCCTCCTTTAGCTTCTATCATTAAAGCGTGGCCTGCATGAAAAGCTGGTAGATTTTCAACACTCGTATCAAAAATCTCATCAATGTTCGATAATGTCATCAGAGACTTGAGGAATGCTGTTAGAAATTTTGTTTGGTTTTAACATTTGATTATGGAAATTAATGAAGTTTCCCAAATGAAAACCACATCCACTGTTAGAATTTCGTTCATCTGAGAAAAAGTTTCTATCCGGCTTCTTTTTTCATCAATGATTGTCGATTTGACCCCATTAACTATTAGAACATTTAACAAAAATTCCAAAGCACAGTTTTTTTCCAACAAAATTCTCTACTGGTGTATGGCTTAGGGACATTTCTGACAAGTTAAAGGAGTATTTTAAAGAGGAACTTCACCCCCCCCCCCCATGTTACTTTTTAAAAATCATCACTCACCTGTTTGCTGGGTTATTTCTACATACTCACACAATCAGCGAATCCAGCGATCTTCTGCTGCAACCTACTGATCTGACAGCGCATACTGGGTCCTGCACTGGCATTTTTTTTAATTACTATCATCAAGGGGCCGGCTGTCTCTTGTGGGTTCTTGCAGTCAGTGCACTGATGATGCTCATGCACTGTGACACTGTGACACATCTTGTGGGACTGGCTGCAAGTCAGCCAGTAATGATGTGCAGCAGCGCATGTGCCCTAGTCAGTGGTGTATCCAGTGTATGGCACATGCCCTGGGCGCCACTTGAAGGTGGGACTTTCACTTACCCACAGAAACGGCTGTTTTTTTTTCTCTCCCCACCCCTCTAACATACACATCTCCCTGCCCGGCTCTTAGCAGTCAAGGATGCTCTGGCCGGTGTCCTGCCCAGCCCCGGGAACCAGTGACATCCCAGGTTGCTAAGAGCTGGACGGGGAGATGTGTAAGAGCCATGCACATCTCCCCACAACCTGGGATGTCACTGGCTGCCAGGAGCTGTAGAGGACTCCAGGGGTGCAATTTATTGTAGATACGCCTCTGGCCTTAGTGCTCTCCAAGACTTCCTGGCATGCATGATGCCAGTATCCCAGAAGGCTGCAGGAGAATGGGATTTAATTAGAAATGTGCTGCTA
>NW_017306309.1:1279545-1320739 GCF_000935625.1 Nanorana parkeri | reverse complement strand
TGGACAAGACATCTGAATGGGTGGGGAGGGTGAAGGGCCTCTTTAATTGCTGAAGGTAACAGAATCAACTTTTAGTTGTTATAATATAATAATGTTATGTTACATAAATTAAATCCTCAAAAATATTTGATGGTAAAAGGAAATATTGGAAAACTAGAAAGTATTCACAATAAATGTCCACATTACAGAGCACTTAGTATATGTCAAGAATTCATATACTACTGGTAAATACTGATCACTATAAAGAACAGCAATAAAGAAATGTGTAAAATCACCTGCATTTGGTCACTGTCATCTTATATCTATGGGCAGATTTAAAGCCGTCAGATTAGCACCTTTGGCTCAGCAGATACACATACAGTGTGTGTTATTTAATGACATGGGGTGCTCCAGTGCTGGACTGAGTATAAAAACAACTCTGGAATATAAAGCAGTTTATGCCAAATGACTGACCTTTGATCAGCTCTGAGTACCAATATTGCTTCATTATTTAATATCAGCACCATGAAGGTGATATTTAAATGCATCATCTAAGTATGTTCTTTATTATTTTCTTTTCCCTTTAGTCAATTATTTCTATAACAAAAAGATCAGGAAAAATCAATAACCTGGCGGATTTTTGGCTACTGTATCTCTTATGCATTTCCATGGCAGCTTATTTGTGGCTAACAATGTATGCAATTTACTAAAGGCAAATAGGTTGTTCACTTTTCAAGGGAATTTTCCTTAGCTTAGTGTAGCTCTGCTGGCTTCCATCATCTAATCGTGTACAAGAAAAAGACAATTTTTTTAATTCTTCTTACACGTGGGTATTCTATGCAAAGTACATTTTCACCACATTCACTAAGTTAAGGGAAAATTCTCCTGCAAAGTGAACAGTCTTTAGTAAATCAACACTAATGAATCTGTAACTCCTTATAACTGCATAAAGATGTCACACAATCAACATTATTGAACAATTAGCTTTATGTAGTGCATGAAATGAATTAGATTCATTATCACACAAAGGATTAAAGTGTCTGCTTGTTATAGTGAAGAGTAAGGCCCCTGTCATCCTGTCATGTTTTTTTTTTTTTTTCTGTCTGTATTCCTGTTACAGCTTTTCCCTGTGAGCAGGCCAGAAAGTAAGGTAAATCTCTCTAATGGAGCCCCGGATAGCAATAAAAACCCTACTGGAGTTCTAATCCCTTTTTACTCTATTCACAAGTAAAAAAAATTATATACCCCGGAATGATTTTTTAGGTTGTAAGAAATTGGTCACGATAAGGATCAAAAGTGTAAAGCTTTGTGCTCAAACCTTCTATGTGCTTTATAATGTATATGTAAATGGCTTCCAAACAACTGAAAACGAAACCACTGCAGGGAAAATGAAGGAACTTTGCCTTAAAGTGTAGCTGCAATTTTAAACTTTTTTTTTGTGCAAGAGTATAACTGCAGCCTAAAAAATATAATAACCTAACATTTTTTCAAAATGTGTTTCTTTGGCCATTTCTATGACTCAAAAAAAAGCCTGGTGCTGAGATCACTCACTATCAAGCTCTCTGTCTAAGTACAAGGATGCAGGTCAAGGCCCAAGTACAGACACACTTCCCATTTAAGCTGGCCATGCCCAGTTTGAATTTCAGCCATTTCCTGCTAAGTCGGCCAAAATTCAATCTGTAATTGCCCCTTCTGACACCACCTGGCTCGCCAAAGCTCAATCTTTCAATCATTTTTTGTTAAAGGAGCAGGGTTAAAAATTGTTGGATGAACAGTGATTGCAGCCAATGAGTTACAATCACTATTTGGGTATTATAACAGCTGTGGACATGGGTTGTCAGAATACAAAAGCAGGAAAGATTTGTCCATCTCTGCTGTTTTGCATGGATGGTTAAATAGAGTGATTTGTTTTGATTCTTAGAGTGCATAGCCAGCTTTATATCCAGCAGCCGCTCTCACTTACAAACTTGGTAAACCATGCCACATATAACATGTACACCAATGTATAACGATTATGGGCATTGAATAAAAGAGGATGAGTCAGATTGATTTTCATTTCATTTGCAGATATCATTGTGCAGTTACATGTTGGACCTGGGCACTGCAGCAAAATAGTATATTCTATAAGGAATACTGTGTAAGCAGTGGTGCATTTTTCAGTTAGTATGACATCCTATTTAAAAGGAACTATACTAGAAAGTGAAAAGTTGGACAAAAATATACACATAGATCACAAATATAGTAAAAAATATCTAGTTTTGTTATGAATTTCCCTGAACATCAAAGCAATAGGCCCTTGCCTCAACTGTTTAAACGGTGAATCTAGAATTGTGGTTGAGTGGCTCATGAATATATATTATGCAATTATGAGCTAGTGGCATCAAAAAGACAACTGTACAAACCACAATACACAGACACTTTGAGATAAAAGCAAGTACATACAAGCAGAATTCAAATAACAAAAAAAGAGCAAAGTGGGTTTCCTGCTTTGCCTAGATTTTAAAGAGTAGTGGATATCCTTATGGAGACTGGCAAAATGGTGTTAATTGCTGTGTTTTTTTAAAACCTTAAACTGGGAAGATACAACATACACTTAAAATATTTTAATTTGAAAATTTAGGTAGCTCTAGCACAGACAATGAGACAAATACAAATAAAAGTTCTTTAAACATCAAATATACATTCACATATATCCATTCTGAAAAATACAAATTGATTAAAAAAAAAAACACTTACTGTAACATTAGGATCATGCTTTATGATAACACCCTTTGTAACCAATATTGGATTGATAATCAAAACATTTTTAATGAACACCAATGAGCTTATTTAATAGTGAGTGCAATAAACAACATGATACATGCAAAGTAGAGTAACCTGTGACAAACATTAGGCATTCACTGCTTTATTACATGATGCATTCTTATTCGCTGCCCAGGGTACTCTGCTTTGCACTAAGCGCTTTGCTCCTTGTACCATTTTATAAGCCTGACAAATGTTTAGAATAAGAAAAGCTCTTGTAGAGCCCTGTTTAACATCATTCATGCACTGCTCCAATTTATGAAATATGCCCCATAGTGGTATTACAAAAGACAGGAGGAAAACCAATATAACTGGCTCATTGAATATTATGTACACATTTGGTAATGACAGAAATTATTTGCAAAAGGAGGAATGTACAGAAAATGGTAATAGAAGATGGAGATGCATATTGTGGGTAAAGGAATAACCTATAGTTAAACAGAAGACAAAAAAAGCAGATTGGTTACCATCTATAGATATCCCTTTTCCAACAGTACAGTGCTTTACCATACTGCCCGCAGCTTCATGCCTGCATAGTACCTCATTCACTAAGGATGAGGTCTATGATTAATAAAGAGAGACCCTGCCAGCCACAGCACATGTATATTGAACACTATGGGGTTTACTAAAGGCAAATATGATATTTACTTTGCAAGGGAATTTTGATTTATTGAATGATATTTCACAGTGCAAGAAAAATACATTTAAAAAAAAACAAAACATATTTTTGCTTGCACGTGATTGGATGATGGAAGTCAGCAGAGCTTCACCACCTTCACTAAAGTAAGGGAAAATTCCCTTGCAAAGTAAACACCCTTTTTACCTTTATTAAATCAACCCCTATATCACATGAATGTAGGGACTTCTATATTAATTTGATATGTGGACAGCTAGCCCACTGCAATTCCGGAGGATCATATGCAATTTCTATTGGCAGAATGTTATATTAGTTAGGAGTCTGAGCTGCTATTCTCCCACATATATTTAAATTTATATGTACAAGCAACTTAAATAAATATGATGCAGTTCTAATCAACTCTGACGCAGCCCCTTAAGCAACCCAGAGCAACTCAAGAGTAGGTCCACGCAACTTAGAAACACGTGCAAGCCTATTGCATTTGAGTTTGATGTTTATGTACATTACACAAGCCCTTAGAGACCTATGCTTGTGGTTTTTTCTAAATACGCTCAGTAAATAAGCTTCATCCCCATTCAAATACCTAGCACTAGATATATAATTTATGAATAAGAGCAGGTTCACATATAAAAATTCCCTTATGATCTTTTCAAAAAGTGATACAAAACTCTGATGACTATAGAATTTGACAGAGACTTTACTTTGCCAGAGAATTGCTATGAATGTTACAAATGGGAAATACTGTAGTTGTTTGGTTTCATAAAACCAGAAATATTTCCAGTAGGGAAGAAGGAGAAGAAGGTCTAAGGAGAAAGGGTAAGTAAGGATAAAACAATAGCTTGCACCATTTTCTAAAGTTATTAAACCTTTAGTAAAATGATGAGAACTTCTATCCTGATGGTATCCATATGAGCTTTTCTTTTTCTTCTGTTAAACTATATATTTGGTTTTGTAGGGAACACCAGCTAAAACTATATAGGGACTATGTGATTCCCCTGTGATATACAGTATGCAGTTTATTTTCCCCCTTCTTATTTGTGTTTGTTGGAAAGGATAAGCTGCATTACCACAGATGCAATTGTACAGATGTACTTTAAAAGTGCCGTATACAATCTTACACAATTTGTCATTTATTAGCTGTCAATCATTACATACATGTTACTGAAAGACCTTTAGTGTGTTTGGCAAATTTAGAGTGCCACGCCTGGTATTACTAAATGCTATCTGCTCCGGAAGGTGAACACTTTTTACCATACGCTAGAAAACAAGGTTGGATCCTTTGGACAACAGATCACATCCTCTTTTCCCTCTCACTATAATGCCTTGATGGCAATGTGCAATATTGGCTGTCAATACTCTAAGTAGTACTTAGAAATTGCATCAATGTGTATGCATGATTATAAATAAGGGTATGGGAATGCTGCACTTTGCATGGGTTATGTTTATTCACAAATTTTACATTCTGAATACTCAAATATATACATGCCACCCAATGAGCCAGTCTAAAACAGACCTATGAAATGTCACTGGAAAATACCCTTTGCTCACTGATTAAAATTTTAAGACTTTATGTAGTGCTAACTCCCTTTACGATACAAGACTGTTGAGGATTACCCTTAGCTTTCCTTTAACTATTTTTAGAGCAGATCTCATGCCATAATTACAGCATATTATATATCTACTTACTTAATCTCTCTCCACAATACCGCTTGACTTTGACAAACACACAAAAAAGACAAAAATGTGCAAGAATATCTATACAATATAAAAAGAACCCACAGGAATTAAAAACTATTGACACAAATTAAAAAACAAATCTTGCAATACATATTTATATATAAAAGTATTAAAGGTTTCTCTTTCCAACCCACTGAAAGAGACGAATGCCAGTTGTAGTCAATGCAGACTAAACTGTGCAACAATTTTTTTTTGTAAGTTTCAGGTTAGAGTTCACTTGTAGTGTAGTATGGATACACTTATTAAACTAGGGTCCATTGTTCCCAAGTGTTCCTTGAAAATCCAACTGTGCCCACATAGGCACAATGTTAGGAATGTTACCACCAAATTGTGGTCACGCTGAAGCTTCAATATAGTCACTCTTTGGAGCCAGTGGAAAATATTCGGGATTTTCTGCAGCAGGAATCTTAAAAATTCCATTCATTTTGGTTTCCTTTGGGAAAAAGTCTTGTTGGTAGTCAGGATTGTCCAGGCTGATTTGCTGGTTTACTTTTTGATCCCAGATGTTAGGATAGTCATTTTCTGGTTGGATTATGTGCATCTGGCTTGAGTTCAGGTATTCTGGATTAATTACACTCTTTCCATTGGAATTTTGATAATTTCCATTCATAGGAGGCCTAATATTTCCAAGTGAAACTAAATTCAGATAAGTTGGATTTGCTACTGTCGAAATTTCTGACTTTGGATTTATCTGGTTGACATATTCTGAAATACAGAAATCAATCATGATAACACTCAAACAGAATGTAAATGAAAGAACAAAAAGGCTTTGATGTGCAATTATTTACGAATTGTAACAACTTGTACACATCTAAAAAACACAGTTTTAAAATACTGTAAATTCTCTTCAAATGTCTATAAGAGGGAAAATAACAGGTTTGCTTTTATGCCCCCTCCCCAGCTGCACAATCTAACTTTTCCTTTGCTACCCTACCACTATGTTCAGCTGCTGAAGTAAAATAGTTGTAATTGCTCAAGTCGGAGTTTGCACAGGCTGAGAATTTTTACCCCCCGCCCCTTCCTGTGACAATGATGGACCAGTCTGCAAGAACCAATGCTGTACCATGGAGTGAGCCACATTCTCCTTCAAACTGTTATTTTTATTGCTCCTGATGATTGAACAGAGCAACGGAGGAGAGAGGGAGAGCTATAGGAGAGCATATGTGGCTGGGGAGGGCATTAAAGCAAACCTGTTGATTTTCCCCTCATGGACACATGAGCAGGTTTGTTTTAAGATGCATTAAATCATGCGAAAGGGTTTGGTTAAAACACTTGTAGATGAAAAAATAGAAGTAAAAATTAAAATTGTTGATTATATTGCGCAATCAAATTTTTTTATTTGATTTTACGAAATAATAAAAGATGAAGCCTGACTGCCAATATGGGCAATAAGTCCATTTTGTTCCCATTTTCTTTCCTCCACAGTTTTTTTTTATAAATAGGCCCCAACTGTTTATTGTAAGTGACTGTAGTAGCACTTATGAGTAAATACCTAAACATTTCAGGAGACTATGAGAACAATATTTAATGCGAAAATAGATATTTAAAAAAACACAAATGGTTTCCTGTCCAAAATAAAACTACCAACTTGCTGCCACCTGGCCGCACATCAAAATTGCAAGCTGTCAATTATCTCAATTTCTCAGTATGATTGGTTGTTATGGGTAATGCTTCCACATTTTGGTGATTACATTTTTACAGTTTAACCATTCTTCTGGTGGTAAACACAGCTTTAATTTGTATATAACATGTGAGCCAGTAAAGATAGTGTTGGATTACACTGCTTGACAATCACAATAATATAGTAATACATTGATATATAAAAAGATAAACTTTAATGCAGATCTATACACACTATACAAAGGCCAGAAACAATACTAATATTGAGATTCTTACATAAAGAAAAACACAATTCCTTGCCAGCAAGGCCCCACTGTATGACAAGATTGTGACATAGGTGACAAAGCATTCATTAGATATCAATGTTCATAATGCACAAAAAACTTACAATATGCTACCAAGCAGACTCACTACTTTATAAGCGCTGCTTTGCATATAATATTGCATATCATATTGGCCTCAATTCCATATATGGGATATTATTTCCATGCACCCATCCTAATACAGGCACAGATTCTGAAATAAATCAGTAGAAGATATGCATGCCAGTGTATTGTGTGTGTATGTCATTGGCACACCTTGCTGCCAAATACTTGATATATATATCAGCTCTATGTCCTCCAGCAATAACATGGATAGACTTGTATCGCACAGTCAGCAAGGCATCATTATACTTTCTCTGTATAGTCAGCAAGGCATCCTAATACTGGCTCCGTATAATGGATACACTCAAAGCCAAAAATAAACTAGCATCAAGATCCAAGCACACAATAGTGCACAAATGTTCAGCTGGAAAATATGCAGGGAAGTTCAAGCATAAATCATAGACATTAAGTCCACAAGCATTGAAAATCCGAGCGTAGCACTGCTGAGCAAAACATTGGTGCTTATATAACAGATTGTAGACATGTGCGACGGCAAAAAATGTGTTTCGTTTCGATTTGGATTTTGCGTTATTCCGTTTTTTTGGGATTCAGGTCCGAAATTCAATTTGTTTCGGGATTCAGGTCCGAAATTCAATTTGTTTCGGGATTCAGGTCCGAAATTCAATTTGTTTCGGGATTCGGACGAAATTCGTTAGCGGTAGTCAGGATGAAATTTTGATTGTTGGACGAAATTGCGTTGCAGCAAAGTGCGCCTTACCAGGCCACGTGCCCTCGGCATTGGGAGGGTGTCCCCATGCCGATGGGGACAAAGGCCTCTTCCCCACAACCCTGACCCGGTGGCTGTGGGGGTCTGCGGGCCATGGGGCTTATTTGCACCGGGGTACCCCTTTAATTAAGGGGGCACCCAGATGCCCCTCCGCTTGTGAACGAGTAAGGGGTACTTGTACCCCTACCTATTCACTAAAGGGTTAAATAAAATTGTTATTAAAAAGTCCAGACTTTTGATGAAATCTTTTAATTGAAAAAAAACCAGAGTCAATTTTTGACAATTCCTTTTCAAAAGGCTCCATCGATGTAATCCAGCGTCAATTACGATGCACGACGCCCGAACCCGACAAAAACTCGCCGCAAAATGACATTCCTGCTCGAATGTAAACAGATGGCCGGAGTGAGCTGTGATGTCACGGCTCGCTCCGCCCATTTGACATTCTCAGCTGTCAAATACTACATAGCATTTGGGAACTCCGGAATGATATTCGTGAGTTTCCAAATGCCATTCGGGTCTGTGAGCCGAGGTGTCATAATACTTTTCATATGACAACGAACCTTGACGTCACAGCTCACTCCGCCTATCTGTTTACTTTCGAGCAGGAATGTCATTTTGGGGCGAGTTTTTGTCGGGTTTGGGCGGTCGGTGTGCGGCGGGACTTTTTTTTCATTTCGGCGGGCGTCGTGCATCGTGATTTTTTTTATGTCACTTTGCTGCAACGGAATTTCGTCCAACAAATGAAATTTTGTCAAGACTACCGCTAACAAATTTCGGAATCGGAAATTTGGATTTGTTTGCATTCGTTATTTCTGTACTTTGGATACATACAAATGTCCGAATTTCTGAAATTTCGGCCGAATTTCGATTCGGAACAAAACGAATCGCACAGGTCTAGCAGATTGGCATATTCCAATGTAAAGTTTTTAGTGCGTAACGAACATTGATATTTATTAATGAATGAAGTGTCCCTGTGGCATTATTATTTATTCACAAATGTATCTTGAAATACAGTAGGTCACTGCAGGCAAGGAACATTTTTTTTTTTTTTTAATGAGAATCTCTATATTACTGTTTTTTCCCCCTAGATTTTGTATAGTGTGTTTAGATCTGTAATAACATTTATATTTTTATATATTAATTTATTGATATATGAAGGTGGTTGTCAAGCAGTGTAATCCAAAGCAACTTCATATTAACCTTTGGCTGTATTAACATAGCTTGTGTAGGTATGTCTGTTTCCTTTTTGTGTTACAGCATTAATTTGCTCTATGTTTTCAGGTTCATGGAAGTAGAGCTTTTTAACGATAGCTGATATACTATATTAGATTAGTTGGAGGATAAATTCTGATTGGTTGCTTTCGGTTATGGCAGTTGGCACCTTTGCATATTTTAACCGCCTTGCTGAATAAGCTCCTAAATACAGGAGAAATGAGAACTCCGCGTTTGAGCCTGTGCATGAGTAGAGAGGATGGAGACTCCCTATGTGTAACCTGGAGAATATGAGGAGTGGTAGAGTCCAATGCTATCAGTATGAAAGAAAGCATGAAGGGCTTAAAACAGAGAGGTTAGGTAAAATAGTGATATGGAGGCACATTAGAACAGAGGGGTAAGGTAAAATAATGACATTAAGGCACAATAGAGATTGCCAGTGCTGATATGGCAGCTATGTCTCTGTTTAATAATAGCTGAGGTCAGTCAGTCCATCCAAATGTCAATGGGATCTCCCTGCCAGAATGTCCTTCACTTCCTGTCTGATCAAAAAGGTTGTCCCCAGAACAGCACACGAGGGTAAAGTTCTCTAACAGAGCATGTAAAATCTAACCTTTCCCCATATAGATATACTTCAATATAATTACCAACCTGGTGAAGGATGGAACTCCTCCTCAATGCTGTCCTCCAAAACCACAGTTGGGTCTGTGCTGTATCTTTGAATGAAGCTGTTTTCTCTGGCAGGTGGTCCCTGCTTTAATTTGGAAAAGAAGAACAGTTTGTTAATAGATTATTTTTTAAACAGTACTGTCTAACTAGACAAACAATTTGAGATTTTGGTCAGCCAGTCTTGTGACACCATTATTTCTTATTTTAGCTTTCGAGCTTCCGGTGTCATTGCCAACTGCTCACTAGACAATGCACTAAGACTTTTGATTAATTGTCCAATGATCAGGAGGTATGATTAAATATTAGTCATCTCCTTGGCTATTCAGTGTAGCAGAGATGCGTGATTTATAAGACTGGATGAACAGAAATACAAAACCCTTGATATATACTTTAAGCGCATATTTAGCTGGTTGACCAAAGTTGTGCTTAAAGCCATGACAAGAGCCCGAAATATAAGTGAAGGCTTTTCCATAGAAATTAATTGGGATTCTCCTTCTCATGTGAGGCCTGGCTGGATGATCTATTGTGAAGAGGCTCCCAGCAACCAGTGGGCATGGAAAATCTACAAGGCACATAGACAGGTAGGTGCAGGATTTTGCAAGGGCGCTGGGGGAAGAGGTTATCCATTAAAGCAGGAAAGATAGGCTGGCCAGTACCTAGTGTTGCATGTACATTTATTTTATAGAGATGCTCATGGTTCCCAGAACCCAGGAGACAAACAGAGACCTGCGCCTGACATATGAATCCCCAGTATGATAGTCAACCCAATAGTGAGGTGTACCAGAGGGCAGAACAGAGTTTTCACTTTGGAGCAGTAGTTTGTGGTTTTATATAAGGATGGTTATAAGACATGAGGGCTCTGGAAGGTATCTAAAAGTATGTATAGGCACACCTTTGTTTTCTGCTTTCAGTTTACTCTCTTCAACATAGGAACAAATACATTTTAACCCAAAAGATTCTCAGTCTTTGCTAAATATACAGGTAACAGATGACACAGAAGAAATATGCTTATTAAAGTGCAAATACATATTTTTTTTGTTATGTGGAAAAGTTACACTCTGTCAATTTTTATTACTGTCTATGTCCCTGCTAGGGAGATTCAACCCTCTGTTTGTCCTTTTGACTACTGTTAACAATACAACAAATGAGGAGGTAGCCTTCATTTTAGAGTTTGTAACCAGAACAAAAGGTGAAGGAAAATCTTCCAACGGGAATGTCTGTTATGGTGACAACTGTTCAGGAGGGAAAAACCCATCATATGAAGACAGTTCCTCTCACTTCCTGTTGCAACTCTGAGACAAAAAATGAACGCAGATCTCCCTAACATCACACAGGCAGCATAAAATAACCCTATAGGGGTTTAACCCTTACCAAATTAATCCAGAGTAGTAATGGTGGTGCACGCTAATGGGGGTGGATGATGATAGAGCATCCTTCTCAGCTCCTGGCAACCAGTGACGTCAATGGTTGCCATGAGCCGTGCAGGACACTGGCAGGAATGTCAAAGGTTGCTAAGAGATGGACAGGGAGATGTGTACGGCCTTCACACATCTCCCCACCTGGCTCTTAGCTACTTGGGACGCTCTGCCGGTCACCCCCTCACGTGACCCAAAGAGATACTGCCTAAGGCAATAGCCGCAGGCTGCCTTATTAAAGGGATGGTATTGTTTGTGCAAGTGTTGGGGTCCATATAAAATATATGTATACTTTCAATACATTATATATGTATGAGATACTCCGCACTTAGGAACTATCGTAAACCCACCTACCCTGTAATGAATACCATTTTAATACACAAAAATTAAATACATTGCAAATACTGTATATACGTCTAAATATGTTTAATATTATGCACACAAACTTACCCCATTTCGAGAGATGCACACATTGGGTGAATTGCTGCTAGTAGTAGAACTCTGTAAGGTATTAAAAAAAAGAATGTCAGTAAAATGTAAGTAAAAACTGTATTGCCAAATTAAATACAGGTAGCCCCCAGTCTGCGCCGATTCCGTTTGCGCCAGGATCGCAGCTCGGGCTGGGGCTCTAAGCAAACAAAAAACTGTGGACACCTACAGAGGCACAGAGAGGGACACTTGGAGGTATCGTGGTCCACACAATGGAGATGCACAGGGATACACATGGGGATATACACAGGCACATAGAGACATGCTGGAGTCACAGGGGATACACTTGGAGCTACATAAGCGCATAGGGGTATACTTGGAGATATGGAGGAGAACATGGGTACACTTGCAAATATGGAGGAGCACAGGGGTACACTTGCAAATATGGAGGAGCACAGGGGTA
Organism: Nanorana parkeri; assembly: GCF_000935625.1. Taxonomy (NCBI): domain Eukaryota; kingdom Metazoa; phylum Chordata; class Amphibia; order Anura; family Dicroglossidae; genus Nanorana; species Nanorana parkeri. The sequence goes on along the minus strand of NW_017306309.1, from coordinate 1,308,624 downwards.
CACTTGCAGATATAGAGGAGCACAGGGGCACACTTGGAGATATGGAGGAGCACCGGGGTACACTTGGAGATATGGAGGAGCACAGTGGTACACTTGGAAATATGGAGGAGCACAGGAGTACACTTGGAGATATGGCACACAGAAGTTAATTTGGCAATATGGAGACACATAGAGCCACGCTAGGGGCACAGGGGCATTAATGACATTAATTTCAAAGCTTTAAATATAGTTTATTATGTCACTTATGTCATTTTTGAGAGAGGCCTGGAACCTAACTCCCTCACTTCCCATTGACTTACATTATATACTGGATTTCAATTTACATTGGTTTCTATTTGCAACCATTCCTTCTGGAACCTAACCCTGGAGTAAATCGAGGGATATGAGGATATGCATATGAGGAGGTTGTGTAAAAAAATCTCACTTGCTGATGACTTCCTGCTACTGTAACGTTAGACTGAATTTTACCCAATTATCTACTTCCCTTAAATGACTAAAGGAGTACAGTATTCACTTTTTCCCAGAGATGCTGCAGTCACTCCAATCATCCAATCATGTAGAAGGGAGAGTCCAATGTTTTTTCATTTCTCTACAAATGACTGAATGTTCAAAGTGAATACAGAATGCTTCCCACTAAAGTCAAGGCGGGCAAACCCTACATACCTTTACAATAATGTGATCATTTTTAAGTGCAGTAACATAAATAAATCAGAATTCACTTTACAGAAAGCAGACCAGTACAAGATGGATTTTGGCTGATTGCAAAGTGTTTCTGCATTAGAACATTAAAGGAGAACTATGAGGTGAGTGCTTTTCACTCACCTCATAGTTCTAGCCGACCTGTGACAATGAGACTGTCACAGGTCGGCTCAATAGATCGGGAGGTGAGCGAACACATGCCGGTGTTCGCTCACTTCTCGATCCTGTCGTGGCTCTCTGCCGTGACAGGGGAGGGGATGGATTTCCCCCTCCCCGCTCCGATCCGCCAGCGCTGACTGGCGGAACGGACGTGGGAGGGGGCGGGTACAGCTGGCTCTGCCTCTAGATAGGCAGAGCCAGCTGTCACTCACGCAGCTGGGCGGATCTCGACATCGATGTCGGGATCCGGTCTGGCTGCGGGGTCTCAGTATAACGCGAGCTGTAGCTCGCGGTATACTGAGCTTAGGGTGACGGGAGGACGCTAGTTTGTGTCCTCCTGTTACCCTAAGGAGAACTATGGGGAAAAGCCCTGACCCCATAGTTCTCCTTTAAGTAAGACCTCTTTTTTTTTAATACTATTGCTGAGATGTGAGGGGAGCAAGTATTTCACCATACAGTAGGTATATCTTGTCCTCAGAGGTTTTCTAATCTTCAGCTAATAAAAGATAAACTATTAGTTCTTGTAAATAACGTAGATAATCAGTCGGACCTCTCTTGTATTGTGTTTTTAGAACCTAGATTCACAATAATACAGTAATACCTGTATGCATACCATAGTACTCAGAAGAGGAGTCCTTGATGTTGAAGGACTACTAAAGAATCCTTGGTGTGGGATCAGATATTCTTCAGCATCAACAATATCTCCCATGTCATCTGCTAATGCTCGATGAAACTTGGATTCCACAGGGCTGGGTAAGTGCATTCTGTCATCTCCCTGAAATAAAGCATATTATGCAATCTATTTATTGCCAAATATCTATGACAACATTGCCAAGTACAAATGCTATGTATCTGCAAGGCATTTTTAATTTACCGATCCCATATCTCTTGGTTAATGAGTGAGACATTCCACCTATAGTTGGAGGGATGTATGTAGAGCTGTAGAGGCCAAGGTTTGTGTTGGGGCTCTCTCACCCCTCTCTCTGTCCTGTGCAACTGCAGCTGCTTCTTTTTTTCTTGCATGCATCCCTCAGCTGGCTTCCCTTTACTGTGCACTATCCATTAGTGCAGGGGTGGGCAAACTCCTGCCCTTCCACTGTTGTGTAACTACAAATCCCATTAGGCATTGCAAGATTCTCACAGCCAAAGGCATGACTCCTAGAGACAGATGCATCATGGAATTTGTAGTTTCACCACAGCTGAAGGGCCAGAGTCTGCCCACCCCGGCATTAGTGTGTTGTCACTTGATCATGTACAGGGGATACGTGGGGAAGCGTCCACAGGCCCTGAGAATTTCCTTCACAGCTCTGCTCTGCATGATCTTCAGACATTACATCTCCCATCTCTACTGGCACACCCTAGTTAAATGTACATTTTTTGTTTTATGGCAGGGGAAGATAGAAACTGTCACAGCTATTTCCCTCCAAAGAGCCTAGGCTCCACTGCAACCCCTGTTACTATGCAACTACAAAATATTACCTCCTTCATTAACCTACATTTTACCCAGAAGTCTCCCATGCTGGGGTATTGTACTCTGACAGACTGCAGCTGTCACAATATTCAAACAGTAACTGCAGCTTATTGGCTATAAAATTAAACGTGTTAATCAGAACTCAATATTTTGGCTCAATTTTAAATTTGAAGGTTAGGATGGGGCAATACATAAATGTTTACTGGAGGCAAGTGGATAAAAAAGGCTCAGTGAGATTTCTACCAAACAACATACCTGTATAACAAGATAGCGAGATGGATCACGGGCCATCTTGGTGAATTCTGCACTTAACTCACGGAACTTGGGGCGACTCTCTGCATCTATCATCCAACCTATAATGTCAAAATCAATATGTTACTAAAATGATGCTGCTATGCTGACATACATTAAAAGTATATCAAAAGCCAAACGTTTTATAGTTTCTGGATAGAATGGGAAATGGTTGAAACCTCAGTTACTTTTTTGCTGTTTTTTTTTCTCTTCTTTTCAAAAGCAAGTGAGGGGAAATCCCAGCACTTTTTGTCCCAGTGACAATGATGAGTCTCCCCAGTTGGAACAAAGACAGCAATAAAAACCTGACAGGATTATTAACACATCCACATCAGAAACTATCAAATGTTGGCTATAGACAGACGTTAGAGTAGATGCAAATCCTACTTGTATTATATTAGATTGCAAAAGTGTTGTGTATCATATACTGTATATCATATACAGTTGCCATTTTAAATAAAACTGTTACTAATACTTGTTTTCTCGTTTTGTTTTAATTTCTTGGTCACACGCAGTCTTGTTACTTCCTGTCTACAAGTACTCCAGCAATAGTTGCATTCAGCGTTATACCTATAATGAGGCAGCCAGAGGCTTTTGCATCAGGTGGCATCTCTTTGGGTCATATGGGGGCAGCAGGCAGAGAGGCATGGCCGCTCGACTGCACATGTTTGCAGTGGGCCTGGCACCCCCTTTGCAGCCAGAGCATCCCAGGTAGCTAAGAGTCAGGCGGGGAGATGTGTAAGGGCCATATGCATATTCCTGCCAAGCTCTTAGCAATCTGGGATGCTCTGACGAGCACCCCGCTCAACTCCTGGAAACCAGTAACATACTGGTTGCTGGGAGCTGAGCAGGATGCTTAAGATCTACTTTAAGGCTGTAGAATAAAAATAGTTAAAGCTGAACTCCGTGCACAAACATTTATATTTAAATATATCCGCCAATAGCACTAAAGGATATAAATCCACTTGGTGTGAACAAGATGGAAAAGTAGTGGTGTCATCATCACTGTGCTGTACATAGCCTGTGCAGAGCAGTGGGAGGGGCCCAGCAGACCCAAACCCTACAGGAGGGGTGGAGACAAGACTGGTCACCCTGCACAAGAAAGAGCACAGAAGTGACCGGTCTTTATTACAGGAAGCTCCTACACAGAGGCAAAGTTTTACACTGGATTACTGCACAGATGTGGAATAAACACACAAAGCACACCAAGATTCAAGTAACAATACACATGCCTCTTGTATTTAATCAAAATTACCTTCCCCCGGAGTTCAGCTTTAAATCTGCCTGATAAAGAAAAAATCACAACAGCCGCACATTGGCCGCTCAGTTATATCCAAGTTTAATTCCAGAACCAAAGTGGTTAAAGAAAGTATTCCTGTACTGGATCATTTTTCTGTTGAAGAATGTTTACACAGAAGATGCCTGTCTATAATCTTGCTTTATATGTCTACCATATATTACAGATGACTAATGTACTGCTTATGCTAAATGATATATACAGTACAATACATTACAAAGGACTTTGTAATCCCTCTTTATAAAGTTTCATTTAAAATCTATTAGAAGAATTTTTTATACAATTAGCTCATCCAAAAAAATGAACATATCTCAAAACCTTTGTATTATGAACTTACATTTCACCATAATCATGTACACATCAATTGTACATATGGGAGGCTGAGGAAGGCGTTCCCCTTTTTCTAAAATGGTGGAAATTTCGCTAGCTGGAATTCCGTCATATGGTTTAGATCCAAAAGTCATTAGTTCCCATACAGTGACACCTGTAAAGCAATACCAGCAATTAATAAATGTAATCTAAAGATATGAGTTATGGGATGAAATCAGAGTATATAATGTCCTAAAATTACACTTACCGTAACTCCAAACATCACTTTGATGGGTATATATTCTGTGCAAAATGGACTCCAATGCCATCCACTTAATGGGAACCTAATAAGAAATCAAAAAAAAGATTTTGTTCTTACTGTAAAATCATTTTCTTGGAGTCTATTAAGGGATTCGGGTTGGAAGAATTCTGAGACGTAGACAGCAGCATAACCCTACATCTCAGAATTCTTCAGAGCTGTGTCCCTCAATGGACGATAGAGAAAAAACACCAAAAAAAAACCCACCCAAAAAACTAAACTATACATTTAATACAGAGAGTTCCCTGACAAAACATGAAAGCAGTCAGTGAGCTACTAATACTCTCTAGCCCACACAGCAAATATGATAATATCAAAATGTTCTTACAGTTCGCATTAGCCTAAATTCTTTGTTATCCCTTTCATCCAAACTTCACAGAGCATCTAACAGGGTCAGTAGGAGTGTACTTCCTGAACCTTGTGCTGTTTAGTTTAGTCTCTTCCTACTTCCTGCATCCCCAATCACATTTACACTTCCAAGGTATGTTTAAATCTTATTTTTGGCTGTAAAAAACCTCAACATACTTGCTTTTTATTTTACTGTATATGAGAGGTAGCAACAATACTGGGGGATGTTCCAGAATTTAGCTCAGATGCATCACTAGATTACAGATCATTTCATATTACTGTAGACTATCCTTCTGCAGCAAAGCCCAATATAGATGACCAAGTTGGTTATACTGGACTCAATTCTATGTACAGCTCAACTATGTTAATTTATACTGTGCACACAGAATGTATGACCTAGTACATAAATAGTTTTGATACCTCCCAGAAGAACAACGCTAATAGAATAGTAAATTACAAATAGTAGAAATACATTTACTGTTTCAAATAACTTCAAGTTCTCAAAAACGAAATCATATTAAACGTACCTTTCCTCCTTCTGCGTGATATTCTTTTTCTTCTGCTCCCAAAAGTTTGGCCAACCCAAAATCTGTGATCTTAACATGCTGTGGATTTTTAACAAGGACATTTCTGGCAGCCAAATCTCTGTGTACCAATCTTCTTTCTTCAAGGTAACTCATTCCCTTGAAAAAAATATTCACAATAACACCATCAAATATTTACTATGCCAGGTCATCACAAGCTCTACCCCGCTAGCCTTTGTTAAGAGGCAATGCAGTCATTAGCATCTAGTTCATTCTTTTTGTTTTTTTCTAAAGCAGATACTGACTCTTTGCTTGTCCACATGTTGGAAAAAGGGGTGCACTTTGGAATTGCATGTGCAGTTGGTATATGAACTGATCTAAGATGCAGATGTTTTGAATACGCTCTGATGTAGATGTCCAGATTGGACAGGTAATGCAAGGTAAGTATGTAAGTATATGTCCCGTCAAATCTTTTTTTTCTTGATTTTGGATAGAGTGGGGGAGGGTTAGAACCACTGTCAAGTTTTTGGCTGTGGTTTGGGGCTCCGTTAGAGAGATATACCCTTACTTCCTGTCCTACTGACAACATTTTATCAGACAGGAAGTGAGAGAACTCCCTACCAGCAACAAGGACAGAAAATGCTATTGTAAAATGAATAAAATATTACACTTTTTTCTGTGTGTAAAGAAAAAAGGCTAACTTTTTGTCTTTGTGACCAAATAATGAGTAAAGGAAAAGCTGCCCCATGGTAACAGATACAGCTAAAAAAAAAAACAGGTTCTAACATTTCCAAACTCTGTTCAGAACTAAAAAACGTTTTTGCTAATATTGCATTTTAAAATATATCTATTGTCATAAGTGAATGTTTCAGTGATGAAACGTCGGGGTTGTCACAATCTTAATTTCACAAAATCCAATTTCTGTCATTAATGTCCCTGTGGTCCTTACCACATATCCAGGTAACTTAACCACTTGAAGACTGGGGTGTTAAACCCCCTTACTGGCCAGTATTCAGTGCTGAGGTACTTTGACTGACAGTTCTTCAGTCATACAGCACCACAGGGCATCGCAGATGAGTGGGAAAGGGCGTTTGAAAACGTCCACCTGCATTAAAGAGTGTCCCATCCAGCCGTTTAATTACAATGGCTGGATGGGAAGGGGTTAAAGCAATTCTGTTATTTTCTCTGAAAAATCCAAAGAAGAGCAACTGCAATAGAAGCATGTGAACACTTACCCTCTGGCGAGAGACAAGTCAAAACACCTCTTCCAGTCTTCTAGCACTGCGGCCTCTGATGGGCTTCAGCATTTAACCCTTCCAGCAGTGTTAAATGGCTATGTTCCCCACCATGCACTCTGGCTCCTGCTGCCTGCCCGTACATCACTAATGAGTTCTGACGTAGGAAATGGACGAAGGAACCACAAAGCATGGACGGGTCACAGGCATTGACATTCCTGGAAGTGGAAGTGACAGAGGTTGCAGTGCTGAAAGACGGTGGTGCTCAGACGCCACAGCCTTTGAAAAGGGAGGTATTCACAATTGGTGAGGGAACAGGGTCCAGGGGGCAAGTGGTGAGGTGGGTGTCAGAGAGAAGCTTTGTAACCTCCTCTGTGGTGACCGGGTCAAAAGAGGAGAGTAACAAGTGTGATGGTGGGTCTGGAAGATGCTGTATTGCAGGGAACACTTCTTTGGAGGTTTTGGGGGGCGGCAAAGTCTCTTTAAGTCTTTCCTACCATTTGACATGTAATCAACTAACTGTTGGTCACCTAAATATGAACATTTACATACATTTTATCAACGTCCATCTGTCTAAAGGTACATTGAAATGACTCATTAATGCAAGGTGGTGGAATTCCTCATACCTTAGCAATCTGCACACACCAGTTAAGGAGGTGTCTTGAGCCAATATTGTCTTTATGCTCCCGAACATAGTCAAGAAGACACCCATACGGCATAAGCTGTGTGATGAGCTGGACAGTGGAGGTCAAACAGATTCCAAGCAAACGGCAAACGTGAGGGTTCTCCACGCTGGCCATGACATACGCTTCCTAAAATAAAGAAGCAGAACAAGATGAAGATAATAAAACCAAAACTCAACAAAAGAAAGCCACTCACAGGTTTCAAAACACTCTGGATACTATGAAAGTTGAACCCTAGGCAAGCAAGTAATTAGAAACTTGGAATATCTTTATGGCATTTTGGTACTGACCAAAGATTTGGTATTTTGTTCAGGCACCCCTGCTCCTTTACTGCCTATGTCCCCCCTGTAGTCTACACAGAAGCTGAGCAACTAAGTCTGGTTTAAGACACAACACAGTCTTTGATTGGACCATGAAGTAGCAGGGGCATGCTGGTGAGGTCATCACTCTGCTCTCTCCTCCTATCATAGGAATTTTAGATTTCCAATCACTTTATTTTTTTAAAATAAATCCATAATTGTAATAATCTATTTTATTAGGCCTACCTGTTCACACTTAAATATCTGTTTAAAAAATGGTTCTGTGGCTGATGTATGAAACTTTCACCCAGTGTATTCACCCAGCTGAGCAAATACCGTTAGCAAAGATTCGGCCGGCTGTCATTTTCTCTCTGATTCCTTTCATCCCTGCTGGGCACTGCTCTGTGTCGGCAGGAAAATGTGTCGGCAGGAAAATGTCACTTTCGGCATTTAGCCGAAAGTGCCATTTTCGGCCGGCGCCCCCCCCCTTCACTTTTCGCCCGGGGCCCGCGCCCCTGCTGCCCCCCGGGTGTTACGCCACTGCAAAGAACTACTGCCACTAGACAGAACCAAGGTGCATAGGAAATGCTTCTTAGCTCCATCTAGTGGCCTAGTGCCACGCGAACGCCATTTCTCCAGCTATACTCTAGATTGAAGTTTTTATACTTTAGCCCCACATATATAATATTTCCCTTCCATAAGTTATAATAAGATTAAAGTCAAAATCAGGCAATATACTGTCGAGTAAGCATACGGTGAAAAACTACCTCATCCTTATTTTCACCAAATGTTTTTATTGGTAGCTCAGGAAGCCTGTAGCAAACCTGAGATTTACCAAAAACAAATTTACCAAGAACATATTTACAGGCATTGCATTTTTTTTTTTTTTTTTACTTGTAGCACAGGAAACCTGCAGAAAACCTGACATTTACTAAGAACATTCATTTATCAAGAACATATTTACAGGGATTGCATAACTTCATAGAAACTTTAAGATTCGGCATGTGATGTCAACATTGCTTAAGATTCAGCTGCTGTTTCTTTATTTACGTGCAACATTTATTCTGTATTTTCTCATGTGGGATATGCCTAATATGACAAGTAACATGTATATAATCGCTGCATTTTGACACTATCTGACTGGGGCTCTCTACAGCTTATAGTAGATGTGGTGCCACTGATCTCTTGGCAACGGTCCTGCAACCATGAATTGTTTGCATAACACTCAGACATCTGCAAAACTCGAGGCAGGGCTGGCACCAGGCTGCATTCCTAAGAAACATCTTCCAACACTTGTTTCCATGTGCACAACAGTGTTCCTGTACTATAGCTCTTTCCACCGCATGTGATACAACGCTACGGATTCTTTGCACAATACCCCGTAATAAGTGCCACATGCCATTTGACCAAACAAAAGCAAATTTAGTGTGAAACCATGGATGGCTGTAGAAGAGTCAAAAACAAAGATATCATCACGGGACTAACGTTACTGTAAAATCTCATACATGGCACTTATATAGTTGCTATAAATCATACAGAAACCAGGCATTATGCAGAGAAAACACCATATTTTCCTAAGAAAAGCTTCTGCTGGCAGTTCCCTGTGGGTCTACATGAGGTGTTGGCATACTAATTTTAGAGGCAGCACAAGCTGGCAAAGCCATATTTACTGGAACAGTTCACTTCATGGCTTACTATTGTGGGAATCAGGTGGTTAAAAGCTGGGGAATTTAGTATGTGGGTTGGGAACGACTTTATGTGGAGCCTGTCCAAAACATTTCATGCTTTACAAACGGTGTTCACATTTAAAACACAGGAAACAGCCAGTTAGAGCAGGTTTTCCAGCTTCTATAACATGCCGGTATCTAATCATACCTACAAGTGTTATGGTAAATGGTCAACATTATAAATGTGTTAAGAAAGACACCTACATTTAACAATGCCTTTTCTATTATTCTGCTGGCTCATATAACTAGAATTCAATGCTATCTGATAATCTCACTTTCATCCAATATATACAATAGGAACTCCAAGAAAAACTCGATCTAGCATGAAACAAGTATAAAGAAAAGTGGTATGTGTTTCTCAATGACACAATTAAATCTATTATTTTACTTGCAAATTCAGAGGCTGATCAAGTTACATTGTGGTTTTTCCTATGTGTGTAACTCTAACCAAGATGGCGGTGCAGAGGTTAGCTTTTGGCATTCTGCAAGGTTAACCTTGGGCTACTTCTGCTGTTAAAGTAAGTTTCTAGCTTTTATTTAAAAGAAATGTATAGTGTATTTTTAGAGAGCAAATATATTTAGTTACTTCTTTATCATAGTAAGGACTAAAAAGTTAAAAATGGAAAACATTTTTTTAACCAGGTAAATATAAAATATTGCATATGAATATTATTTAGTCTTATATCCAGCAATCAGGTGGAGCTTTAGTCTCCCTTACACATGTTTCTTTCTATCTCTTTACCACCTGCTGTGAAAAAGCCTGTTGTTTACAGAGTTGTGTACAGAGTTCAACAGCACAAGCTGTAAATGGCATAAAAAAATAAAACAGACTGAACCCTGATTGGGCAAAGTCTTGCACCTGACCTGTGGTCAGGTGCAAGCCTTTAGCCAATTAGGGCTTCACAAGGCGCATTGCCTTGTGGGACATTCAGCAGTCGAACAGACTGCCGAACACCCTTATAGTTCGTGCGTTCGGCGAACACACGAACTAGCGATGTTCAAGTCGAACTCATGCTCGACTCGAACATCAAGCCCAACACCAATGTCTAGTCACATGTGCCAGAAATCCAGGAAGTAATAGGAGAGCTAGTAATCTGCCTTTAGTAAACACGGTCACTGCCAGAAGACTGGTGAAGAAAAGAAAAATAAGATATGAAAAGAATACAAAGCCTAGAAGTACGTGCTTGTAAATTGTCATTACTTAACATCTCTAAAGGTGTGTTTGTTGTTATTTTAAAAATATGGGTAAAGGTCCACTTTAAGGGCCTGTATTGACAGACTTTTGTTGACATCAGAACTGTTTCTCTCCCTATACAAGTTAATAGATATGCAAAAGCAACATGTTACAAGTTGATGCAGTTTAAAAGGAGGTCAACAACAGACTAGAAGGAAGTCAACTGCTGTCTAAATGCACCTGTTAATAAATGCGGAATTAATAAATGTGCCTATCACCACAAAGTCGTCAAAACAGGTCCTAAGGCTGGTGTCCGGAGAAAAGATGTAAAATAAATTTGGAGCAAGTGCCCTGACTTTATAATGTTGGAGGTCTTCTTCAAGCTGCCCCTATGTTCCTTTCACAGTTTATTCACAATATTCATTGATAGTGGATAAGGTAGTGGAAAAAAAAAAGAAAAAAACAAGGAACCTCTAGTAGGTTTGGGGAAAGTGGGGGCTAGCATTAATTATCTAAATTGCCCAGAGCTAGGCTTTAACAACTAAAGGGGTTATTCACAAAGCTGCCGAAGGCAGCCGAGTGAATAACCCAGCTAAAGTGAGCCGAACGGTGTTCGGCTATTCAGTTCAGTCTTGTACGGCTGATATCAGCCCTGCATCGGCTAAAATCAGCCGTTCCTATTGATCCATCTGAGCCAAAGCTCCAGCAGCTCACTTGCTGCAGATCGCCCCTGTTCTCATAGGGGCCTGAACGGCAGTGAGTGAATAGCAAATGCCGCTCAGTGGTACCGAGTAGAATAGAAAAGAAGTGAAAAAAATGGGGAAAAAAAAGTTGAAAAATCATTTTAAAAATGATAACAAAATAGGAAAATTTAAAAAAACCCAAAGATTTTAAAGAAAAATAAAAATAAATCCTATTGGCCGGCACCTGACATCACAGCCGGCTCCGCTAAGTTGTTATTGTTTAATGACTGATCAGTGTCCCCAGGTCATTTGGGGCTGCTGATCTGTCATTACAACTGGGCGGAGCCAGCCGTGAGATCACGGCTGGCTCCACCCAGATGTCATTTGCGTGGAGATCGGTCGGCTTCGGTCGACCTTTCTCCACGCTTCGGGTGTCACTACGGCTGCCTTTGTGAATAGCCCTTACAGCAGCCCTTCGGTTTGACTGAACCGAAGGGTAGAGGCAGCCGAAGCGAGCCGAAGGATCAGCCGAAGCTACTGCTGGATCCTTCGGCTCTTTAGTAAATAACCCCCTAAGGTTTTAAGGGAATACATTGATTTCAGTGGGCCAAAGCAGTATAGTTCTGTGAAGCAGGAAGGAGAGCCAGCATTCATAGTGAAAAAATGTTTGCAACTATAATTACAAACTATTTTTAAAAACAGTATTTCAAAAACAACACACTTGGACAAAATGATTTACACTAAGGTGTTCTCTTTTACATTTACATGTATATCTAAAAAACAATGGGCAAGACTGAGTTTTACTTTTAAATTAGCTACTCTATGGTGTGGCATGGTATGGGGTGACAGCACTCTAAAATTATATAAACGGTTTGTATATTGTAACCAACAATTAGTAAAGTGCAGAAAAACATTGCAAACAATGAGGTATTCATTTCACATAGTATTGTGTAGCAGGCTTGACGTATTGCATGGAATAAAGCCATCTAACCTTCCACTAAAAACATAGATTTTGCACCCTCACCTCTCCGATCTGCAGAAATATGAACAAACCTGCGTCTTGTCTGCAATTGTTTACCTTGGACACGGCAAAGGTACATTGTGATCTAATGAAAATATACCTGGCATTTAGTTGCAATTCACTGAAAAATGCCCTTCCCAAAAACAGCCTATGGGAATCTGGGAATTGTGGTTACCAAAGCTTACATGTGGGAACTGAAACTTGTTTAATTTGTCATCAAACCAGAAGGCTCATGAAAGAATAACATTGTTTAACCAAGTATAAAATAATTAATAAAGAGAAGTAAGTATGTAAGTGATTTGCAAGGAAAGATGAGCTGACCCTGATTTTCAAAGTGTAATGTTTGGTGCATAGAAATATTTTGGTCACCATGACTAAAGTACTTACATCCAAGATTTCCTTGTTGGCTTTTGGTGATGTGGCCTCCCGCAATTCTTTAATAGCTACAGGAATTTTTATGCTCTCTCCCTCAGGAATCCAGAGCCCCTGATTACACAAATACATTTGATTAGTAATAGTATCACTAAACCAATTATACATTTGCTATTATTGTAACAATAGATTTTTATCTATAAAGGATAAAAAAATAAATCAAAATAAATATTCTTTTATGATAATGGTCTTTAATGGCCGGATTTTGCTTGCAAAGTCACCATTGAAGATCTAAAGGCCACCTAAGCAATTCTTTAATTGCTGAACTTGGATACCATGCAATGTTAAAATCAGAAATGATCCTGCCATTATATGGACTAGACAGATTAATCTTATAGACTGCAATGTTCTTCTTGAAAAGTCATGTCTTTATAAAAAGATCTCTTAAAATATGGCTGTCAAACCTGTATATTGACTTGAGGAATACCAACCTATATTAAACATTCTAAGAGGTTCTTCATAATTAAATAATGCATTCATAGGTTGTGGGAATTATCTTTAAATGATAAGTGTCATTTGGTCCCTTTGTGGCTGGACGTACTGTGTACGTCTCCCGTCACGAAGGGGTTAAGGACGCATCCACTGAAAAAAAAGCTTTTTAGGGCTTCCTTGCCCACTAAATGAAAGTTCAACAACCCAAGGGTTACCCTCACAAGGGTTGATCAGCATTCCACTTTTATAAGCAAAAACAAATACTTTACTTTAGCCTCCAGGCTTTCTCTTGAAGCACCGCTCTGGCCTCACGCTTCAGGCCCTTGTGTAATCCTCCAGACAGCACTCACACCCTTGAGCACACTTTTAAGACTCTAGTTGCTTCCAGCTGTACTGACTCACACCTCACAGGTCCCTGCTGCATTGATCCACACTCTGACTTCTGGGCAGACCTTCTCTGTCCTCGAGTGGAACCCTGAACCACAGTTCTCAACTATAACAAAAGTGCTGGATGCAGCTGCACCATCGAGATGCTGGTTGTCAGCAAACCCTGGACCCAGGGCTGGAGACTCCATCTTACCCATTACTCTACAAAGCCTCTGGGCTCCAGGACCCAATCAAGAGTTTGCATATCTCAGAGGCAACTAAAAATCCAGTTTCCTTTCTGTGAGACATACATTCTGGAAGCCCTCACCTTGTATGGGTGGGAGCCCTAGGTGGCAGCAAATCCTTTTTACACTGGGACATGGCTCTGTATTACCACAAGTTATGAAACTTAACTTACCTGATATACTGTGCCAAATGCTCCGGATCCAAGTATCTTGATCTTTCTGAACTCTGTCTCTTTCAGAATTCGAAGGAGTGCTTGGTTGGGTGCTTCACCACTGGGTGTGATAGGTTCTACAAGCTAGAATGAGACACACTATAGTTAAAATCAGCTGTTTATTTTTCTTTTGTTTTCAGTACGATCCAAGGCAGTTTATTCTACAACGTATTAATATAGTGTGTGGAATATTATATACTCTAAGTGATAACGGAAATCCCAAATCATATGCCGTTATTTTTAATCTGCTGTTATAACAATTATAATAAGCATCTATCGGGACTAACAAATGCACCTTTACATATCTTCCTGAGGGTACTAAAAATCAATTGTGCACATTTGATTTCAGAAGGAAATGCCAGATTATTGGTCACTGAGGGGGCCCTTCACAATGAGTCAAATAGAGAGTCCCACCGCACTCCTGACTGAGAAGCCCCATACAATGTGGGGGGGTTCTGAAGTTGCCGCGGATGGCGCCGCCAAATACTTGCAAAACAGAAAAAAATGGGTCACCAGCACTAATGAGTGCTGGTGACCATTCCTTCAGAATGAGAACCCAATTGTAAGGTGTGGGTGGGGGTATGCCACAGATTCCAGGATGAAGTCAATATTTGCATAATCCCAACTCTCAGGTTTTGGAGCTTCTGGGGCACACAGAAGTTATCTAAATTTACATCCATACACATCTACTCCTGAATCTCCAGGTTTATTCACCTATTGAGACCATTTTGAGAGGGAGGAGTGAGAATCTATATGTGCCTATTTTCATTTGAAGTATACAACATCACATATTTATATATAATCTGTGCATTTTATTGTTCTTATACATTTAATTTTTCTTTCTTGTAGTAACCTCCGCAGGGTGCGTTTTCTGTTAATACGATTTCTACGCATAAAGAAGAATGCAACAAGTCCCATTACAACTGCTGCCAGAATGCCACCAACTACACCAGCAGCAATGTATGCTACTTTGGATCTGAAAAAAAAGAGAGTCAAGTGAGTTTACAAGCAATGTGAATCTTTGTTAAGTTACTAAAATCTACATTATGAAATGTATTGGCGCTGAGCAATTTTTAATCTGCAAATTCAAATTTTATTTTGTGGGATTCAATAATGCAAAGTATAATAGGCAAAGTTCCATAAATCCTAGTGACCAATCAGATTACATCTTTTATTGACCTGACTTTGTATACCGAATTCTGAATGTTTTCTATGTGTTATTGGGGCTGCTATACTAAAGGGAAATAGCTTGTTCAATTTGTAAGGGAATTTTCTCTTAGCTTAGTAAATGTAAGGAAAATTCACTTTGCAAACAAAACCCAATCAGGTGCAAAGAAAATTTTTAAAAAATGTGTTTGCTTGCACATGATTGGATGTTCGAAGTAGCAGAGCTTCACCTCATTCACTTAGCTAAGGGAACATTTCCTTGAAAAGTGAACAGCCTATTTGCCTTTAGTTAATCAACCTCTTTGTATTATGTACATTGCCACTGCTGTTTACACTACCAGAACAAGATAGCTGCTGTACAGTAAGATTGTTGGAAACACAAAGAGGTCTATTTATAAACAATTTGAAGAGCCATTTGCCGTATGAATCTTTCTCAACATTTGTTTTATGCCAATAGACACAAAAATGCACGTTCTGAGATATATTTTCTTTTCAGGTCGGATGTATGTAATATATTACTGCATTATGGTCACTAGATGGAGCTGAGGAACAAAAGAAAAAAAATACTTATCGCTCTGCGAATTGGTTATGGATAGACCTCCAAAGGCTACATGCACACCTATCCGTTTTTGATTTGGTGCTTTTTATACACATTTAAAGCCCTACTCCAGGCTATTTTTTTTAAACTCCCCCCCAGGAGTTAAAACAACACATAAAAAATCTCAGGTTGCAGTAATCATCTTAAATTCGAATCTGTCCCCTGCAGTGTCTCTTTTTGGCAGCAAGATGTCAGTCTTCCTGGTTGCATTATGGCCCAACCCCCTGGTTGCAGCACCCTGAATTCACAGTATATTGATGCAGTTCTCTACATCATCTGCTGCTCTCTACATCATCCATGATGTGGAGAGGACTTGGGAATAAAAGGACCCAGACTTAATCAACCTTAACATATCAGAAAAAAGTAACTAAAAAAATATATAAAAAACTGCTGGGGGGTCAGCCTCGAAGGGGTATCTCTGTGAAGGGAGAAGCAAGGAGCCCAGAGTTGGACTGTAAGGAATGTTTTACATGTGTTCTATTCCTCTTGGAAGATGAATTTTGCTGGAAACTGCTCCAAAGATGCAGCAAAGAGGATTTTTTAATGTTGTGAATGTAGCCTTCTTTAGACAATAATACCTACAAAAAAAGGCAACATCTCTACTTTTAAGGAATACATTACACAGCTTCACAATTTAACCAAAAAAAATGAGAGTCTTACCCAGGAGGTTTACAGCCTTCTAAGCCTGGGCCTGTGCACCTGTTGAAACATAATACAATTACTTTTCAAATAACTTTTTGTTGCAACAATATTTCAAGCAGTGGCAAGCAAAAGAAGTAGCCAGTGCTCCTGTGCTCATGGTTGTAAGGTCTCCCTGCACCTTGACTTAATGAAATTTACAATGTGCAAAACTACTATTTCACTTCGCCAACTTTTTGAAATGTTTTACTTTTTTTAAAAACTATTATTCAAACTTTAAAACAGTAAGCAGAGTAAATTAAATGCCTGAAAATAATGACTCATGGTCAAGGGAGGCAAACTATGAAAAGGTTATTCCACCTTCTTAAATAGCTTAAAAAATGTCACTAGGCCAAAAGTGTAACTATAGCAGACAATACAGGAGTTATGGGCCCCAGAAGCACAGGGGGTCCAAAGCTTACTGGTTCCACACCATGAATTATACAGGTATCAATAGCATTTGGCAAATACATTTGCATAAAATGAGTTTATATAGTTTGGGGACCTCTTTACAATTGCTTTGAAAGCAAATATTATGCTGAATCACTACAAAAATTGCCTTTGAGCTGGAGAGACAGGGGTCCCCTTAATGGTTCTGCTATAGGACCCCATTACACATAGTTGCAGGGTCTCTTGCTCAGTTATAGTTATAGGGTCTCTAGTCTCTTGTTCAAATTTGCATTAGATCTCAGAAAGCCCACAGACAATTAACACCTGCTTTACATTGACAACTAAAGTTTATACCAAAGGGTAGACAAAATATTTCTACTGACTATACATATGTTTAAAAAAAAAATTATGGATTAAAAAGGACCTACAAACACTACCTACATGTTTGTAATGTTTATTGTAAAACAGCCAGCAGAGGTCAGCAGCGCCCAGAATGCTCACATGTACTGCTACCATGATTGGTGATTTGGAAAGTCTTAGCATGATTTTGTTATCCAAGTAAAACAAATAAAACAAAAAAGACAAAAAATGTCATAATACTCTAACAAGCTGGGGGTTCCTGACCACCTTGTATGTATTATCACTAAGGGATAAGATTAAAATCACATTAGCGGATAGAATAAAACAGTGTAAATAATATCTTTAGGACTAAAATTAAAGTAATACAGTAACTCCAAATAATTATCTTCCATGAAGACCTTATTTAAATAGTATGGCTTAGTGATTGTATAGATATTCATTATGGATTGATCACAGGCCACCAGTAATCTAATATTGAAACCCAGGAGCTGCGTTTTTCATATGGCAACCTACAGGTTAAACTCACCCTGTCTTGCATTCTGGGCTGCAAAGCTGACATACTCCATTCTGATCAGGATATTTTGAGAATATGGCAGTATTCCCATCATAGAAAGCAGGAGGACAGCTGTTGACGCAAGTGTAATCATCAATGTAATGGGCACATTTTATACACTGGTCTGCACCCTGAGAAAAAAATCAGTAAGAAGATTTAGTGCAACATCAAAATGTATATAACTTTTGCATACAAAAACTTGGCTCATTTGAAAACTAAATAGCTGAACTGATAAACAATAGATCATAATGAACTTCCATGAACATACTATTTTTATAAATATAAATTTGACCGTGTAAAAATAAAACGGGTTAAATTGGCCTAGAATGCTATTTGTCATTAAACTGGATCTAAACCTTGACCTTTTAGTTTTCTAAGGAACTGTTTATCATAAACAACTGCAATTTCCTTTTTTATGGAATTCTGTTTCTATCTTGTTTTCATTCTTTTTTTTTTTTGCATCTCACTGCTGCTGATCTCCTTGAGCCACATCCTGTCTACATGCACTCACTTCAGCATCAACTGCACATCATTGCTCTGTGTTGGCTTCCTGATGGTGTCATTAAACAAACAGCCAAAAACACAATTGCAGTGTATATATGGGAACTGTTTTTAATAATTTTTAACTATTGACAGGTAACATAGCCAAGTCCTTGACCTCACCATTTTTTCAATACAGCTAAAGCAACAAAGCTTGGTCAAAAACCCGCACCAGGTTTGATTGGATAGGGAAGGGGCAGCAACACACTGATGAGGTCGTTACTCTGCAGCCAGGAAGCTGACTTTGTTCATCTGACAATACTGTACAATACATTAGTGTCTGATTGGCTTAGTGTCTTTGTCAACATGCTTTGAGCTTGGGTCGATTGCATCGGTTTGACATCAGGTTGAGATGCTTCTCAGATCATTCAGAATTCAATGACAGCTGCATTGACCTACTTCAATGTGTGGGCATGCAAAACCTGTTTAAATTGAACAAAGACCCAATGACACAGGCCCTTAACATGGCGCCCCCTTTTCTTTTCCAGCCTAGCTACACAGGAGGTTAGAAGTTGCTAAAAAAAGGACAGATTACTATTTAAAACAAATCTATAGATTTTTTTGAATATATACATAACTGGATTAAATGTGGATCTTTTATATCTGCCTATAGGTGTTCTTTAAAATGCTTCCTAGGTATCACATACAAAAAAAACCATACAAAATAAAATGGGGAGCACGGATAAATTATTTGCAGGACCAGAAATCCTAAAACCCAGCTTAACTTACACAAAGGGATACTAATAAAAAAGATTCACAAACATATATGTCACATCTGATTGCTCTGCTTAGAGCAATGCACTCTTTTGTATAATTAACCATTAGACGGCAGGCAGACTGCAAGTAGGTCTACCGACAAGGACTTCAAAAGTTTTAGAAAACGATGTCATCAAAATTGGATGTATTTGGCCCTGGTGTTACATGTATAATTCTGCATTTCATAGGGTTTTTCTTGTTGTCTGTGCCTACTGCCCCTCTAAATCATGTATCATATCAGAAACACAGATTGAAAATTATCCATAGACAAAAAAGGACCTTATGTATGAGTTGCCTGAATGTAAAATGTTCCCTATCAGTAGTCAAAAATCTTTTTTCTTCTGCTAGGTAGTTAGAACATATAATGTTGTAGAGAATAACTGGTTGCTAGAGAGAAATGCAGACTGTTCTTTAGACATGTCATATAAGAGACATCATAGGATTTAGCCTACAGACTTTGCCATAATAATGTAGTGACTGGGTAATTTATGAACTCTCTCCGACTTTCCCACACACTCCCCACAAATAAATGTATAGATCTGTTTCTAAAGACCCATATCCAACCCGGAACATGAACCCTGTACCCACAACCCTACCTACAACCAACTGTTGAAGCTACGTCCTCCAGCAACCCAACCTGAGGGCCCTTTACCTAAAACCCTACTGAAAATCTGCCTTTAGCACTGCCATATTAAAATAAGTGCACTGTCATATGACAAGAGACTGACATGTTACAGAAAGAATACCAAAAACTGCCTATATTAAATTATCAGCATTAGAAAGAGTGCCAGCCACTGCTGGAGGCTGCCAATCATTAGAGAGATGAATATTGACTGCCCCACATAAAAGCCAAGCCACAAGGGAATGACTGTCATAGATTGCCCATGTTAGACTGCCTAGATCAGAAATAATGCCAATAATGCCAAATACTATGCACATCAGAGAAACTGTCCACATTAGAGAGGTACTGTCTCGTGCATAAAAAAAGATCCAATTGGCAAATGTATTTTGAGAATAAAGTATTTATCAAAACACTAAAAACATGTTTTACCAGTCAGTTCCTCAGTCAAATCATGTAACACAGAATCTAGGTCTGCTAATGCTGCAGAGCAATCGGCGGGGTCTCTCACACTGACTGCTCGTCGCTCGCAGTCAATCAAGTTGCCTGATGTTTTTACAGCTATTAAAAACTTTTATTTATTCAGCATGCAGATAATTTCCCATTTGTTGCCGCTAGATGCCTTGCTAATAAAACTTCTGTTATATTTAAAACATTCAGATAAAGAAAATCTTCACTATCACCAGTTTTTTGTTCTGCCCATCATTAGTATTCATTTACTTTCATGATTACTTCTGAAAATAACTGTAACACATAGAGGAGCATGGGGGGGGGTATCGTAAAAAAATTATTCACCCTTGGTGTCAACTCTGCTAGGAGGTACGCCTCTGGGCATCTGAGTCACCTGTAATTATTGTGTATGAAGTTTGCAGGGCAGGCACTTATGTTATTTTAACATATAAAAATCAGTCATCACTTTTCTATTTGAGAATAACCACAGACTATTAAAGATAACAAATAGGGAATTATGAATACCTTTCATTAAAGGATGGTGAGTAATCCTTGAACTGGTTAATTCCTTTCACCATGGTCTGACACAGTGTGATGCAGATAATGCTTTAGACATCTGGCGTTCCAAACTGGTCCAGATGTTTGTCTTCAGCATTACAGCTCTGTACTGTGCTCCACGGAAAGCAATGTGTAATACTATCTACTTCCTGGGCTGATTTAATACTTCCCATCTATGAGCAGAGCAGTCTTATCAAAAATATGAAAAGCAATTGGAATTGTGTTTGTGGGATAGGATAGAAGGATTTTAAAATGTTTGTAGATGTATGAAAGACTGTATCCAGCAGCTAGCTCGAACATATGACGTTTTCTATAAAGTAATATTTTTTTTCTAATTGTGTTATTTAAAAAAATAAACTTTCTTAAAATTGTCTAGACATTTCTCAGTAGGCTGCTTTGGCTCTAGGTTTACATTAGCAAAGTACTAAACACTAACTGAACTAAGAGACATATACTGCCATTACTGCAGCTTTACTGAGTTAGAGCAAGAATGTAGCTAGTGAAGTCAGAGGAAAGTCTGAAATCTATACTTGTAGGTCAGTGACTTGAAACATTTTGAATCCAGGTCACTGCTACTGAAAAATATCTTCTAGTTGCTACTGGTAATTATTTGTTTGTGTTGACATTGGTAATCTGTAATATATATTTTATTAAAGATCCAGGTCCCATAGACTCAAGATAAAAGACATCTGTTCTGTTACATTGGGAGGATTCCTGTGACCCCAATTTTCATTCTGGTGTCACATTCTGGAGTTCAGGTATTCTTGAATAGCAACTGAAGGCTTTCTTCATTCTGAGTAGCATGGGAAACCACATCCAACATTGGGAATAAGTGGAACATATTACAATTTTTTTTCTGCCTACCATTTGTACCATCAACTCAAAGTCAATGGTGTCAACGCTTATGGTGTATTATTATGTCCTTTAACTCTATCTATCTATCTATCTATCTATCTATCTATCTATCTATCTATCTATCTATCTATCTATCTCTCTCTCTCTCTCTCTCTCTCTCTCTCCCTCCATATATCCATATCTCTGTCCAGGCTTAAGATGCACATATGAAAATGGTTCTTTACTGTACGAGGCGTGAAAATGTGACATAAGCACAAAATAAAACAGCTACTTATATTTTTAAGAAATATAGAGTATATGTAACACAGTAAATTATTACATTATTTTGGAAATCAGTTAGAAGTGGTCAATATGTATACAGGTGTGTTCTGACATGTTAGATATTTTTTTCAATACCACCAATTATTATCTTCTCTGCACATAAATCCTTTCATCTTGTATGTGCTACGTATGTTAGTCAGCATAGTCATAGAAAAGATTGCAGGTTGGCTCCACTGGTGTACAATTTGATTAAAAGAAGCAGATTTCTCATGGCTCATTGTTCACTATGAGAGACCTGCCTATGTTGGGCCACCCTCATATCCCCTGTTGTATTTCCATTAATCACTTGAACTCATGTCATCTAGGCTAGTGGTGGTAAACATTGTGTGAAATAAATATTAATATGGTTTGTGTTAGAGCAATCCAAGCCCAATGTTACTGCTTTAATCTCTCAGTGATTCAATGATAACTGAAACAAAGGCAAACCTTTACCCTTAAATCCATTTACAGTTCATATCATCTAGTTTCCCACAATCCTTATGAGAAACAGATCTTTTTCATCAACATACAACAAAAAAGAATTAAATTAAAACCTTCTTGTAAATCACGATCTGAAAGCCCTAAAGCTTAAATTATGTGATATGTGCTTGGAAAGAGCCACTGTGTCAATATAAATAAACAGCTGAATTGATGACCAAACCCACCACAACCGTTTTTTCCCCTTTTTTCTCGGGCCTATTAAGTCCAGATGTGCAACAATATTTGCAAAGAAAATACAAAAAAGTAATGAAAAACAGTTATCCATCCTGTTACTCTTTTGTCTCTGTCCATCCCTCCCCACAAGACAGGAAGTTCAGTTTCTGAGAAGTTAAGATTTATTTTTTTCCCCTCTCCAACGTTCTAAAGAAGCATTTCAGCAATCAGGAAGCCCAGCAGCAGTAAACTCATCATGTAAACATATTGTGCATCATTTTCTATATAACGTGACTTTAAACATATAATTGTGATGCAAACAGCATACTTACCGGTCCAATGCAGGTAAGAGTATTGTTCTGTGGTAAGCACTCAGAGTGGCATAAAAAACAATGATCATTTTCAATATACTCCCGGGGTTCTCTATAATAACAATGAAAGATGGAATATGTTTTATAATGATGATATATCCCATTTTTATTATCATCATATACGGATCTCCAAAAATACGTGAGTATCAACAGAACAAAAATTATTGGCACAGCACTATTTATTTACATATATCTGTTGCAACATTTAAAGTGGAACTATAACCTTCTATCTCTTACAACCAAGCAAGGTGCCATCTTAGGGCATGCTCACACCAAATGCGGTGCGTTCCAGAGCGGTAGGTGCTGGAACGCACCACAATCCCTCACAAAACTTCACCCTGAATTCAATGGCACTGCTTCAACCCCAGCCCTCCGTACATGTATCAATGAAAAAAACACTTTTAAAAAATACAATTTTTAAAGGAGCAGTGATTTATATAGAACTCTAATAGATACAGAAGTCTGAATATATATATATATATATATATATATATATAGTCATATATATATATACACACACACACAGAGTAAACTCTATGTTATCCGGAATTCAACTAACTAGAAAAAAAGAAATCCCCAGTGAACTCATTGTTCTGCTGATCTACGGCATGTATTATCCTGGAAACAATCGTGTGCCTATTTGTCTTAATTTGCTTTTGATTACCGCATTTCAATATTAATATGAAATCAATACAGAGTTTATGTTATGGTACGGTATATTATAGGGTATGGCATTAGTTAGACCTATTTTAATAGTAGCATTTTGGAAAATAACGTCACGGGAAATATTATGATTCATATGGAGATGTTTGTTTCTGCTCAAGTTACTTACGTTGAACGGCAACACAGCTGTTCAGTTTCTTCTAATTAGTAATAGAATCCCAGAAGCTAAAAGTGGAGATGTTAATGAAAAGAAGACTACGGTCACCTGGATGAGAAAAAAATGGATGGCCGTATGTCTGTATTGTGAATTTCTAACATTGATAAAAGAAAAATCCTTAGGGTACATGAGGGAGAATTAATACCTGATCTGAAATAAATAGGTTTTGTATGCATATGCAATACAATATACTTTTTAAAGTAATTTAGAATACGTAATTCGCCTGGAACATTTTAAAAAATAGAAATCGGTGCATATATTCCCTTTTATACTCTCAGAAAGAAACAAAGAATACATACTCACTTCAGCTTTTATTTACCTTAAAGCCCATTTCTACCTTTTTAAGTAATTAGCATTTATTGTGGTAATGTAGAGTTGCAGTGATTATATATGTGTGTACATTTTCGTCACTCACATTGCTGGCTTTCTTAATGTTTTATGGAGTTTTAATAGGCCCGAGTCCTACAAATTGAAAGTTTTCTACACAGGGAAGTCAGTCTGACACTGGGGTCAAATTGTAAAGCAGCTGACCCCCTCCCTGTGAATAATTGTAACAAGATCAGTGCACACCAGCTCTGCCATTCCAGATCACAAAATACTGTCCAGGTGGGTTACCACTATGAATACCCGTGAATAGGGGGAGCGAGCTCAAAGCGAGTGTGTTAATTTACACAGACTGCTTGAAGAGCACAGAGGCACCCATTTCAAAAGGAGCCATGAGGAGATTTAGAGGACAAAAAAAAATAAGATTCTGTGTTCATATACAACAAACACATTCCTGGCATATGTTTTTTTTTAAAATACCTCCGTAAAGGTAGACCATTTATTTTAAAAAAAGTCTTCCAATATTTGTGCATTTAACATATAGGCATGTTACCCATAAAAGCCTTCCTTGTGCAGATGTTCAAAAGTACTGAGACTGCTGCTGGCAGCTGCAATCTTCTTTGTGATGTCAGCAGCCTCCGTAGATTTACAGGGTTATTCACAAAGGGGTGAAGAGTTTGGAGAAGGCAGGAGACGGGAACAATTTAGAACAACATAGCTGATTTGGGAAAATTCTCCACTTCAGCTCCCTTTCCAGTTCAGCTATTTTGGCCTAGATTGTTCACTGCTCCTGCCTTCTCCAAATTGTTTACCCTTTAGTGAATAACCCTATTAGAGTTGTCCCTCACATTTTGCTCTATAGTTTTCCCTTCTGCTCCTCCCCCAGCAACTACATAAAAGGTTATGTTGGAAGGTGAAGGGATGGATGAAGGTGCGTGGCCAGCACAGACAATAATTAGACACTTCCAAAAAGGAGATGGCTTTGATGTGCAAGGAGGGAAGGGTCATGCTAGGGAGTTCACTCTTTCTGGAGAATCCAAATTTTCTAGCAAGTTCAAAGGCACATTGCAAGTGAATAATAAAAAAAAATGATGGAAATGAAAATACTTCAATTCAGCATTTGCAAATCTGTGATTGTGCTGTGCTTTTGCCTTCCGTTTTTTACGTTGACGACAGGGTCTCTTTAACATAATTTGTTTAACCATTTTTAATTCTCTCTTAAACCTTTTGTTAATTAACAAGCCGCTTTGTTAAGTCATTCATTCAAAGTTTTCACTGAATAGTTTCCTGTTAAAGGAATGAAAACAGACCAAAAATATCCCCTCAGACTAAGAAATGTAATCCCATAAAAATAAAAAAGCTGTTTTCTAATTATACTTTTATGCATTAACTAAATCTTGCTGATGACACAGAAAGCTACATTTCCAGGAAAGTTAAAGGTCTGGATCAAACCAAGATTAAATGCCGTTTTAAGGCAATCAAGAGTTATGTGTTCAGTTCATCTAGGGCATTCTGCGTATTTTAGAGGTAAACAGAAAGCACTTCTTCTGAAACATCAGCCAGGTATTACGCAAATCACCATGATGCTGTATTCTAAAATTAGTGTTCTAATTACAAAGTCTGAACAGAAGGCTTTGGAGTGGTCTTTGAGGCACAGCATTTAAGAGGCAAAACAAGGTGTTAGGTGACAGTAGCTGGTTGCCATATTCAATATATATGACTACGGGGCACATTTATAAAGCAGTGAATATGACTTTGAAACATTCAAAATTACTGTCATTTAAAACACATGCATCAGGAAGATTTACCTGCAGGGAATGTTCGGTGAATGGCAGGTTCATTGTCTGTAAAGGTTATAATTTACCCAGGTCATTGTATACCTGGTAGTAGTTAGACATACTCAATTGGACTTGTTCCGCAATGATGAAGATGTTCCATAGCTTATCCAAGCCACTGCTCAGTTCTAATGAGTGTCAGTAAAATACCCCAGCATTTATATTCTCAGGGGTAGCACAGACACCGTAATCCAATCACCATTGAATGTGTCAAGGCAGATGTTAATTGTCTAAGAACAGGATGGGAGGTGTAGAAATTGTGGTACCATCCTGGTCTAGTTATATAATCCCATCGTTGGTGTCAGAACATCTGACATGGCTGATGGTATGAATTGTTGTCAAATCGCTGGGGCTGAACACGGGTGGGGGCCTTTCAGTACCATCTGTCTTGCACATATAATGCCCCTTTAACATCTCTATCAGAGATATGACAGTAATTCTCACCTTAGGCCATGTGAATCAAATGATTAACACCTGTGCATACACCAAGGATGGGTATATGTAACTGGAATAGGATGGTTCCACAATGTTCACAACTCCCATCCTGTTCTTGGACAATTCACATCTGCCTTGACACATTCCATTGTGATTGAATTAAGCTCAGACTGTAATTTTTTTTGTAGAACAACATGACGCTGGACCCTAGGATATGGATTGAAGTAGGCTCCTATCTAAAAAACCAGCTTGGATTCCACCTCTGAAATTTATTTCATCCATTTATATGTATGGCCTTGCTTTGGCACCATCAGACTTCACTGTTCCTCCAAAGTCACCAAACATGATGGTACCTATATCATATTGTGCTTAGAAGGACAGTGGCTCTGCTCCCTGTCACATATCATTATTCACTACCACGTTCTGCCCAATGTGTCTTTAGTGGCTCTGCTAGCAACACACAAATAATTTCCTGTGGTAATTACCTAGGGGCATATTCACCTGCCACACCATAAATCACCTTTATTGGGGCCAGTGGTCAATAGAGGAAGACATTGTTCTTCTGTTTCTTGTCCAATGACTCCCCATGTACCTCTCCAGTTAGTCCACTTGCCCTTTAAGCCACTTTCATCCTTTTTTGCATCTCAAAGCTGCTGATATCCACTAGCCATTTTCAGCCACCTCTTGTCTACATGAATTATCAACAGCAGTGGCTACACATTATAGCTCTGGACCACCTTTCTGATCGTGAAACTGTGGACCATGCCTGAAAGATATGTGTTGGCAAAGCTGAACATAGATTTTCTGTATTATATTAACAACAGCTGCATATTTTAAAAGATTGAAAACAACATGTTAAAGATTTTATGAGATTTTTGTGGCTAGGTTTAAATCTATAGTTAGTTAAAGTGAAATTACCCTGTATTTATGTTGCAGGATGGTACACATTCTTTGCCCCGTCTATAGGTTTGACAAGAAATACACTGCGAAGGTCCAGGCCCCCAACAGCCCTGGTCAGAGCATAAAGGATTGCAAACACTTTCATTGCGAACTGCAAAAAAAAACAAAAAAAAACACATTGTTCACTCTGGCCTATAAAATTAAATAAAAAGCAACTAATGACATCTATAGAAATGCACAGTCTGACCTAAACACCTTTCTCAAGGCAAACACAGAGCTGCTCTGTTCCCCTCTACCTGGGATGTATTACAGGGGATGCTGATCTTCACCTTTCTGTTCGGCGTTTCACCTGTGCCTGCCCAATTTGTGGGATGAAAACCTTGTCTATTTGAATCAATTGCTGAGCTATTTAAAGTAGCATTACACCCTCCTTGTTTCCTTGTTTTACAAATGGACAACCTACAGCATCTATTATTTTTTACAATATAACCCCATTCTCTTTTGTTTGGCAGTTGCTCCTTATTCATATACAGTAGGCTCACTCCTTCAACTTTTGGTTGAAGAGGAGAGGTTGCAGGGTGATTATAATACCTATTCGATTGTAGGGGCCCTGGATAAAGAAGCCTATACTACCTCTGTATATAATGCTTTTTCAGTTCATCCATTGCTGTTGTTAACCTGGGTTTCTGGAAGCACAGGAGTTGGTAGTAAAGATTCCTATGCCTTGTGATAAAGGCAATGCTTGCCTACACACTGCACATGTTTATTCACAAAAAAAAAGAATATCGTTACACCACTTAAGATGGTTAACTTACTACAGTTGTCTTCGGGAGAGTTGTCCTCAATTTTTGTGTTTTGGTTTGTTCTGAAGATAGTCGTCCAGTTGAGTGAATTAACATAGCAGAGATTTTTATTTCCTTTAATTATGACATCACCATCGCTTACTTCCTTGAGAGATCGCAATCCCAGAGATAGTATTCCTTGGTTCACTATGCCCACAGAGAATCTGCCACTAGAATAACATGCAATATTTAGCATTTTTTCAAGAACTTTGTAATGTAGTTTTTTCACTTTCATAGGCGTAAACACATGCATCCCGCACGCCCCAGCTCCAGCCTAATAGAGTTAGGGTCTGGCCACGGTACTTACATGTGCATAAATCCCTGAAAAAAATCATACCCATCATGACGTTTTCGCCAGAGCAGTATCTATTTCCCACTGATATTGCTGCTGGAGCTTCAGGTTATACACAGCTGGTTTGGTCATTACTACACCAGGACCATTATTGGCTCAGTTTTAATAATTATTTCTTGAATACCTTATTCTTTGAATTTACTTACAGATGCTTATTCCTGCCTCGGATTATTTCAAGATTTTCAAAAACACTTAGGTCCGTGTAGTTGGCTGGCCAGAACTGAATCAATAGAAACCCTGTAAATGAAATGGGGCAAACAAATTATTTTGTCTGACAGATATCAATAAAAGGTTATGAGGACAGAAATGTTTGCCTAGATACAACTTCACAATTATACAGCCCAGAAATGAATTCACGTATAGTACCTAACATGAACCCCACCCCTGGTACAAAACTCCACTCTCTCACTATCATGGTCATGACATTTCCTGAGGACAGTGTGGAAAGAGTCAGTGGTGTCAAAAGTCAAAAGGCAGTTGGGTCCAGGACATTTGGTAAATATTTAAAGTAAGCCATTTCAAACTTTAACCCCTTCGTGACTGACGACGTACAGTGTACGTCGCCAGCATTGGGGCTGTTTAAACAGACTCCCGGCGACTTTTGCCGCCGGGAGTCTGTTTAAACTTGTAGAGCCGACTGTCGGCTTTACAACAGAAGCGATCCTGGCGACTTACCTGTCGCCAGATTGCTTCTGCGTCCCGAAGAAGGGGCCGCCCCCCCCCGCCGGACACCCCC
>NW_017306309.1:1270014-1279517 GCF_000935625.1 Nanorana parkeri | reverse complement strand
GAGAGCAATAATTCTAGGGCCAGTATTTTGGGGTATCTCTAAATTGATGACCTGTGGGGGCTTTTAAAGTGTCTTTTATTGACTTTTTGGGGTACTGCAGTTTTTCGCCGTTTCACGGTCGCACGCAATCTGTAAACTGGGCATGTTGGGTATCGTTTTACTCGTTGTAACCTCATCTTTTATATTTCATAAAAAAAATGGGTAATTTGTTGTGTTTTGGGGCATTTAATTAAATTTGTCACTAAATTTTGGGGTTTAATAAGGAGTTGCGCTAATATTGCGCAACATAAAAATTTTCAACTACCACCATTTTATTCTATAGGGTCTTGGCATTCAGAAAATATATAATGTTGGGGGGTTTTACGTCATTTTCAGGCCTAAAATGTGGAATATAACATGGGTGCAAAAAATGAAAAAAGGGCCTCAGTCATGAAGGGGTTAAAAAAAACAAAAACTTCAACCTGAAAAATTACAGTGGTTATCTAGACATATACCTCTGATCCTGGTTTCACTTTGCTAATAAGGAATAGCGGATGAGGAAGGCATGTTTCCCCTGTTGAACCTTGCTTAATAGGGTTTTTTTTTTATTCCTTTGGACCATCTGGGGTAACTGTGTACATAGAGTTCTGTTTATGGAGGTTTTTCTATTTTTTTTCTTCTCTATAGGTTGAGCTCGATGGACTTTTTTCTAACTGTTTTGTTTTGTTGTAACTGTGTTATAACTTCCCCGACTCTGAGATTAAGCCTTGCTCCCATGCCTTTCCCTAGTTCAATGAGAGCATTTCAAAAAAGGTGCAGACACTGAACAGGGGTGGGATGGTGGAGCCTAGACATGAAGTCAGTGAAGTCAAGTCCTTATTAAGAAAGTGAAGCCAAGTTCAATCGTTTCAGAGGAGGGTTTTCTGGTTACTACAGGCAATTGTATGCCCCTTGTTATGTCTTTTTTTAGGCAAGACATTTACTTTAAAATAAAAAACGACAGGTTTGCTTTAATCTAATGCTGCCATAAAAAATAATTCCCAAAAGATATGATGTGAAAAGAGTGTGCTTACATAATATTTTCTTATTGGCCATAGCAACCAAAATTTTTATATTCCAGGGGGGAAAAAAATATACCTAACTGCTTGCTATGGCTGCTGTATACTTTTCTTACAACATGCTAGCAGTTGGTAGGAAATAATCTCTTATTAAGTTACATTTTAGCCTAAGCCACTAGTACTTCTTTAATACAAACAAAACCTTATGGTCTATTTAGGCCTGGTTAACCAACATGTGCTAAAAAATGCTATATCTGTGTCAATATTCTGGTCTTCCGGTACAAATCATGACTCAAACAAAACAAACTGATAAAAGATCATGTCACACCCAAAACAACATGATGACCTATATCTTCTGTTGCATTAACTATTCACTATGCATTAACCTACCTGTTATTTCTTTGATAGAATTAAAGATGCTCAGCTTTTCTGGATTTAATGGAGGTGTCTTGGTGAAAGCATCACTAAAAAACAATCAAATATATTTATATTTAGATACAACCAGCAAGTGACTCATGAAAATGCAAGCACTTCCAAAATGAATGCCTGGTGTTGATGCCACTGTGTTCAATCACCTCCTAGCTTTTTATATTGTTCAGGGCAAATCTCCACAAGATCTCAGCTCTGCTCCAGATGGCTTTTGACTAATCTACAGTATATGTAGAACAATGTGGTCTTGAAGGTGCTGTCAAGTTCTTAATACCTTCTGAGAATTCAGTGAAGGGGCCTATCCACACCGCATCAAGTGCATTTAATGCCAAGTAGACAATTCAGAATGAAGACCTTTGGGGAATTTCATTCCTTGACGATGTTCTTAAATATTATAGATAGCCAGCAGTTGTTTGATCGCTACCAACACCGACCTATAATTGCGTCCGTTTTTGTTTGGCCTACAGTAGTCACCTTTTCCTAGTTCAAAAGTTCTGACCTATAAAGTATATGTAAACCTAAAATCTTTTTTTTTGTGTGTGTTTGGCATCATGCCTTACAATATACAGTTTTCTGTTGCAATGTTTTTTTACATGGATATCCAGCTAGTAAAAATACTTTCTGTTGCAGACTGACAATGCAAAGCCTCTGCTTCACAATTACCAGCAGCACTGTCAACCTGCCATGCAAGCTCCTACATTTGGCTCTTGGGTTGCCTATCAGGTCTACCAGGTCTATCAGAGAGGCAGCCCAACAGCTAACTTGCACAGAAAGCTGATAACACTGCTGCTAATTGTGAGACTGGCTTAGTGCTGTGAGGTCGCAACAGAAAGTGCAGTTACTGGCAGGATCCCCAGGTAAGAAACTATGCAAAAGATTCACACAAAAAAAGGCTGGATACAGTGAAACATGATGCCAAACATATTGAAAAATAGAGTTACTGTGTACATACACTGTCAACACTCAGGATTTTGGAAATAGTGGTCCTTGAAATGGCTGAATAATAATAAGAAGTACTCATGTTTTATTTATTTCTTTAAACTTAGTATGTAATTGATGAAAAATTACTTTACATACCCTGTATCAGCCACCAACAGAACGCTTATGCTTCCTTCTACTTTAGTACAGTTCTGAAAAAAGTCAATATTTGTAGCATTTATGGACAATACTGACTTTAGTTTTCCATGGCCAATTCCATCGCATGTTACATCTAAAAAACAAAACATAAAATGAATATATGTAAAACAGTGGTTGTCAGGCTCCACATTAAATGCATTCCAATTCTACACTAGGTTTTCCAGCCAATCAGCAAGTGTGATATGGATCTCTATCTATCTATCTATCTATCTATCTATCTATCTATCTATCTATCTATCTATCTTTTGTAAAATTCACAGCGCGCCTCATTTATCAAAGTATCTGGGGGGAAGAATGAATCCATTATAACTGAGAAAATAAAACATGTACAAAAAAATAAATTGAAGGTAAACACTGTGATAAAGGTTAGCTTCACCTATCATGAGATTATTATGGAGAATGCCATTGCTGACCTCCTTCTGATTGACTGCCTGTTATGCTGACCCATCTAAATGAAATACCGTTGAACCACTGACCTAGAACAAGTAGGCAGATCAGAAAGCTCAGAGTATAGTCAGAAGTCCTTATCTGCATATTTGTTCTTGGGTAAGTCACCCAAAGCATTTGTAGAGACCCTGTCACTAGACCATTCAATTCCACAAACATTTTTTCCTATGATTATATGTACATTTAATGTATTTTTTGCATGCTATTTCCCTTGTGTAGACATCCAAAATCCCTGAAACTGCATGGCACAGCCATCTGATGTAATGTCAACAGCTTCAGCAGACTCATTCTAAATTGATGACCTGTGGGGGCTTTTAAAGTGTCTTTTATTGACTTTTTGGGGTACTGCAGTTTTTCGCCGTTTCACGGTCGCACGCAATCTGTAAACTGGGCATGTTGGGTATCGTTTTACTCGTTGTAACCTCATCTTTTATATTTCATTAAAAAAATGGGTAATTTGTTGTGTTTTGGGGCATTTAATTAAATTTGTCACTAAATTTTGGGGTTTAATAAGGAGTTGCGCTAATATTGCGCAACATAAAAATTTTCAACTACCACCATTTTATTCTATAGGGTCTTGGCATTCAGAAAATATATAATGTTGGGGGGTTTTACGTCATTTTCAGGCCTAAAATGTGGAATATAACATGGGTGCAAAAAATGAAAAAAGGGCCTCAGTCATGAAGGGGTTAAAAAAAACAAAAACTTCAACCTGAAAAATTACAGTGGTTATCTAGACATATACCTCTGATCCTGGTTTCACTTTGCTAATAAGGAATAGCGGATGAGGAAGGCATGTTTCCCCTGTTGAACCTTGCTTAATAGGGTTTTTTTTTTATTCCTTTGGACCATCTGGGGTAACTGTGTACATAGAGTTCTGTTTATGGAGGTTTTTCTATTTTTTTTCTTCTCTATAGGTTGAGCTCGATGGACTTTTTTCTAACTGTTTTGTTTTGTTGTAACTGTGTTATAACTTCCCCGACTCTGAGATTAAGCCTTGCTCCCATGCCTTTCCCTAGTTCAATGAGAGCATTTCAAAAAAGGTGCAGACACTGAACAGGGGTGGGATGGTGGAGCCTAGACATGAAGTCAGTGAAGTCAAGTCCTTATTAAGAAAGTGAAGCCAAGTTCAATCGTTTCAGAGGAGGGTTTTCTGGTTACTACAGGCAATTGTATGCCCCTTGTTATGTCTTTTTTTAGGCAAGACATTTACTTTAAAATAAAAAACGACAGGTTTGCTTTAATCTAATGCTGCCATAAAAAATAATTCCCAAAAGATATGATGTGAAAAGAGTGTGCTTACATAATATTTTCTTATTGGCCATAGCAACCAAAATTTTTATATTCCAGGGGGGAAAAAAATATACCTAACTGCTTGCTATGGCTGCTGTATACTTTTCTTACAACATGCTAGCAGTTGGTAGGAAATAATCTCTTATTAAGTTACATTTTAGCCTAAGCCACTAGTACTTCTTTAATACAAACAAAACCTTATGGTCTATTTAGGCCTGGTTAACCAACATGTGCTAAAAAATGCTATATCTGTGTCAATATTCTGGTCTTCCGGTACAAATCATGACTCAAACAAAACAAACTGATAAAAGATCATGTCACACCCAAAACAACATGATGACCTATATCTTCTGTTGCATTAACTATTCACTATGCATTAACCTACCTGTTATTTCTTTGATAGAATTAAAGATGCTCAGCTTTTCTGGATTTAATGGAGGTGTCTTGGTGAAAGCATCACTAAAAAACAATCAAATATATTTATATTTAGATACAACCAGCAAGTGACTCATGAAAATGCAAGCACTTCCAAAATGAATGCCTGGTGTTGATGCCACTGTGTTCAATCACCTCCTAGCTTTTTATATTGTTCAGGGCAAATCTCCACAAGATCTCAGCTCTGCTCCAGATGGCTTTTGACTAATCTACAGTATATGTAGAACAATGTGGTCTTGAAGGTGCTGTCAAGTTCTTAATACCTTCTGAGAATTCAGTGAAGGGGCCTATCCACACCGCATCAAGTGCATTTAATGCCAAGTAGACAATTCAGAATGAAGACCTTTGGGGAATTTCATTCCTTGACGATGTTCTTAAATATTATAGATAGCCAGCAGTTGTTTGATCGCTACCAACACCGACCTATAATTGCGTCCGTTTTTGTTTGGCCTACAGTAGTCACCTTTTCCTAGTTCAAAAGTTCTGACCTATAAAGTATATGTAAACCTAAAATCTTTTTTTTTGTGTGTGTTTGGCATCATGCCTTACAATATACAGTTTTCTGTTGCAATGTTTTTTTACATGGATATCCAGCTAGTAAAAATACTTTCTGTTGCAGACTGACAATGCAAAGCCTCTGCTTCACAATTACCAGCAGCACTGTCAACCTGCCATGCAAGCTCCTACATTTGGCTCTTGGGTTGCCTATCAGGTCTACCAGGTCTATCAGAGAGGCAGCCCAACAGCTAACTTGCACAGAAAGCTGATAACACTGCTGCTAATTGTGAGACTGGCTTAGTGCTGTGAGGTCGCAACAGAAAGTGCAGTTACTGGCAGGATCCCCAGGTAAGAAACTATGCAAAAGATTCACACAAAAAAAGGCTGGATACAGTGAAACATGATGCCAAACATATTGAAAAATAGAGTTACTGTGTACATACACTGTCAACACTCAGGATTTTGGAAATAGTGGTCCTTGAAATGGCTGAATAATAATAAGAAGTACTCATGTTTTATTTATTTCTTTAAACTTAGTATGTAATTGATGAAAAATTACTTTACATACCCTGTATCAGCCACCAACAGAACGCTTATGCTTCCTTCTACTTTAGTACAGTTCTGAAAAAAGTCAATATTTGTAGCATTTATGGACAATACTGACTTTAGTTTTCCATGGCCAATTCCATCGCATGTTACATCTAAAAAACAAAACATAAAATGAATATATGTAAAACAGTGGTTGTCAGGCTCCACATTAAATGCATTCCAATTCTGCACTAGGTTTTCCAGCCAATCAGCAAGTGTGATATGGATCTCTATCTATCTATCTATCTATCTATCTATCTATCTATCTATCTATCTATCTATCTTTTGTAAAATTCACAGCGCGCCTCATTTATCAAAGTATCTGGGGGGAAGAATGAATCCATTATAACTGAGAAAATAAAACATGTACAAAAAAATAAATTGAAGGTAAACACTGTGATAAAGGTTAGCTTCACCTATCATGAGATTATTATGGAGAATGCCATTGCTGACCTCCTTCTGATTGACTGCCTGTTATGCTGACCCATCTAAATGAAATACCGTTGAACCACTGACCTAGAACAAGTAGGCAGATCAGAAAGCTCAGAGTATAGTCAGAAGTCCTTATCTGCATATTTGTTCTTGGGTAAGTCACCCAAAGCATTTGTAGAGACCCTGTCACTAGACCATTCAATTCCACAAACATTTTTTCCTATGATTATATGTACATTTAATGTATTTTTTGCATGCTATTTCCCTTGTGTAGACATCCAAAATCCCTGAAACTGCATGGCACAGCCATCTGATGTAATGTCAACAGCTTCAGCAGACTCAAAGCTGTCAATCAAGTGACACTCTATATTGTTCCCCTTTGCCACTCCCCCAGCAGCTGCATACAAATGTATGTAGGTGGGTAAGGCGATAGGTAGAGAAGGTGGGTCAGCAGAGAGAGTAATTAGACACTAAGCTATGAGATGCAAGGAGGGAGGGGGCTGTGCTAGAAAATTGACTCTTCCTGGAGTAGTCCAGATTTCTAGCAAGTACCAAGGCGCATTGCAAGTGAATACAAAATAAGTTTATGGAAAGAAAAACACTACAAGTAAGCATTTAAAATACTGTATTATTTTGTGTTTTTACCTGTAAATTTTGGTTGGTGACAGGCAGGGGGTAACTCTCCACCACAAACCCATGGCTGGTGTTCAGGTTTGGTATAATTTTATTAACCATAAAAAGTATTAAATGTAAACATTTCTGTATTACCTTTAGTACATGGTCCATCACACTTTTTACAGCTGCGGACACCATTTTCCTCTACCTCAGATGAATCAACATAGCATGTCCGAACACAGGATCCATGATCTGTCACTATGTAATTATCTATTAAAAATACAAGCAATTATATCCATGCATTATTACATACATACATAAAATATTTAGGCATTTTAGAATGCATAAACAGGAGAAAATAATAAAAGGCATTAAAAATCACAATATACATGCTACATAATGACCACATTTTGATGCAAGGCATCACCATGGTTCATACTTCATGAATTACAGTGACTGGAAATAAAATATTTGAGTGTGTATTACCTGTTAATTTTGAGCAAGGTTCCCATTTAGAAAGTGCAGTTCATTTGTAATAACATTTGTGCACTGCTTATTTCAGAAATTACGAACAGATGCAGATGTTGAAACTCTTAATTACCACCTCCAACGAAAAAAAATAAATGTGCAGGATTTTCACTTCAGGTTGAGGAAAAGGGAGCTATTCGTCTAATTTGCTTTGGTGCTCATGGGGATTGCAGGATGGCAGAATAGTTGAAGTAGTGTTACTTACGTGGACATTTAGTTACGCAGAAGGCCCCAAAACTGTACTTTCCCTCAGGATTGGGTTCCATTTGGTATGTATTAGGGTTGTAAGTTTGAAGTGGAGGGCAGCTTTCCTTACATGTGTCACCATCACGAAATTTGCGACATGCCTTTAAGAAACAATGCAATTTTAAAACAATTATTATATCTATTATATTGTTATTATTATCTTATTATTGTTAATATTAATAATAATAATAAAAATACTTAAACACTGATAAAGAATACATGGGAAAAGGTTAAAGCAAATGTTAAAGGCTGCAAAGCCCTCTTTACAAAACAGGAATAAAAAGAGCCAGTGTGTAATTAACTTTCCCTCCAGTATCTATCACAACGCAAAAATCCCTTTTGGGAGAACTGAGGGTCACTTTTACAACTGTTTCATGCTGGAAATTGCATTTAAAAGTCAATTTCTGCCCCTGCAAGTGAGTAGCATTTATTGTAGTAATGAACAGGTGCAGGATGATCTATACATGTGTACATTTTCATGACCTGCATTGCAGGCTTTCTTAATTTTGATTGTAAAGCAGCTGCCCCCCACCTGTGACTCTGTGTAACATGATCACTAAACACCAGCTCTGCCTTTGCACATAATACACTGTCCGGGGTGGTGCCACTATGAATACTAATGGATGGGGGGTGGAGAGCTCATTTGTAATATACATACATTGCTTGCACAGCCCAGAGGCAGCCATTTTCATGTGGATATGAAGAGGAAAGCTAACAAAAAATGTAAATGTCTTTGTTCATACACAGCAACTGCATATGCCTGCTTTATGTACACTCGGTGCACATTGCTGGCATATGTTTTTCAACAATACCACTGTAAAGGTGGAAATGGGCTTTAAGTTTATTTTTCACTGTCAAAGTGGTGAAAGTTGTTGACATTACCAGACAATCTTTTTCTTTGGGTCCTGTACAGCCGGCCGCACATTGGCTGTGACAGCAATCATTGGGCATTGGTCCTCTGCACCGTCCAGGACACTGCTGAGCACAGTTTATCTTTGTAACTGAAAGAGAGAAGTATTTTAATATTTAACGTAGGATTGCAAGATTTCAAAATGATCTGACGACTTACAATGTATGGTGTTGAATACAAATGCAAAGTTAAGTAAATTGTCTGTTATCTACACCAAACGGGTGCATTATACATCTCTCTACTAGGGATGGGTGAATCTGCTTGGGTTCAACTTGCCAAGGGTTTAACACATCCCGTTTGAAATTTGGCAAACCCCAAATTAGCTGCAAATCCCATTGTATCCTTGGGGGATGAATCCTGTAATTAAACACTGGTCATATTTAGGGCTAAGCGGCAAGCTAGTGTTCAAAAAAGGCATGGGATGCTGGGCACTGCCTTGAGGACATTTATCAATAAAAAACATACCATACAGCAGTGTTTGGGCAACACTGAATACACAAATCCTTTAAATAGCATGTTTGGGGATGCCTTAGAGCTGTATATGGTATTGTGGAACAGTATAATCTTCACAGACAGTCTTTCAATAGCATACACTGGCAGCGCATATTTGATTGTGGATTTGATTTTTTTCTTTTACAATTAATTTGGCTTACACACAGAAGCAGCACTCCAATCAGATTTTTTTCAGTTGGCAACAAAGGCTTTTCCAAGAATTTTAGCAGACACATGCTTTTTATCGAGTGGTAATAGGCAGGGCCGGATTTACTCCACCTGCCGCCCCAAGGCCAGGTTCCACAATACGCCCCCCCTGCGCCGCTAGCCCCCCTCCCCATCAATTGAGAATGGCAACCAGATGGCAGGGCGGGGGGGGGCGTATTGTGGAACCTGGCCTTGGGGCGGGGCTACTT
>NW_017306309.1:1132936-1269555 GCF_000935625.1 Nanorana parkeri | reverse complement strand
TGGACGGCGGCGGACCGTAGTGTGCGGCCGCCGGATACCTTACACCGGCGCCCGCAACTTCCCCACAGGGTCACCGCTGCCGCCCCTCGGCGCTCTGCCTCGGCCGGGCCTCGGTGGCCTTGTGGGAAATCCGGGCCTGGTAATAGGCCTGCTTTGACAGAATGAGATAGAAACTAGCCAGTAATTTGGTGAGACTGCAACTATTGTCACTGATGCAAATATGTCCTGCCACTGGCCAATTTCTATTAAAATGTCATTAGACAGCAGTAGAAAAGAATTAGCTGAAATGTACTAGAGAAAAAAAAGAGTACAAACAGGTATTTTGCTACACGTAACAGCAGATAACCCAGCAGGGTAAAATTGTCCAGCTGCGGGACAATTTTAAATAGTAAGGCTAGCCCACATTTACTAGAGTCAAAGAGCAAGGTATGTAGCTTTACTACAAGAATTAAAATACCGCAGAGGATACAGTCTGTAAAATGAGCCAGCAGAAGTACAGTTTTAATCAGGGATAATAGGCCCAACCTGTGTATGCCTAAAGTTTAATTTATATATAGGGATAATGGGGTGTGTGAATATAAAACATAAAATACAAATAAGCATAAAATAATAAAAAAAAAACTTACTTTAAAAGAGAAGCCTTACAGCAAAAAAAAGTTTGCTATGGTTGGGACAGCAGCTAAAAGTGACCTCAAATCAACCACAAAATTAATTTAAAGACATAAAAATCTCCCAAAATAAGAAAAGAAAAGTAGCAAAAGGGTTGACTACTCATAGAGCTAGCAATCAGAATTAAAGTAAAGTTTCCTAACCGACCCTTATCTCTCCCAAAGCAGTTTGTCATCTTTCCCTGTTTTCCCTCCCACAGTAGCTACCAATACACTGACACTATGGCTGTTCTATGCCCACCCTTTAGTCCTGGTTCACACTGGGCGTTTTGTAACTCTTTTTCTGCCCTACATAACGCTCCAAAAATCTGCCCCTCAAAAAACCCATTCATTTCTATGGCCCTGTTCACATCTGAGCGTTTTGTCGCAATAAGCAAAACGCCTGTCGCTGGAAAAAGTACATGAGCTTATTTTTTTGGCATATTACTGCTCGTTTTGGCCCTATGGACTGGATAGGAAACCCTTGAAAACGGCCGTTTGCTGTGTTTTTGCGCGTTTTATGCCCTTTTTCTCATTGATATCAATGA
The DNA here is from genome assembly GCF_000935625.1 of Nanorana parkeri. NCBI lineage: Eukaryota > Metazoa > Chordata > Amphibia > Anura > Dicroglossidae > Nanorana > Nanorana parkeri. The sequence continues at coordinate 1,268,360 of NW_017306309.1, read as the reverse complement.
GCTACAATCTGCTCACAAAAATGTGCTTTTTGTCGTATGCACATAAACACGCATACAAATGCACAAATCGCGCATCACACACGCATGTTAAAATGCTCAAAAACGTTGTCGCCTAGGTGTGAACCAGGTCTTAATAGAATATATAATGCATTCTCCATTGTGCTGAACCTATGTTCAGCATTAAGAGATTTACTTTTTTATACATTTTCGACAATTAAGAAAAAGGACCCCATCCAAATAATATTGACCAAGTAGTTTGTGTCCCCTTCCTAGTGAACACCTTAACGAGCCTGCTGGACACTTTACGTTTCTTCCCATAGTGACAAAATACTCACGAGTCTTGCTCTTAAGCCCCATTCTTTAATGGCATCACTCACCTAGCCAGTGGCAAAATCACTGCTATACAGCTGTTTTCTTCCCTATGGATGGAGATGTAGCTGTATCTCTGCTCCACTTAGTGGCAATCGAGGTTCAGCAGCACTTTGGTAGCAAAGCAGCAACATCCATAGAGAAGGCAGTAACTGCATAGCAGGATTCTGCCACTAGCAAGGTGTCACCAGCAGCAAAATCACAAGTGTGACATGGCCACATTTAGAAAGTAATATGCGATTTCATAGTTCCATTAAGCAGGCCTAACATTCATTTTATTTATTTATTTTTCAACTATCTGGCTAATAGCTTCTGGTTAAAGAGGCATATACTTTATGTATACTGCCGCATACAGAATAACAATAGTCCTCACGTGGCCAATAATCTAGGTAATTAACTGCTCACAAAGAATACTTACGTATCTGACAGTTCTCTGGACCAGGCCCCCAACATGATTCATTGCAAGCTTCCACATCACATTTAGGACCTGCAGTTGTAAAGATCAGCAGTTAAGTACACAGCATGTTTTGAGGGTTTTTTTTTCACCTTCTCCTAAACTGACACTATAAATTATAAATAAAAGTGTTGTAAATATAATTTATGTAATGTTATATTTATGATCTAACTAGTAATACACCAGTAAAAAGTCTCCTGGTAGAAGACAAGCCATATACAAATCAATCTCCTCCACTTCTTCCATATCATAAAAACATTCTCATATAAAATGACAAAATCTGTTTTTATAAATAATGGACCATCTGGGTGCTCTGGTCCACAACTCCAGTTTAGATTATTTTTTATAAATAGTAACAGTCTTTATAAATAGGGTAGACATGGGGCTGTGTAATGGGAGGTCCTGTGTTCCTACAAGCAACACTGGCTGTAGGAATCTGGTATGTTTTCTTATCATTTATTCTACAATCCAAAAGCATACAAGTAGGCAAATGTAGGCCTACAGTACTCAAAATGTAGGCTTACAGTATGTCTGTCTATTTGATGTGCTATGGTACCTAGTGATGTTTTTGGCATAAACTTCTTCAAGGGCATGAGGTGATGTAAATAGAAAATGTCCCTGTAGCCATGAATTTGAATAAATATAATTTCTTAGGCATACTTAACACATAACGCATATATTTGTGACCCTGGAGAGTGGGCCTTAACAGGTGGGCTTGCTGTTCTGTGCTAAGAGTGCGCTCATTTATGTGCTCCCAGCACAGTGGCTGAGCTGTCACTGACCGATAACTGTTTTCAGTTGGTGGGAAGGGCACCAATCACAGCGACCATTCACAGCGATAACATGATTGGGAAGCCCGTCCCCAACTCCTGGCATTAAGATCCCCTTACAGGGCCAACGGGTCAGCGCAAGGGGTTAAAGCAAAAACAAAATGTTTTTTAGCAAGTGTGCAGGTGCACTGTACAAACAATTCCAAAAAGTTACAGCCCAACCCGAGCAAAAATTAATTTTTTTACATTTTAGACAGACCTGGGAAAATCTTCTGTCAATTTTTTATTGCTGCCAGTGTCAGCTCCTTCTTGGAGAGATTGCACCACACCTAATGTCATGGTGGCAACCTGTTACAGCATGACAAGCGATAAGAAAAGTGGTTGTCACTGAGATGTAATATTGTAGACAAATGTAATACTAACCAGAGGTTTTAATCCTACCCCATTAGTCTAGACAGCAAGTTAGGGGAAATCCTTCCAATGACATCAGAGGCTGCAGTAAAAACCTGACAGGCATCATGTTCTCCATGTGCTTGCGTGGGTTTCCTCCGGGTACTCTAGTTTTCTCCCACAGTCCAAAGACATGGTGTCTAAATTGGTCCTGTATGTACTGTATGTGATATAGGGACCTTAGATTGCAAGCTCCTTGAGGGCAGGGACTGATATGATTGTGCACTATGTAAAGTGCTGAATACATTGTCAGCACTATATAAATACCAATCATAAATAAATATCAACTTCCAACTCTCTCCACAACAAAATATATTTTTTTAGAGTTGGGCCACAGAAGCCCCGGGTGTATCAGATTCAAAAGCCAACTGCAGCCAAAACCTTTTAGCAAGCAATTGTTTGACACATGCATACATACAGCGTGCAGGCGATGGAGATTGTACAGAAACGTTTGCATGGTCCTGGTTGACAATGTCCTCCCACTTGATTGTGTTCAAGTTGCAAAGTTTGGGGTTTCTCCCTATGGTAACGCCACCTCGTAGAATTTCTGTGAAAAAGAAAGTTGAAAATAAAAAGAAATACAATTTGTTTAATGCCTAATAGGAAATGCATCACAATAGACCATCACACAGACACTTGTCTTCATGAGAGAGGCCCAGACTTGGTTGGGAGGCAAAAGCAAGGGTAATTACAGGGAATTTACCAAGTTTCACTCTCTCAAGTCTATTATGAACATCGGGGCTCATGCACATGGGCTAATAAAAATAATCCCATTCATGTTGGATCTTTTAGCCAGAAGCTGGCTGTTTTGGTGTATAGTTACATGCAGCACAGTGGCGTAGTGGTTAGCACTTCTGCCTTGCAGCACTGGTGGTTCCCCCCTGGTTCAAATCCCAAGCAGGACATTATGTCCAAGGAGTTTGCATGTTCTCCCTGTGCTTGTGTGGGTTTCTTCCCACACTCCAGAGACATGAATGGTAAATTGGTCCTGCATGTAATATAGGGAGCTCAGATTGTAACTTCTTTGAGTGCAGGAACTGATGTGAATGTGCTGCAGATATTGTCAGTGGTATATAAATACTAATAAATAAATGTGCAGCTATGCGAATATAGCATTTAGACATGTCTGCACGTAAATTAAAATGTAGTAGATCCAATCACACTCCTGACCGGATAAGGCCCAAACGAAAACAGGGGGGTGCTGAAAGTGACAGCAAATGCCTACGCACATCAAATGCAAAATACCATAAAGTCACTCACACTCTGTTTGTAGATAGCAGTCAATTTCCTTTATTGACTGAACATGTTGTCACTGTTGTTTGCCTGAAGAAGGGACTGCATGGTCCCAAAACATCGCTTTGTGTATGTGACATCGTGTTTTATTTAAGGCAGGGGTCTCAAACCTCCGACCCTACAGCTGTGGTGAAACTAAAAAAAATTCCATGATGCATCTCTCTTCGGGAGTCATGTCTGTGAGAATCTTGCAATGCCTCATGGGATTTGTAGTTCCACCACAGCTGGAGAGCCGGAGGTTTGAGACCCCTGATTTAAGGTATTTATATAGCGCCAACAATTTACGCAGCACTTTAAATAGTTGCACATTCACATCAGTCCCTACCCTCAAGGAGCTTACAATCTAAGGTCCCTATCTCACATGCATACATAGAGGGCCAACTTAGAGGAGCCAATTAACCTACCAGCATGACTTTGGAGTGCGGGAGGAAACGGGAGTACCCAGAGGAAACCCACACAAGCACAGGGAGAACATGCAAACTCCTTGCCAGGATTCAAACTGGGGACCCCCAGTGCTGCAAGGCAGAAGCGCTAACCGCTACACCACCGTGCCGCTCTGTTCAGTCAATAAAGGAGATTGACTGCTATCTACAAACGGAGTGTGAGTGACTTTATGGTATTTTGCAAGTAAATTCATTCTGTTGACTAAAAAGTTTATTTATTGTAAGCACTATGTGCATACACGTGCATTTACATGTTTACTAACTTTTACACGTAAATTATGCCAGTAAGCGCCTCTCTGAACGCTTATTTGGGTCATGTAATTTGCATGCCCACCAATGCTGCTCTGAAATACGCATCCAATATGGGCACATGGACACATCGGCTAGAACGGAAATGCATTCAGAGACATAAAAAAAAAAAAAATAAGAATGCATCTAAAAGCCGTGATTTTCTGCCTGTGTTCATGAGGCCAAATTTGTATAACAGTTAGCACATAATTGTTTTATTAAAAATACTGACACCTTGATTATCAAGTTTCTAGAGCCCTAAATGTCCAGGGACAGACATAGCCACTCACTGTAGAGAAACGTATATACATTGTACACAGGGGCGTAACTATAAATCATGGGTCCCCATAGCAACATTTTGGGTCCCTCCCAGCTAGCTCTCTCTGTAGCAGTGACGTGGGGTACCTCTTGCTCAGGGTGAGGCATTCCCCAGCCTGGCCCCCCTGCCGGCCGAATCCCTGCATCACGCCGACCTAAGCTCCGCCCCCAACAGACGAAGCCCCACCCCCAACCCATCCCCAAACTAGTGTAAAGGAGGAAGGGAGGAGACAGGGAGGAGCCTCCCTGTACCTCACTTGCTCCTCACCGCTGAGGCTCTGTGACAGGTTACACTGATTGGAGAAAAAGCTGTCAGCTTCAGGCATGAAGCTGACAGCTTTTTCCTCCATAACGCTAGGTGAGGCTCTGCCTCACCTGACCGCACGTCCCTGCTCTGTAGTGACTGGCAGTGTCAACAGGCAGCAAGAAAGCTGTCAGCATTGTCAGTACACTACTAGGGAGCAGTGCTGGGAGTAAAATATATAGAAGCACTAATTATAATAACCATAATGATATTTTATATTATGATAACATGATTACTCTTCAACACTAATATGATCTTTAAACTTTAGCTTTATTAAACCACAAACCTCATCCCTCCTATAAGGTTTTAACAGAGGAGACATTCTGGGATTTGTGACGACTCTAGGTATACAGAGGTAAATTCATTCTGTAGCAGAAGTTCAGAGGGCAATAAATCTACATTGCCATGATAGATAAGCAAATGCGTCTTACTGTTCAGAGGGGATCTGTGACTAGACTTTCCTGAGGACTGACTTCAGTCCTTCTTTACTAGAAACCTCAAAGTTATATTTCCTAAACCTACCCACCTAATGGGGCCCCCTCCTACCCTAGGCGCCATAAAAGCTGTGTGGGCTGCTACGGCTATTGTTATGCCACTAATTGCATAGAATAAGTTGGCTATTAAATGGAAGGTCAGTTTTTACCTTTTAGGTTTCTCATAGGAAGCTCGGCCAGGCCATCATTTGATAAAATGGAAAGAGAGGCATTCTTGTACAAAGCATTGCCACGGATCACCTGAAGGTGGGTCAAGGGAATGGACTTGATATTGTTCATGGAGATGAGAATATAACCACCAACTTCTTTAATGTCCTGAAATTAAATAACAATAAGAAATGATCATCAAATCCTACAATAACAATGGAATAGGGTGAATCAATCAAGCTCATATTCACACTTGAGTGTATTTGAAGTGTTTTTTGTTTTTCAGGCATTTTCAGATTTCAGCATTTTTGTTTTAGCCAATGGAAAGGTAAGAACTAGGAGGAGGTGGTTGTTAGCTACAAAATCAAGTGTTGTTAGCTACATTTTCAAGCGCTGACTTTGAAGTTTATGGGGTCAAAAATGCACAATTCTGCTCAAAATAAGCTCATGTACTTTTCTGAGCGATAATCGACAAGCAACACAGCACACAAGTGTGAACGGTCACCACTGAAAATAACGGAATTTTCCATGTTCAGCGTTGTTGCGCTTTGGGAAGCCAGTAACAAAGTGCTCTAGTGTTAGTGGGGGTGAAATGTACAACATAGGAAACCAAAAATAACTTTTATGACATTCATTTATGACTTAAGATGGAGGCTGCATTCACAGTACCGTGTTGCCATCTATTTTGAAAGGCAAAGCATTTGCATTGCAGTGTGCCACAATGCACAGCGTTAAAGTGATCTGAAGAAGTAAATGGGCCCTAAGGTTAGTAGCTGATTAGTCCAATTTGTGCCCGCAAATAACCAGCAAACCACTTTTTATTTTACTTTTTTTTTTCTAATTAAAATTATCTTCCCGGAAGTTCAGAAGTGGAAATGTTAATAATGTTTTACATTAAAGTACATCTATCGGGGGTTCCTTGTTTAGATATAATATGTGAAAATGTTATATATTTTAGAGTAAACACCTGAATAATACACAAAATTAATATAAAACACTAAATATAGAGGTGGAATTGAGGGGGTGTGATACAATGAATAAAGGGAGGATAAGTAACAGAAATATGCAATATATATAAAATATACACTATAAATATGTAGTAGGGAGTTTTTTATGTTTTGACATAATACGGGCGTAAACACCAAAAATAATATACAAAATTGATTAATATGAAACACTAAATACGGAGGTAGAAAATATCACGATATAAATGGGGACGGTGAAGGGAGTTAGATAGGCTATGTGGGAAGCTAATTTAAGATTTGGTAAATATAATGTGAATCTTGTTCAGGGTTGACCATGGAATGTAAATGTGTAAGTGTCTTGAATGTGAGTTGTATGTATGAGGATGTATAATCATGTCGTTGTAAATTACACTATTAATTATGTGGTTGTAAATTATTATTATTATTGTCAATTGTCAAAAGAAAATTAAATAAAGAGGAATTAAAAAAAAAAGTACATCTATAACCAATGTTTTTCTTTTATTTTGATGGTGAAAGGAAGGTTTGGAACGCCTGTCAAGCTTTTTTTCCTGTGTGTGTATCTGCCAGCGAGATTTACCCTCTCCATTTATCCTAGTGCCCTTTATCACCAAGACAGAAAATGATGTCACCAGAACACAGGGAACAGGTGTCCCCATTGGAAGATCAAACCTTCCGATGGGGGATGCCTGTTCCAGCTACAACTGTCTAAGAGGTGAATTCCCTTTACTGTGTAGATATATTCTCTCACTTCCTGTTCTGTCTCTGTGACAGGAAGTAAAGAAAAAAAAATCTCCACAATTGGACACAGGCAGCCAAAAATAAACTGATAGAGGTTTCAACCCTTTCCTACTCTAGCCAAAGCAAAATAATAAAAATGTCTATACAGATGCTTTATTATTTCCCCTTTCTTAATTTTAGAAATATTTATTAAAATTAGTTTATTTACAGCATCATGCATGTTATCTTCAGTTTGGTAAAAGTCTTGGGAGGTCTACATTCCGAGAGCTGGGCGATCATGTAACTGCTGATTTCTCAGCTCACAGCTTTTATCTGCAGAGATCAGTCAATGTCAGGCACCGATCCCTACAGGGATCCTCCCCTCCCCTCTCTGTTCCTCCAGCACTCATTGCAGGGACAGACAGAAAAGGGGCAGGCAAAGCTGGCTCTTGTTCTATAGAGGCAGGGCCAGCTGTCAATCAGGCAGATGAGGTGGATCCCAACAATATTGTTCAGATCCCTCTCTAATGCAGCGCAAGCTCTTTGCTGAAAACATATAGTGGGCAATAGAATGCTATATGCTGACCCTGGGCCACAGCACATTAGTAAATGTCTTCCTGTGGCCCAAAAAAGAAGTAGAGCCAAAATAAAAGTTTGGCTTTAGTTTTCTTTAAAGGAAACCTATACTGAGGGAAAGTGAGGCTACCATTGCCGAATATTAATTCGGAAAACGTGACTAGATGTCATGCTGACTCACTGACCTGGGAAAAGTATTGACCTGCGCCATGCTTGTTACATAGTTACATAGTATTTGAGGTTGAATAAAGACATATGTCCATCAAGTCCAACCTATGTGTGTATGTTCCTATTGGTGTGTAGTATGTATAGGTCCCTTGTGTGTTATCAATTTTAAGAGTATCTATACCCCTGTATATTACGGTCCCGGAGGAAATCATCCAATCGCCTCTTGAATGATTCCACACTTTCAGCCGAAATCACAGCATGTGGCAGCGAGTTCCAGACCTTGACCGATCTAACTCAGAAGAACCCCCTTCACCCCTTGTGCTGAATTTTTTTCTCCACCAATTTTAAGTGGTGGCCTTTCGTCCTTGTCATCGAGTTAATTGTAAAAAGTTTGCTTCTAATGTTACTATGCCCGGTAAACATTTTATACATGAAAATCACGTCCCCCCTTAATCTCCTTACTTCCAAGGAGAACATGTTTAATTTTAGTAGCCTGTTCTCATAACTCAGGTCCTCCATCCCTTTTATGATTTTGGTTGCCCTCCTCTGGACCCTCTCCAGTTCAAGGACATCCCCCCTGTTCACTGGTGCCCAAAACTGGACCGCATACTCCAGATGAGGCCGAACCAGTGATCTATAAAGTGGCATACTTACGGACTTGTCCCTGCAAAACATTCCCCTCTTAATACAGGAAAGGACTCTACTTGCTTTGTTTACCGTCGCCTGACACTGAAAGCTATTTTTCAGCCTGTGGTCTACAATGACCCCCAAATCTGTTTCCCTTTCGGATTTTCTTGAGGGGAGCTCCCATTAGTGTGTAATCCATTTACTTGTTTTTAACCCCAAAGTGCACAACTCTACATTTATCCACATTAAACCTCATCTGACATGTGGTTGCCCACTCCCCTATTTTATCCAGATCCCCCTGTAATGTTATAGCGTCAGATTCAGTGACTATTCCCCTCCCGATTTTGGTATCATCAGCAAACACTGAAACATGGCTATTTACCCCCTCCCCGATATCATTAATTAATAGATTAAACAGCATGGGGCCCAGCACAGACCCCTGCGGAAACGCCGCTCATGACCCTAGCACAATCTGAGAAGGTGCCATTTATCGATACTCTTTGTACCTGGGTTATTGTGGGGTCAGGGGTCATACTGTTGTGGGTCAGTGACTCAGAAAAGTAAGCTTACATACTTTTCTTAGTGCAGGTCTCCTAAAAAAACACTCCGGTACGGAATTCAGATTAACATTTTGTTGTATTTTTTGTCCCAGTCCTGGTTTTCTAGGAATAGTTTCTTATGACTATTTTTCTGAGAAGGTTTGTCCGTGGAAATGCTTCTGGTTTCATAACTGTTCAACTGTGCAATAAAGATCCTCTGCTATTTGCAAATTGAGTTATTTCTTGGCTTTTTAAAGCTGATCACACATTGTAAGACTTTGTTTCACTTCTGTCTTGTCACCAACAATTATGTAATCATCAATTCTGTCAGGTAGACAATCTGGGAAGAAATAATCCTAACCATTGCAGTGGGGCTACCCCCCTCAGAACTAGCTGTATTTTGTATATCATAGTAAGGGAACAGTATGTTAAAGTTGAGTTCCAGCCTTACCTTCAGTCTTGCACAGTAAAGCCTCATATTGAAATTGTCTATTATGAGCCTCTTACAGCAAATCAGCCCACCTCATTTCCTGGCTGAGGCAACTGTCTCTGGCAAGCCCTTTTCATTCATTGGATTTCAGCTCTATCAATCACTGAGACTCAGCTTCACATGAGGGAATTACCTTGGGCAATCTGCATGCAAATGCAGTCTGCACAGGAACGCTCACACCTCCAGACTGAAATCCACCTATTAAGGCATGATATTTGAATAACTTCTCCCAATAAGTTATACTAATTGTATCAGGCTGAGGGCTCTTGAAAGGAGTACTGAGGCAAGGTGCTGTGATGTTGTGAAGCTATTTGCACCACGCTGCTGGCCCCTCCCATCTGCTATGATCTAACTGCATTGCGTCGAGAAGCACGGAGACCCAATGATGACATCACGAGGTCTAAACTAAAGTATGTACTGAAAACCTAAATGTTTCCTTTAAAATAAATTGATTAGCATGTTGATGAGGGAGGAGAATTCAGGAAAGGCAAAATATAAGTGGGAACTTAAAGTGACATTAAACCCTCAGATTTTTGAACATAAACCAATACTGTAATGTGTGCCTTACTGTAATCCATGGTAGTTTCCCTTCTCTTTGCTGCTCTTCCTTTTAAATCCTCATGTCTTCTCATGCCGGGGGAGAACTTCCCTTTGAAGCTGATTGCCCCTTCCTGTAGTGCTGGCTCAGGTTGTGAACCTGCACACAGACACCATGTATCCATTTCAGAGACAAGGCAGTCTGCTGCAAAACAGAAGTTCTGCCCAGCATGAGAAGAGATACGGATTTAAAAGGAAGAGCAGCAAAGAGAAGGGAAACTACCATGGATTACAGTAAGGCACACATTACAGTATTGTTTTATGTTAAAAAAATCTGAGGGTTTAATGTCACTTTAAGCAGGTACTGCACATACAAACAGTGCCTAATAGTGCTCTTTATTAAGTCCTTCAGAATAGCACATGTATTAAATTTGTATGTTGATGATTAGTATCTTGATGATTAGTATTTCATATGTCCATGTGTGCTACCTGTGGATAATACATCCTGGGACAGGCATTGTAGAGAAGGCATGAGCTTGTAGAATAATGTGGGTGTATTTAATGATAGCCATATGAGCTATGAATCATAAGTAGGAGTGGCATTGCTCTATATAGTGATACTGATTTAAATTCACATCTGTACCTGGAGGAAGGTCGTGTCATAATTGCGACTTAGGTGGGTGATTTCCAGATTTCCGAGCACAATTTCACAGCCGTTGTACATTTTCTTCATACTGCTGTAATGCTCTTCCACTGTCCCCAGCTGGGAAAACCTGTTTTCAGTTCCAAGGCAGACTGGAAGAGAATAAACAACCCATGAGCCAATGTATAACTGGGTATTTAATGGTCACAATGCATACAATTTACATTGCGGCAAACAGTTACTCATTACATTTGTGTTCTTTGCTTTACAAGTGAAACCATACCCTGTCACAACCTGTACCGAGAGAAATACAGATATCATCCTACTGAAAATGCTAGTTCCCTGACTGCCACTGGTTTCAATGCTTTGTGGGTCAATGACTGGGAAGAAGAATGCAGCTAGTAAAGTCAGAGAAAAGTAAAAACAATTTGTATATTATTCTTTTTCTGAGACATAAAAGTTACCTTGGTAGTGACATCGGGAATAAGTGAGTTTGACCATACTAAATCATCTTAGATTTGGTCCATGAGTAAAGGTGAACTTCTCTCCTTGAGAGTATGGGAAGCACTGGTGTTAGCAGAGACTGTATTAACTGGGTATGTACACTGCCTGGCCAAAAAAAAATTCACCATCTGGATTTACTTAAGCAAAAAGGTCAGAGCCTTCCACTGGACAATTGATCTGGGTCCAGCAACGTTATGTTGTCAAAAAATGAGGTCAGCTGCCTACCTGAATATACTGAATGACCAAGTTTTTCCATCAATGGATTTTTTCCTTCCTGATGGCACAGGCATATTCCAAGATGGCAATGCCAGGATTTTTTAGGCTCAAATTGTGAAAGAGTGCATGAAAGATAATTTTCACACATGGATTGGCCACCACAGAGTTCAGATCTTAGAAAGAAACTTTACCCATATCTTTAAAATAACAACGAACACTTTAGAAATGCTTAGTAATGACAATCTACAAACAGATAATTCTAGATAATTGCAGGCTTTGTATTCTTTGCATCTTATTTCTCTTATCTTTCCCAGTCTTCTGACAGTGGCCATGTTAACTAAGGGCAGAATACCAGCTCTCCCTTTGGTTCCTGGAACTCTGGTACATGTGACTAGGACATGTGACCATGCACATCACCTCAGGGGACGAAAATGCCTTTCCCTGAGATCTCGTGAGTGACAGATGAGATTTCCTAGCAATGCCCTGCTGATGTAACCCTCTTTAACACATTACATCTTTTGTGCCAGAAGTGGACCAGCAAGTAGATGAACTCTATTTGCAAGTAAATGAAAAACAAGCTTGTAAGAAAGCTCTATCTGTCCCCAAAAAAGGGTATAAAATTCATTTCAGTACAGCGCTGCATGACGGAATAAATGTCAGTCAAAGTACCGCAGCGCTGAATACTGAAAAATGGCCTGGATGGGAAGGGGGTTTAACACCGCGGATGTCAAGTGGTTAACTAATGAATGTAAGATGATTTTAAATCAGCATGCAGAGCTGCATGCTCATGTGATTTTGAGTGAAAGGAGGTAAAGGTCCACTTTAACCCCCTTTGAGAATCTTTGGGGTGTGCTAGAGAAGACTTTACGCAATGGCCCGACTCTCCCATCATCACTACAAGATCTTGGTAAAAAATGAATGCAACTCTGAATGGAAATAAATGTTGTGACATTGTATAGGCTTTTTGAAATGGTGCCATGGGCAATGCGTGTCGTAATCAAAGCTAAAGGTGGTCCAGCAAAATATTTGAGTGTGTGACTTTTTTTGGGCCAAGCAGTGTATAATGTGTGTGCTACACTTTACATACATTTATTTTAATTTGTTAATAAGTTATTCACATTATTGTGGGCAGCTCTTTGGTTATTAGGATCCATCAGTGCAGAAGGTTTATTCAGGTTTTAGCAAAAGAAGCATGGCAAAGGTTATAATTCTTCCTCATTCACTAGCAATCTTGATTGCTGTTTATATGTCTGTTGGTGAGATTTCCACTCACTACTGTTCTGCCCAGTAGATAGGAAACAAGAGTGAATTTCCCCACCGTAGACAGAGGCAGAAGTAAAACCTGGCACAGGTTTGAATCCCACCTCTCTATATTCTAAATGTAAAATAAATCTTAATGCTGGAGGTGGGTTGTTTACTCTCATGCTTGTTTGGATGCAGGTGGGTCTTCGGTCACTTTGTCCCATCTGAGAGTGTTGGTCACAGAATTTATAAAAATAAAAAAACGAATCCTCACCATACATTTATTCAAGCGTGTATTATAATGATTTTGTAGTGATTCTCTATTCCTGGTATAAACAAAATGCCCTGGGCAACTTCCTTGTCAAATGCCAACCATTTACTGTAGACAGAATCTATATATTTGACGGAATACTTATTTTGACAAGCCTTGTACTTATTTTTTCATAAAGCCCAGCAGGCAACTGTCTACTAGGAGACCTAAATTATTGCCTAAGCGATTCCAATTTCCCTTGTCCACACAATTAAAATGAACTTTCGGCAATGTTAAACTAAAATGGAGGCAGCACAGTAAAGTGTCTATAAAAATAATTATTTGTATAGGTTGCCTGCACTACCACGTGGCAATCTTCAATCACTGCATTACGAGATGTAGGAGGTGTTTGTCTACGATTAGCACCAATTTGTGTGGAACAGTTGGCGACTTTTGCGCACTGTGCGCTTCAGAATGAGCTGAACCCACTCTGTCGTTTTACATGGCCTACCACGTTGTGGCTGAGTTGCTGTTGTTCCCAGTTGCTTCCACTTTGTTATAATACCACCAACAGGTGACCGTGGAATATTTAGTAACAAGGAAATTTCATGGATGGACTTATTGCACAGGTGCCAACCTATCACGGAACCATGCTTGAATTCACTGAGCTCCTGAGAGCGACCCATTCTTTCACAAATGCATTCAGGTACTCCAAAAGTGATAATAAGCAAAACTTGCAGTGCCAATTCTACTTTTCAGAGCATGTTTTCTCATATATGAGCTATTTACAAAAGGGTACTTGCCAAACCATAAAGAAGGCATGAACCTTGTTATAGCCGAGAAACGGTAGTAGGCACATTTATGCAAAATGAAATGTGTGTGTGTATCTGCATATTCTGTGGTTAGTACATGAACCCTACTATCTGTTGTTACTTCTGTAAAATATTAAGTTTTAAGGAAACACCAGGCAGCAATGAAACTCTGTAAGTCCATCAATAATTGGCAGTCTTAACTGGTTTCCAATATTTTGTTAAATGGTTGGAGGTACATTTCTACAGCCAGAGCTTTGTATATTTATCCTAGTGTGTGACTTTTCATCCTCATGTTAATTTGCAGGAAAAATAAGCTAGATTATTACTGCTGTAGCTCCAAGCATCGTTTCTGTTTTATGTTCTTATCCCAAGACAGAAAGCTTACATGATAAATTTGCTAAGAAAATGTAAACCGGATGTGAAGGTCTTTAAAAACCTTATTTACAACGTTGTCTGTCAGGGGACAGAATTTATTGCTTATGAATATTTTGTCTGTATTTCATAACAAGCAATTCAACAGGCATTTGATTAAAAACCTATCAGCAAAATGTGAGACAATGTCTTTATTGTAGTATTTAAGCTACACAGCTGCTGATTTCTTTAAAATAAGTCTTGGCATTTCTAAAATGGGCTTTACACTTGAAATGTAAAAGAAGGTAATAAATAATACAAAGTAAAACGGTGTACATAAAAAAAAGAAAATCAAATGTTAACAGTATTAGATAACACTAATACTTGCAAATCACCACTGTTAAAATATACTAACATAACATATGTCTTGAAAGTAACAGACATTCATAAATCTCGAGGTGGGATACCTGCTTAGGGTTCCTCTACGCAAAGGGCTGATAGTATATGTTATTTTTAATTATTCAAATAAAGCTAACTCGTGCAATTTTTTTTAAAAAGAACAACTCTAGTTAAAAATGTTATTAACCCTTGCAGTGGGGCGAACCCTGAACTGCAAGGGTTAAGTGCTCATTTTTGCTTAGGGTCAAAAATAGCCCTACTACAAGGGTTAATACATCTTTTACCCAGAGTTCTGCTTTAAAGTTTTGTAACCCCATTGGGGAGATTTCCTCTCCTGTTGTTGTCATGCCTGTAGTAGAAACGGAGAAGTGGTTATCACAGGGGCACGAAGACACGCGCAGCAATAAAAATATTGCCATTATTTTCTGTTCACAACAACTGAAAAATTTGATTTTGCCTCTGTTCCATTTGGAGAGATTTCCTATCGCTTCCTGCCCTAACAGGAAATAAAAGGAAATCTCGGCAGCAGTAACACAGACAAAAATAAAAACCTGGCTCAGGGTTCAACTCTTCTCTGCTCTATCCAAAATTAGATGAACATTTTGGCTGATGTTGGCATTATTAGGTACATGTATAACAAAAGATTCACAGGAGCAATCCAACGGAGCAATCCATAAAGTAATATTAAAGTCAAAAGGTTTTTAAGCTATTTCAAATGTGGATTAAATCGCTTACAATGGATACTGCTCCTTGATGTTTAAACACCATTCCCACCAGATCTGTTAGCATCCATTTTTCATCAGTTGCCAATGCAAGGTCATGTGAAAATGGGTGTGAATGGGAGCAGTTCATACCAGTTTGTTGTGTTGCACCGCCCTCAGCAAACGCAAGTCAATGTAACTCCTCTGACTCGTGTTTTTGGTTCTGATTCCGGTATAAATGCACCCTAAAAGATTGAACTTTCTGCAGAATCAGCTGGTCCCCTAAGCACTGGCCCAACATCTTGTTTTAGGGTGACTCCTTTCCCTTGCAGGTTCCTATGGAGCCACCATTGTGTGTGCTAGTAAGCTGGCCCAGTTAGGCAAGACACTTTCCTGCTCCCCATTCTTCCCTCCTTCTTTCTCCAAGCCAGTAGATGGAGAGCTGCTGCAGACTTCTTTGTCCTTTGTGATCTTGTACTGAACAGGAAGTTCAGGGAGGCTGAGCTGAGTGAGTTGGAGCCAGGTGTGTGGAAACATGATGACTGTAAGTGCTTAAGTAACAATTTAAACAAATACTTTGCTGGGTAATGTATATTTGTTTGATCTCAATTCCTTATTGAAAAAAGGTTGAGAGTTTAATACTACTTTAACAACTTGACACAAAACTCACACGCAAGTAAAGAGAATGCTACATTACAGATATGCTTAGAAGGCCACAAGTCAAACAATTGAGCTTAATATACTTTACTGTACATTTATTAAATGAGACAAGTAAATCAGGTAAACTAAAGCACTGTGAATGGTATGTAAACAGAGTTTACTGAACAAAGCAGTACCTGCAAAAGCAGAAAGTGACTAGAGGGCACAGGGTGCAGTGCTCTGAATTATTCAAGTAGCCAATTCTTCCCTCTACTAATCATTCAGACTTGACAGGGAGCGATCTTTGATCCCTTGAGTGTTAAACAGAATGAAATAGTAACTGGATGAGAAGCATGACAAACGTCAATGCATTATTAATCTGAAAGGTCTCTTCCCCCTCTATGCTGGTGCTGTTTGCAAGTACATTGAGTAGTAACCCTAGATCACTGTATAGGCTACTGGGCACTTATTGACCATTGGAAAGAGTTATATATTATATATATTTCTTTTTTTCTTTAGCTCTCCAACTTATTGCACCATGGATTTAGACATCATATAATTACTGTAATTATGGTAATTATAATTATAATGACAATAATTAATGGAATTACGTTAATGTGCTGACACTATATCGATAATACAAGGAGTAACTTTTTGACTGTGGTTCCCTTAAATCAAACCTGTGTTTTGCCCACTCAAAGCAAAGCAAAGCAAAGCAACAGGTTTGCGTTAATACCACATTCTCTCCCATTCAGCACCAGGAGCTAAAGGAAATACCAGGAGCTAAAGGAAATACCGATTACTAATGGGCATAGAGGACCATGTTACAGAGCAGGGTCAGTCAGTGCTGTCACACGAGGAGGCCCTAGCTCTTTCTCAGCTATGTCTCCAGTGACCCGTAGCTTACATAGAACTTACCTTTCACTTGTGGCGGCTAAATAGAGTAGCCGGGGAGTGAAAGGAAGGTGAATATATATGCGTTTGAAAATATGTGACTATATGTGTTGTATTGCTAAAGCACAGATTCACTTTTATATTGATAATAACTTGATAGCATTGTCATCATAGATACCAATGATATCCGCACACAAATTGAGGTAAGTCCACCAAAACTATTATTTCAGTTTTGGGTTGAAGCTGGTAAGATAAACCATCTGATATTTTCTTACTACTCTCAGTGCTCCTGTTGGCTTGTATAATGGGATCCTACTCTCCATGCTGAGGTTTTTTCTTTCAGTAGAGAATTCAGCAAGTGAAACTGCCCCATGGTTGGTCACCCTTTACTCCAAGGCTGGCAGAAATAGAACCAACTGCTATGGTGAGGAGATCTTTCTGCTGGAAAGATGTCACTAGGTGACTAATTGACCAGACTTCATTTAGGTTGACAACCTAAATTGATGGTACATATATTGAAGATCGCCAAATCGTGAAAAATATAAATATTTATGAGTGTGCAGGAGTACTGACTTTCCTCGGTGACAAGTGTGGGTCCCTTTAAATAAGTTTCCCACAATCTTGTGGGTGCCCAAAGTTCCTTGGACTCCCATGATCCCCCTGTGCCCCTGGACCCGCCCAGGTGATATAGGTGACAGCTCCTCCTGCCCTCTAGTGCTCAGAGAGACCCAGCCTAATGGGAAAGCAGTAAGCTGTCGCCAGGTGCTGGATCCTCCCTTTGTAAGTCTGGTGTGTGGGCCACTAGCAGAGAGCAGAAGAGCACGCAGCAACTATGTAATCCCCAGTGACTGGAAAGGATATTGTGGCAGTCAATTTTGCATATGTAGTGGGGTGTCCGTAGTGGACTAGAACCTCCTGATCGAAGGCCTCTGTGGCAGTGTTGGTGTAAAGCCTGTATAAGCAGGCAACTACCTCAGCTTTCAAAAACTGCAGGACCAGTACTTGATTCCCTTCCAAAGAAAATCAAACTTTATTTCACACGCATCTGTACAAAAAAACAGCCGGTTGTTTTTTTATACAGATGCCTGTGGAAAAAAAGTTTGATTTTCTTTGGAAGAGCATCGTGTGCTGGTCCTGCATTTTTTTAGACTATCACTACAGAAGAGGGTCCTCCATGCACCGAATGTAGATTACAAGGATGCATGACCGGGGTGAGCTGTGTGCTTTGTGTTTCTAGACCACAGCATTCAACCTCCCTTCCAGCGAGAGAATTCTGAAAATCATTTTCAGCAAGGAATTTGCAAATGTTGTCCTTTCTGTAACCTGCAAGAACTGTTGAGGCCAGTTGAAAAACTGTTCCATACATTCATGTGCTATTTATACCTGCTTTCACTGTATTCATTTATTTCCCCTGTGCAATTTATGTTAAACTTCCATTTATTCCGTAAATTTCTAATTTCATATTTCCACTTGTCTGATCATTTGGCTGGTACAATTACACAACACTGCTATTAAGGAGTACATGGGTTACCCATTCTCTGGAGCAAAGCAGGCTCACAATGCAATACTGTACATTACAATTTACTTCAAAATTGCGCAAATTTCCCAAATTCAATACACAAATGTCTAATTAACAAGGAAAGATCGAATGCAGTATCATGTAATAGACCTGATCAAGACATCTGATAGACAGGATAGAGAGAGAAGAGTTTTTAAAGGTTATATTTCTTATAACAAAAATGAAAACAATGCCCTACATTTCAGTTATCAGATTGTTCAATTTTCATCATCAGTCCTCTTTAAAGAGATGGGACTTTAAAAAGACTGGTGAAGCCTGATTACCAAGAATCAGAACCTATTCTGTAGAATATGTAAACACTTATTTTATATTAAGATCACGCTACATCATTTCTTGCCTTTTTTGGAAGTACTGTATGTTTTCAGCTATCAGTAATTACAGTACAATATTAAGTATGAGACAATACTACTCACTCTTGATTCTTGGCTCCAGCTCTACGTACCATGAAGCAATACTCGAATAGTAGTGTTTATATTCTGTCACCCAAATATTGGTTAGCTCCCAGCTAATTACAACTTCAGTTGATTCACTGGATAATGACTCAATCTCATCCTTAATTCAAGAGTATAACACAAAACGTATTGATATAAACCTTCATTTACTGAACTAGAGGAAAGGAAGGCAAATTAACCATTAACTTTTATCCAAGATGGGTATGAAACAGGTGACGGAGGCAAACTTGAGGTTTTCCGTGCAGGACAGGTTTGCTTGCATGTCCTCCTCCCCCTTTCTATATGTGTCTGTACATTGCAGTGCATTATAGACGTGCCTTGAGGTGCAATTAGCTTTGCACTGTTATGTACATCTACAGTGCATACCATGCATTGCAGTAACACAAGTCATGATGTATATTATGAGCCAAAATGAGCACCAAACAAATGTCTGAAGAGTCCAACGTTGTTTAAAAAAATTATATTTACAAAAAGAATATTTATGATCGGGTTACGTTCCGGAAAATCCATCATAACACAAAATTACGCAAACCGAGGAGTTTACTTTTGTAATGTACTGCCGTGGTCGGCAGCATAGTTACATAGTTAGTCAGGTTGAAAAAAGATACGTATCCATCTAGTTCAGACAGACAGTACACAATAGAAATTAAATTCAATTGAATCCCCACCCACTAAGAGGAGGAGTGGAACTGAGAGAGATAGTTCTTTCTCAGGTCCACCCCTCTGCTCAGTGGGCGGGTGCAAAAGCCAGCTTGCTATTGGCTACTGCAAATTGAAATAGTCTTGCTATTGAACCCGGCTGTTTACATTCACCTACCGGCTGCAGAAGTGGAATAAGAAGTGATGCCACATCACAGGTGCCTATTACTTCGACACATAAGGTGACTGGCTACATAGAATATTAGGTGCAAACATATATTTTACAACATAACAGAACAGAGATTTTAGGGTTTCTTTGAAGTGTATGTCCTTGTTTTCCTGAGCAGTAATGCGTGTATTTCACAGCTGCTAGGACTACACAGGAAGTTTACACATGAATATGTGTATACATAGAGTCTCACTACTTGACCTGGCATCAGTAAAGAAGCAGAATCACAGCTGGGAATGACCTTCTTTTTCCAACTGTGAATTGCCAGAAAGCCGTTTTATTCAGAAATACATAGTAATCAGATCCTGAATTCTTTGTATCTACTTGGGACAAACAGTGATTATTTGTCATTCATGTTAGTATAATAATGGGGACGGGGTCAAGGACATATGCACATTAATGTGACAGGTGAATAAGTATGGGATGTGCATGAAAATGCAATGGATTTTGGAGGTTAAAAGTAAAGTCTGCTGTTTTAAAAAAAAATAAATGAATGCGCACCTCTTATAAAAGAAAAAATTTCTAATTATTATTCTTTTTTTTTTGCATTGGAGCCAGTAAAGAATTGCAACTGTGATCAGTGGATCATAGATGCAATGCTCTGGCTTCTGCAGACTCCCCCTCCTGTCAATGTCCGCACCTCGGTACGGACATACAATCGGTACGGAAGGGAAGAAGAATGAATGGCCTGTAAGTGCAGTGATGACAGTTGTATTCCACCGAGAACTACACCTCTCTGCCACAGTGGTTGACAGGCTTGACATTTCTCCATTCACAGATCCTGTTAAAGGCTCTAAAATCCTAAAAGAACAACTCCAGGTAAAATTTTTATTAACCCCTGCAGTAGAGCTACCCCCACACTGCAGGGGTTACGTGTTCATTTTTGCCTGGGGTCGAAAATAACAAATCTATACTCAACCGATCCTCCGTTGTGACAGCGCTCCCTTCAGCCTGTCTCATCCTCCGCTGCAGCAATGCTATGTCCCTCGGCGTCCTCACGTTCTATCCACTGTGTATAGAAGATGATGACTCTGGGACCTTGGACAGCTGCAGCGGAGAGGGAGAGAGGCTCCAGGAACCGGTCTAAGAGCAAGCTGGCTTGGAGGATCAGGTGAGTAAACTATAATTAGGCAAAAATGAGCACTGCAAGGGTTAATAACATTTTTACCCAGAGTTCTACTTTAAATATGGCCATTGCCATATAAATGTTGACATGCGATTTTCATGCATAGTGCAGTCATGTTAATAACTTGTAACTGTGATTCATTTCCTTACACACACACATTCTCATACATCCCTGACTTTATGCTTCCTGTTGCATCATCACCCCCTAATTGTACCTGGACTAGCCCGGTTGATGTGGAAAGCCTCATGTTACATTTATGGTAGGCGTGCTAGATTTGCACAGGTAATTCCCACATGCAAACATTATAAAGCTATTGCAAGATCTGCCAGACGTGCCTATCAGTATGACGCAACCTCTGTGTCTGCATCACCGGCTTCAGATGCACATTCTCTGTTGTCCTCATACAGCTGGGCTACCTGTCAGTCTCTTGTTAATGGTTAACCTTCATTAACATTCTCAGAACAGCAAATATTTACCAGAAAACATAACTGCGGAGATAGTGAATGTTGGCACATGGCAGATATGGAGAGCAAGGTTGTGTATTATGAAAGCATTTCTTATGATTAAAAAGAAGTCTATATATTGTGTTTACTTATCGGTCTCTGAAATCATACCAAATTCGTACAAAAAGTAGGCGGAAGATGCAAAGGGCAATAGTAACCAATAAGAAATTATGTTTTTGGGATCTTACGACAGTAACCCGGAATTTGACTGGCTGCTTTTGGTTACTAAATGTTATTCTTGTTCCTTTTACTGTTTTATTAAAGTATTTAGTGGGCGCGGGCAAGCTAAAACATAATATAATTACCAAAGTTGGAAAAAAAAACACATTACTCACAAAAACGCCCCTCAAATAACTAAAAGAAGGAATTTAAAATAACATACCCTTGCAGTGGGGCTCCCCCTGCACTGCAAGGGTTAAGTGTTCATTTTGTCTAGGGGGGATCAAATAAAGCAGATATCCTTACCTGATCCTTGGTCCCACTGGAATGCTAGACTGGTTCCTACAGCCTCTTCTTCCTCAGGCTCCGGAAGTCTAAAAACGTCCGTACACTGCTCTATTTTTCATTCAACCCGCGGGCTGAATGAAACAAATAGAGCAGATTCCTCCATCAACGCTACGAGTGCATTGATCGAGGATTCCCTGTCACCGACACTGTCAGAATACCTGAAGACAGCCAGCAGCGCATTGTCTGCTGGCTCTGTTCGTACAATGATTTTCTGACTGGCTCCTTCGATCAGCTGAGGAGTGTTCAGCTGCTCAGCTGCTGCGAGTTAGCAAACCGCCACTGAAACGCTTTGCTGCAGGTCAGCGCACAGCACTGCTAACTTAGCACTC
Source organism: Nanorana parkeri (assembly GCF_000935625.1). Classification (NCBI taxonomy): domain Eukaryota; kingdom Metazoa; phylum Chordata; class Amphibia; order Anura; family Dicroglossidae; genus Nanorana; species Nanorana parkeri. The sequence continues at coordinate 1,246,375 of NW_017306309.1, read as the reverse complement.
GCAGCGGAAGTGAATGTGGATGCAGAGCACTGAGTGTGACAGAGAAGGTGGGGGCAGAACACCAGCGGCCATTTTAACTGTGGGCAAACCTGGCAGCACTGGAGAAAGGTGCCTGAACCCCGATGGAGGAACTCAATTCAGTGTGGGAACCTACAATGTAATGTTTTGGTGGAGTAGCACACTAAATATTCATTGGCAAATGGTATCTATTAGCCAAAAATATTATCCTCTGCCATTTTGCATAGCACTGTGCAGCCAAAGCGTTCAGTGAAGCTGCTGCAGCGAACTGAAGTGTTGCAGAACAGCTACTCAGCGATTGGCTAAGGAACTGAACACGCCTCTGATCAAGTGGGATACTGGCCGAAAGGGTTCCGTCAGCGGTGCACACTGTGCGAATTTCGGTTCTTGAGGAGCTTTGCACAGTGTATGGCCACCTTTAGGGTCACCATACGCATTACAATCTGACTGTACAATCAACTTTCGATTGATCAAATCTATGTAATATGAGGACCAACCTACACAATCCAATCAATGTGTACCCAGTTAGGCAGGCCCTTGCACTACATAGTTGTGGGTAAAGCTAAAGTAGATTGTACAATCAGACTGTTACCTGTGTGGGGAGCTTAAGGACCTCTGATGTCATCACGCCTATTGTAAGTCTATTGACTTGCATTAGACATGAGCACGCCAAGGGACAAACCACAGCCGGAGCAAAGGGGGGAGAGGGAGGTGAGTGCTGACCACCATGAGACCCAGAATCAGGTGGGGAAAAATGCCTTATTTGACCCTCTAAACAAAATAAACACTTAACCCTTGCGATGCAGGTTTTTTTTCAGTTACATGTTTAACATCCATAACAGGAAGTGAGAGGAAATCTCCCTAATGGGGACACAGACAGCAATAAGAACCTGACGGGTCTTCTAATTCCTCTCCACCCTATCCAAAACTAAACAAAAAGGTTCTGGCTTCCGGTGCACTTTAAGTATAATGAGTATTACATCAATGTGTGTAAATAAACTAAAAGACTATAAAACATTGATGGGCAGCTGATAATAGAGCTGGTCAAACGTGTGCACGCACAGTGATGTTCATGGTTTGAGCTGTGAAGACTGGCTAACGGGCAATAACAAAATCATTTTTAATGCAATTGTTGTCAATTTTCGACCTTTAAGCAGACCAATTTTAAAGCTTAAAGGCGAACTATGAGGTGAGTGATTTCTACTCATCCTCATAGCTAGAGCCGACCTGTGACAAAGGAGCTGTCACAGGTCAGCTCTATCGATCGGGAAGGGAGCAGAAACATGCACCTATCCGCTCACTCCCGATTGTCTCCCTGCAGTGAGTGGCGACTGTCAGTCACCGCTCCCCACAGGGATTCCCCCCCTCCTCATAAGATCTTCAAGTGCTGAGTGGAGGAACGAACGGGAGGGGGCGGGCAAAGCTGGCTCTGCCTCTAGATAGGCAGAGCCAGCTGTCACTCATGCAGCTGGGTGAATCTCGACAGTATTGTTGGGATCTGTCCCGGCTGCGGCGCTCTCAGTATATAGCGGGAAATAGCCCACGATATACTGAGCTTTGGGTCACGGGAGGAGGTTAGTATATGTCCTCCTGTGGCCCTAAAGAGAACTATGAGGAAAAACACTTACCCCATAGTTCTATTTTAAATCCAGAAAGATAATAAAACACCAATTTGTGCCGGTATGAATTCATTAAAAAAGATAATAATTCAATGCATTTTTAAGAAAAAAACTATTGTTTACTTTCTATCAGTCACTTGCAATCCACTGTGAAGTGGAGCTCAGACTGGCAGATGGAAAACCCAGATAGCAAGGATAACTTGCCACAAACTTGTGGCAGGGTTAAATTGTAATTCTTGTTAACTTGCTGCACACATTCCTGGCAAGTTGTAGACTCGCAGAACACTCGCAGCACAAGTTCTAGTTGACACTTTTTGAATTTGTAGCAAATTTGCTTGGCAAGTCTACAGCAAGAGTCCTGCAGGTCTTAGCAAGAGCTCTGCAAGTGTACAGCACTTTTGCAAAGCACATTAATCTGGAGACTTGCAATGCAGACTTGCTGGAATTGTGCAACAAAATTGTGAAGCTTGGCAAGTCTGCAATAGTTTAGCAAGTCATTTTCAAACCTGCAGCTCAATTGCTTGCTATCTGGGAAGTAGAACAAGGAGCTAATCAGATGTGCTGCAGTACTCATGTGCTAATAAGGAACATACTAACAGAAGGAGAAAGCAGAGTGACAGAGAGAGGAGCTCATCAGCCTGCTGCTTTTCCTTCACTGTCCAGTGACAGGCTGGTGGTGGGAGGTTAAGTTGAATTACTCAACTGCAGAAGAGAAATGTTACATCCCTACTCTGACTGTTCTGCGTAGCAGGGCTGTGTAAATCTTAAGGATAAATGGGCAGAAATCCAAATCCTTGGCCAGGTAAAACAGCTTTCATATTTGTATTTCATAATAAACTGTTTGCTGGAGTTTAGCTTTAATGTATCACCAAATCTGGTCACATGCCATGGATTCTGATTCTTACTGTGATCAATCAATCAAAAACCCTGTACATGTACCCAATCATCCATATTCATTCATAAATCTGAGGAATATACCTCCTAGCTGTTTTTTTCTTTTACACAAACATTGTTGTTTAAAGTCTTTCTAAACAATGTACTTCAATCTGATCTTAAATCTGCTCCGCAGTTCACTGTTTTCAAGTCTCAGTCACCACAATATTGGCAACCAGCAGCAAAATTGTGCTGAGTAAGATGTGGTCTTCACTGCCTGTAAAACGATGACTACCGTGAAATACAGCCATTGGCATTGTGCCTGCTGAAAGCCAGAACCACAATATTTCTAAAGGAAGGCACGAAAAAAAATCAAGCTGGACCAAGCAGATAGAAAAGACACACAATAATGCAGCTCTGTAATCATGAATACATCACTAACTGTATTTCTTAATAGTAAGCAGGGTAAGTATCTGAATTTGACCTAGTTTCAGCCTTTTGCATCCCAGTACAGCAATGCTGTAGGGTGAGAAGAAGAAGCAGTACAAGAAGCCAATCGGTCCATAGGCCGAGAAGAAGCGTGCTGATAGAAAGAGAAAGTAGAATGACAGCTCATCACTGTGCTGCTTCTTTTTTCACTGTTCCAAAAAACTGCACCACAGCGCTACAAAACAGAACATAAAAAACTACAAACATAGTTATATCCGGATGGATGATACAAGGTAGATCCCCACAGAGGCTACCTAGCTAGCTGGCACATTTTGGGGGATATTCCCCCTTCCTCAGAGTCAATTTTCTATTCAATTTTATTAAAACGGTATTATACGAGGAAAAGGGCTGTCTGTCTGTTTGTTTTGCACTTCTTTTTTCCCTGTACAGTCACAGGCTGGCCTGTGGGCTCAGATGTGGGTTGAAGGACTGAGGACATCTAGTGGCAGAAAAAGGTATTGAGGGGGAAATTATTGGATTGAAGCAATATATTGCAAAACTGGTTCTGTTGTTTTTTTTCCTACAATGGGCTATTTATTTTATCTCATAATTTGTGAATGAAGTTTTGCTTTAAGTGAATGACAGTGCTTGAAAAATAAGGCAAATAATACAACTTTATGACCCTAAAACAAATTATATAGTTTCTAACATGATTATAGCCGAACGGTGTTCGGCTCACTTCACTTCTGATCGGTCATTCACTCGGCTGCCCTCGGCAGCATTGTGAATAGACCCCTAAGTCATAGAAGTAATCCTGTATGTTTGTAGGATAACCTCTACAATTATAACCCTTAAGGGGCCCTGTGGGTTACAAAAGTACTAGTATAGACACCATATACAATAGAGTTATTAAATTGTAATAATATAATAATATACCATATTTTTCGCTCCATTAGACGCACCTGACCATAAGACGCACCTAGGTTGCTGCCCGTGCTGCCTGTGTCTAACTAGAGCTAGAACTCTTGTGACAGCTTAGAGGAAGGGCTGCGAGTGCAGCTCTCCCCTCACTGTCTACTCCAGGATTTGGGGCTGTCCGGCTGCGTTGAAGGTAGCAGGCGGGGAAGGGTATGGGGTTGCGGGGGAAAGCGGGCGAGAACTTCCTGATGGAGACTGGGGACTGGGGACGGGAACTTTCCTGCCGCTCCTCTGCACCCTGGCAAATTCGGCTCCACACTCTCACACTGCTCAGAGAGGCAGCTCTGATCACACCTGACAGTGCTCCCTCTCTCTCCTCCTGGCCTCTCTGAAGCTGCAGCGGCCGGGAGGAGAGAGAGGGAGCGCTGACAGGTGTGCGGCCATCTTTCCAAACCAACTCCCCCCCCCGCGTGCGCCATCAAGGAGATTGTCATGACCTGGGGGGCATATTCGCTCCATAAGACGCACAGACATTTTTGCCCGCCTTTTGGGGGAGAAAAAGTGCGTCTTATGGAGCTGAAAACACAGTAAATGGAAATAATTTCATAATTTTCTTTTTATTAATTTAAATTAATTTAATAATATATTCATATTTAATAATATAATGTTATTATGTCATGCTTTGTTTTTAAACATAAATCATCTTCTAAACATGAGCAATTGCAGGTTAGTTATATTTTAATTTATTTTCACTTAGAGATTGTGTGAACTCTTGGCGGTGACCTTCAATACTGATAAAAAAAAACTACCTGGAGTATGTGATAAGAAAAAATGGACAGACATTGGGGTTATTTAACTAAAGGAGTAGAAAGTGTTTACTTAGCTTTGGGTATATGTCGAAGGTTCACTCACTTTAAATACCCAAAGGTGCAAGGGGAATCCAAAAGGAAATAATAAAAGAACAAAAACAACATAATATGCTTACACACAATTGGGTAGTTCATGCAAACAGACCTTCACCTTATTCACTAAGCTAAATGAGCATTCTCTACTTGTTTAGTAAATGAAACCTGCTAAGTGTGCTGCCCTTATATTGATGAGAGACATAACTATGTGATGTCAGTGACTCCTAGTAAACTGTTAAGTTGCACATTGTCCTAGCCCATAAACAATAGATAACATTTATCTAAGAATAGGACTTTCAGTCAGTGAAAGTTATTATTGTTTTTATTATTTTATTATTGTTTCTAGCATACTACATTACTAGGGCTATTTTAAAGTGCCTATTTTTACCTATAAGAAAAAGTGGACCGGACTCTTGGAAAGGTATGAAGGCCCCACATCCAATCACTGTCCAAATGTTGCCGCCTTAACCTCACTAACATATTCTAAATGTGCCCCTTCTTAACAAATTGGCTGTTATTTTATGAATCATTAAAGTTTTTTTGGACTCCTTTATGAATTTGGTCTCCTTTTTTTGTTTCATGCCCAAAAAGAGTAGCCGAGAGGGTAGCCATTTCCATGTAAGCCACCTGACCAAAGCTTTCAGGATGACTCTCTTTCCTCTTTACTAGTCTGTATGAATAAACATTGAAGTCCCAGCACCTCCTGGATGTATCCCGTTGAAACCCTTTTTAACAAAAGTCACCACAAAGCTCCCTGTCATCTCTCGCCTCTACTATTGCCACTCCATTCTTGTTGGCCTACCTTTACACAGGCTATCCAACCTTGAGTCTATCATGACTTCTGCTGCTAGACTCACCCACCCCACCAGCCGCTCAATGGCTGAGACGCATCTCTGCCAATTCTTCCTCTAGTTTCCGGAAGCCCAACGTATAAAAAAAAAAATACTGACAACAACATACAAAGCCACCCACTACTCGGCCCTGAGCTACATCACCAACGTCATCCCAAAATATGACCCAAACCATCCACTCTGCTCCTGTGAGATCCTCCTGCTCTCTAGCTCCCTCAACACCTCCTCTCATACTCATCTCCAGGACTTCTCCCAAGCCTCTACCATCCTCTGGAATTCCCATCTTGTGGAACTCCATACCCCAGTCTGGCTATGCCCTACTCTGTTTGCCTAGAGATGGACAAAACTCCCTGAAAACTCATCTTTTTTTTAGAAAAGCCTATCCTGCCTCCACCTAAAATCTGTTCAATTCTTCTTCCTTCATCAGGTCATACCTCACAGTTATTACCTCTTGTAGCACTTGCCCCTCCCTTTTCAACTGCTAGCTCTCATGAGCCTTATATAAATCCTGCATAATAATGAATATGATATTAGAAAGGAAAGGCTCTTGTCTCCCAAAACAATATATTTTATTTTACATACCTATTAGTAGTTGTATCAGTTGTAGTTTTATTTAAGTAAATGTACCAAAACATTTGGCTTGTCTTCCATTTACTTGCTTTAATAACATTGTGCTGTAGCAGTGTGACATCTACATTTGAATCGCCCTGTCAAGCAAAGAGAACCAGTCCCTACACAAAACCACATTACCTGTGGCTGATTCCAGGATCTGTTTTTGGATGAACTTGGCCAAAGAAACACTAAAAAAGGTATAGATGCTTTATTTTAGTTTCTTTATTTGTGCATTATAACTCAAGTCTGCAGAATATCTGGTTATGTGAAACTGCCACCGACAGGCTTACAAACTTGTATTCCCAGTTTGGTACAACATAGTTTTACTGAAATCGTCTTCAAACCACCCACTTTTTTTGGCCTGACATTAAAATTACTATGTGGAATGAGCTGTAATAAAGCCCTGACTGTCGCCCTACCTACATGTTCTTCCAGTCATTTTTTTCTTGCGGAAGCTGTAAAAGAAATTACATTCCCACAGCTTCGAAAGCAATAAAGCAAAGAACAGGGGACAATGTGTAGGTGTAGTTTCAGTGTGAACATTTACTTATCAATGTCTCATGACTACCTTATTTTACTGTGGAGAACTGTTGGTTTTTACGAGACTTTATTCCTGATGTATTTGTTAAATTCTCAGGTATACTATGATTACAGATGCAACAGTTTGAAAGCGTGTAATTCCACCAGTCAGGTGACAGAATGTATGTCAAGTTATTATTTCAAGTCACTAGAAATATGCCCTGTTATTTACGATGTGAATCAGGAAGATCGAACAGCTTACATATTGCTAAATAAAATATGCAGGCACCTTCAGTACTGTAAACATAGTTGGGTTTTATTTATAAACAATTCAAAGAGCCATTTGCCCAGGGAATCTCTGTGAATGTTCATTCTGTGTGAATAGAGGCAAAAACATTCTGTGTGAACAGAAGCAAAAAGTTAAGTTCTTCGTAGAGTTTATTTTCAGGTTGAATGTAATGTAATATCCATTATGGCCACTAGATGGAACTGAGGAGCATAGGAAATAAGTATTTATTTCCTATGCTCCTCAGCTCCATCTAGTGGCTATAATCCAGTATTACATTACATTCGACCTAAAAAGAAAATATGCAATAGGGTACCTTTTTGCCTTTTTACACACAACAAATGTTTACTGAGTTTCACAGGGCAAATGGTTCTGTGATTTGTTTTAAACAGACCCCAATGTGCTCCCTTCCTGATTAAAAGCACACTTTGCTCTTATTTTGTGACTTTATTTAGGCATTGGGACGCTGAAGCTGGAGAAATCAAAATGAGCAGAAAACTGAAGTTGAAAATAACCAGATTCTTTTTCTTTTATAAAAGAATTCCCAACAAATGTGTTTTATCTATGGATATCTCCTTTCAATTCTATTTGGTAACTGGAGGTAACTCACCCCCCCCCCCTTATTAAGAAAGATTGTAAAAAGCAAAATGTAATTCAGCTAATTTAGACAGATGGAATTTCATCCATTAAAGGCTAGAAGGGTGAATCAGTGTATACTACTTAGTCAAATCAGAACCAGACAATAAGCAAGGACTGCAGGGTGCAATAAAATAAAGTCGTCAGATGGTTAAAGGGCCCCTAAAAACATATTTGTAGAATTGTATCCCAAAATATTTAATTGTATACAAAAATGTCCTTCCACCAAGTGGGGCAGTAACTTGAACTTGACCCCTAAGGTACGGTGAACATTTTAACCTGTCCCTAACACTTGACTCAATATGACCCTAATAACAATAAGCTGCCACTTATAATGAACTCTTAGCACATAACCCTAACCCTAAAATCGAGGCAAACATTGAATTACCTAAAACCCAAACTGAACCCTCAACCCATCCTTAGCCCCTAATACTAAATTAATCCTATATAATCAGCTGTTACCTTGTCCTTCAAGCAACTGGTACTAATGAAATGAAGATTTCTTTAAGTGTATGCTTGGTCAATTTTGTTCATATAAAATATGGAATAATGAAAACACTTGTCACTGGGAAGGAAGGTGGATGAAAATCTAAAATGTTAACGTTATTGCTGGAATGAGAGATGAGGGGAAATCCAATGACAACTGTCTAACTGGGCATATTTCCTACTTGAGACTTCCTGTTGTGTCTTCTGGACAGGAAGTGAGCTCACATTTCCCCAACAAGACAAAAACAGCACAAAAAAAACAACAAAAAACATTACAGAGCAAAATAAAAAAAGTTTAGGTTTTACATTAATTTTCCTGAATGTTTACATTTCAGAAAAACAGACCAAATATTGAAATTCCTTTATATCAAGAAATAATCACCAAACTTTAAAACTTACTTGCAGCTGCACAGAAATATCAGTTTTAGGTGCACCGACCCTTTAAATTATTTAGCATATGCCTGTACAAATGTTTTATGTCTCTGTCTCGGCCTTGGCTAATCAGTAGAAGTTAGCAGTAATGGGATCAGTCATTGAAATGTAGCCAAAACGTTGAAACTTTCCATTCTCTGACTGTTTTCACTTGTCTTACAGTGAACAGTCACTCTGGTTTTCTACCCGTACATTGCACCTCTGGTTGATGGTATTAAATTACATATATTACTGATTTTACAAAAGAAAGTGTGTGAAGAATTGAAAAGCAGAGTTCTGTTAAACAGCGGAAGAGTTTGATTTTCTTTTCTTTGTTTATTGGTTATGGCAGGCTTAAGTGAAACGCATAGGAGTCTGAGCACCTGAAAAAACATACATTCCCTCTCTGCTCTCTATAGGAGCAATGGAACTTGCAGACTCAGACACAAAGATAATAAAATATATTATGCCAAATGAAGAGGTTTCAGACAGAAACAAGACCCTGAGGCTGCATGCTGAACTTGGGTTACACTGAGAAGAAACTGAGTTATTGCCGAACTGAGTCTCCCATGATGTACATTCAGCTGTTCTCTTTTTATCTATAATAGTATCCTGCATATAAAAATATAGTAACATATGCTGTATATAACAATGAAGTGTGGGTTTAGAGGATACAAAATGTGTCAATGTGCTTATTATTCTGCTTAGTATGCTAATATCCTTGGTCCAATACAGTGCAGTAGTGCAATACTACAGCCCCACATCCCCTTTGATGGCAGCCCAGGGCCACTCCGAATACATGTAACGGTGTGTAAGTCCCATTTATGAATGCTATGAATTGCTAGGGGTTCCTTTCTGTCCATCACTACAGTCTAGCTGCGTTATACAATGTCTGGCCAAAAAAAGGTCACCACGCGGATTTTGGTGTTATGATCTGGGGTAGCTTCAGTTGAACAGGTCTCAGTTCAGCAAGGTCCATTAAAAATGAGGTCAGCTGCCTACCTGCATATATTGAATGACCAGGTTTTTACATCAATGGATTTCTCTTCTTTCTGATGGCACGGGCATATTCCAAGATAACAATGCCAGGATTTATTGGGCTCAAGTTGTGAAAGAGTGGTTCAGGGAGCATGAGGCATCATTTCCACACATGGATTGTCCAGACCTTAACCCTATTGAGAATTCTTTACGATGTGCTGGAGACACTGTGGCCCGACTCTCCCAACATCACTGCAAGATCTTGGTGAAAAATGAATGCAACTTTGGACAGAAATAAATGTCAACTCTCGAGGATCAGAGAGGGGTGGGGGGGAATCCCTGCAGGACAGTCACCGCTCTCTGCAGGTAGATGATCGGGAAGTGAGCGAGCGACGGTATGTATTTGCTCACTTCCCATTCAATAGAGCTGACGTGTAAAAGTTTAATTGTCACAGATCGGCTCTAACTATGAGGATGAGTGTTGTTCACTCACCTCATAATTCTCCTTTAAATAAGGTTTCCTTGTAGTGTCATGTGTGTGCCCTGCAACATGGGCCCACAAGTATCATGGGTCTCCAGTGTTCAGAGTCATCATAGTGTATTAAGCCTAGAACTAGTATACACAGAGGGGCCCTTTGTGAGTATGTATGCAGAAGCACAGATGGGGGATACCTGTCACCCAACAGGAAGTGCTTAAAAAAGGGCTTTCCAGGCAGAATAACCAGGTATTTTTAATGAAAGCTGCAGATATATAAAAAAAAGACTGAAATTAAGTTTTGGAATTATATTAACATGTTAAAGAATATATCAGAATATCCTGTTCTTCCTTCATTACATATATAAAGGAACCAGAGTATTGGTGGATGTGATGCTTATGGTTAGGGCCACACTCATGCATGATCTGTCAATTTGGTGATGGAAAAATGCATAAGGAAGCACACCACTTCTATTTTATGTTAGGGGGGAAAATTAAGCAATATACCATATTTTTGCTGACGTTCCACATTTTTTAAATAATGCATTTTTCTTAGGAAAAGGAAAGGGTACAGCAAATACAAATGATCCATTGAGCATCACATTAAGAGGAAAACTAAGATTCCTGAGGGCGTAATGTTCTACATTGGCTCTTTCCTTCCACCTCAGTTTTATTCATCATTTTTCTGTTGGTTCTTTTTTCCTCATCCAAGGACTTGATTTTATGACATCCTTACTAGTCTTAATCTGTACTTCCAATGCAATTGCTTTGGTAACTTTCACATGCCCCAGTAAATGCTCATTTCTAGTTGCTCTTTAACTAGTGTAATGGAAATGTTCAACTTTATGACAGTCAAAGCTGTCATAAACACAATCCCAACATCCCTGCACTCTTTTGAAGACTCAAGGTTAAACGGAGCAGGTTAGGAGGAAGACGGTTCATTTTAAAATATAAAATAGGGGGTGGTCCGAACTAAGGTTATTTTAGAATTTGGATTGTAAAAGACTTTTTAATTTGTTCCCAAAGTTGCACTTTTTAATTTGATATACAAACACAAAGTCCTTCTTACTTCCAGCAGATTTAGAGTTTAGATGAGGTGGCTGCATTATTCTTCCTTTTTTCAAGATTTCATTTATACCTATTGAGTCTGCCAGCAACACACGTCTAGTCCTAGCATGGCAACACACATTCACAGCAGTGTATCAGAATAACAGAAACAAAGCAGGACTACACAATCGTGCCCCTTTTCTCTTTTATATAACGTAGAGAGGCATGGTTGTGTAATCCTCAGAGATAGCTGGGAACAATGTTATTGATAAGAGTTAGCACAGGAAGTTATCAGCTCACAAGATTTCAGACATCCCAACTCTCCCGGACGTTCCGGGAGTCTCCTGCTATTAGATAGCGGCTCCTGGCCGCCCAGGAGAGAAATATTATTTTGAATTTGCAATAGCCAATAGCAGACTAGCCATTGCACCCGCCCACTGCTGCTGTCAATCAGCAGAGGTGGACCTGAAGTTCTCCAACAGGTCCTCTTCCTACTGATTGATAGCAGCAGAGGGCGGGTGCAATAGCCAATTTGCTATTGGCTATTGCAAATTGAAATAGCCAATAGCAATCTAGCCATTCATTCCTATGCTGGATTTTTTGTTTTTTTATACTGATGGCAGCAGCTGTCAGAATACTAAAAAAACCTCCAAAAAAACAGCAGATAGCCACGGGAAGTAATAGCATCTTCGCTATCTGCCATCATTTCACGGGGGTGCTCTTCCCCGAGGGGGGCAGAGGGTACCTCCCTGAAATGAGAAGGGCACCTCCCTGAAATTACTTTTTTCAGGTTGGGATCCCTGAGATTTGTACACACTAAAGGTATTTTGTTTGAACTTATCAAACAGATATAATTAAACACTTTGAATCTTATATTTAACAGAGCAACGAGGCCTAAAATTAGATTATTGCCTTGGAGTTTAGATACGCTTAAATAAATAAATTAATTACTGTAACGTACTAAGAACATAGATGTTCTCTGTCAATCAAAATTGCTTACTTAGTTGTTACCCTTCATGCCCTGTTCAAATTGTGTGGGTGTGTGTGCTTTTTTGCGCATTGCCATTGAAATGAATGGGCTGCCGTGTACATGACAGTTGCCCCAAAGAAGTCTCTGCACTTTTTCGTTCTCAAAACGCACCACACCAAAATGAATGGCACTTTGCAGTTTAGTGTGATTTCACGAACCTGAAGGCGCATGATTCAGCCAGGTGCCTTGGATGCCATTAAAAATGACCGGCAATGCAGCGTGTCTTACAAAGTGATCTGGTGTGCTATGGCAATGTACATGAAAACACGCATCTTCAGCACACAGATGTGAATGGGGGCCCCGGTTTAGATTAGTCGGAATTATAAAAGCTCATAGCTGATAGGTTGCTGAAGACAATACAACAGCTCTCTGCTTTTTCCATCATGGTACTAAATAATACTCCACGTCTGGCATAATTTGGCTAATCTGCATACCAATATATATATAAGGGCTTCTTCTGGAAGACTGGAAATACTGCACTGAAATTCTATTCCCTCTAGTGTATCTCAACTTCATACTAAAACTGTAATGAGAATAAGGAATGAGAAAACAACATTTCTATTGCTTAGTATTCTGGCTCCACAATAATAAGATGCGACCCAAGGGGCTTTCCACGCTGTGTGCAGAGGGGGAGTATTTCCTGTGTAGTTCCTGTTCTTTCTTACTCTGTACTTCTACCTTCAGGATAAAGTTTTTACCTTCTACCTTGGAGTGAGATAAACATCTGTTTTATTGCAGCCTAGGAGCAAATCTCATGTAACTCATATTACTGTAGTAAAATTGCCACTTTATATACATCTTGTTTTCTCATTTAACTTTGCTGATTTTTTTGGGCTTTTAAACCAGACATGTATACACATACAAACTCTTGATAACTTTGTGGTTACTAAGCAGGCGAGTAAAACACTCAATTACTGAACACTGCCTGGGGATAAACCGATATCCATAATGCTCAGTATAAATTCTGAAAGAAAAAGGCTGATGGTGAGAAAGATCATTTCCATTGTTAAAGAAGAACTCCTGGAAAATGGGTGACCCTTTGTATAACTACATTAAAGAATCCAGAAACATTAGGAGCGGCTGCTTAATGAAGAACACTGGGAATTTAAAAAATTTACCCTTGCAGTGGGGCTCCCCTGCACTGCAAGGGTTAAGTGCTTGTTTTGTCTATCAGGCTCAAATAAAGCAGATATACTCATCTGATTCTATGTCCTACTGGGTTGCTAGACTGATCCCCACAGCCTCTAGACCCCTGGGGTCTGGCGGGACCACTGATGTCATCACATCTAATACGGGTCCATTGACTTACAATAGACGTGAGGACACTGAAAGACATACTATAGCTGGAGTGGAGGAGGAGAAACATAAGTGCTGACTGCTGCAGAACTGAAGATCAGGTAAGGATATCTGCTTTATTTGACCTCCCTGGGAAAAAACAAGCACTTAAACCTTGCAGTGCAGGGGGAGCCCCACTGCAAGTGTACGTTTTCTAAATCCCCAAAGTTCTTTAAACAGCCTCTTTGAATGTTTCTGGATTCTTCTATATTGTTATACAAAAGGTCATCCTTTTTCTTCAAGCCCTTTTGGACTGAAAGTAGAACTCTTGTCATGTTTTATTTCTCATGGCCGAGCATGCTGATGTTTATTAAAACAGCAAAGGTAGAAATGACAGCTAGGTGGTTACTTTATGCTTATTTCACAAAAGAACATTTTATAAAGAAGCACGGGGTGTAAAACACATCATCTGCATGTACAAAATCACACCTTGCTAGAAAATATATTTTGTTAGATAGAATCAGTCCTCACTTAAGGACTGACTGGGAAGCCTTTAGTGGCAACAGTGGTGGAACTATTGCCATACCCAGGTGGCCGCTATGGGGCCTGGGGCACAGGGGGGCCCGGCCAGGACGAGGAACAAAGGGGTCCCCCTGATGCTGTGCGGGCTGCCTGGGTCGCTATAGTTTCTCAGGCTGCTGGCTGTCACCTGCGGCTGTGAGGAGGAACACACCGCTGTTCAGATCACTGACAATTCTGTCAGTGATCTGTGCAGCGGTGCACTCCTCCTCACAGCTGCTGTTGAGTCAGTGACAGCCAGTAGCTGTAGAGGAGGAGGCTGGGCCCAGCGTCAGCAGCAGGGGAGGATGCGGGCTCGGTGTCGGCAGCGGAGGAGGAGGCAGGGCCCGCCAGTGACTGTGGAGGAGGAGGTGGGGCCCGGGGGTGGAGGAGGCTGACAGGTAAGGGTTGTGGAGGGGTGTGACCAGCCCACCTGAGACCCTGCAGAGCCCACCATAGATGGTCTATGGTGGTCTCTGCAGAGTGACTCTCAGATGGGCTGTTTGGGATCTCAGGTGGGCTCTGCAAGGGGTGTAACTGAAAAGCACAGGGCCCCATACTAAATTTTGCTATGGGGCGCTGTGATTTCTAGTTACGCCCCTGAGTGGCAACATCTGTCTCTGACCCCTGGACCACACATTAGCACCACAACAGTCAATTCTATTGCAGTGAAACTGGTACTGGTGACTCACTGCTTAATAAATTGTACTATGTTTCCTCAATGATTGTTAGTAGAGTAAAGTAATTGAAAAAAGCACTGTACCTGTTAGGTTTATCCTGTTGGTGTGGCTGACCAACAAGCTGCCCAATCAGCTGCTGATAAACTCTAAGCATTCTTGCACTCTGGACAAAGCAGTATCCAATTTCAAGCCATCAAAGTCCTAATATACAGTATGTCCTCCCTTATTAAACTCTGACAAAGGAGGTATTTGTATGAGCTCCCAAAACTGTAAAGTTTCGGGAGCTCATACAAATACTCAAACGAGGAAGCACCTGAACAAGGACCTTCAAGGAAGGATCACTAAGTATTCATTTATTGAAAGCTGCAGATTTTAAGAGATCAAAAACAACTTTTATAATTACATAAACATATTAAAGCTTATATGAGATTTTGGTGATTGGATTTAGATCTATTTTAAGGGGGCTGGCTATGGGGCTTTATTCCTGATCCTGGCTTTAATAGCTAGTGAGTCTCTGGGGTTGATTTACTAACCTTATAAACACACCACGAACATGTATACACCTCTGTAGTGTGTTCCCTCCCAGCATGATCTATGGGTGGAATCTAAACACCTTTGTAGTGTGTACACACCCAGCAGGTGTGTTGTGCAAAGCCCTGCCCTGAATTGCAAGGTGATGTTGTGTAAATTAGCTCTACGTTGTGTTGCTTGCGTTGATGAATGCAGGAATGTAAATGCATGAGCTAACCATTTTTGTCTAAACTGTGAAGCAGCATTATATATGCATCATGTGCATGATTTTTCCATATAGGGCATTAGTGGAAATATGCTTTTAGAGACTTTTTGGTTGATAAATACGCTTTGCTGTGTAAAAATCACACGCACCAGGTGCGTGCGTGTGTTTAGGTTAGTAAATCACCCCCTCTGACTTGGAACACGCATGCAACCAATAAAGTCTGTTTTTTGTTACCATTTTGCATATTGATTAAAGTCCATCCCAGGATCAAGATATGAGCCCAAGAGTTTCCACCTTGAAAAAGAAGTTGTTTTGTCAATTACAGCTCCTACACGATCCTCCTTACCGGGATAATAAACAACAAGTCAGCTCCTAACACTGTACCCTAATGAAGATTCCAGGTCAGCAAAATTCTGTTTGCTTGCAATGCAAGTACCTGGCTGCATCCCCCGCAAGAGGAAATGAAGATACCAGACAGATTGAACTAGTGCTGTGCTTGCAATCTAATATGTGATATGTTTTCTTTAGCTTGTACATTTATGGGGGTGCCCTGAATTCTGAAAACATAAAGGGAGTGTTGTGTGGGATAAGTCACACAACTCACATATATCTGGACTGTATCAGAATACAGATATAATGGCCAAAACAGACATTTCATAAAGCCTGTACTCTTTGATATTGGAAAGATTTCATTGATTTAAAGGCGCACTTTTAATCCAGCGTACATGTAAAACATACCCATTTTCATTAATCATTAGAAGATAATTCTTAGGGGAGATGAAACTGAAGAGAGTGCTTCTTTTCCGCTGACAGAAGGAGTTATGAAATACTATGAGACAAACTCTAGGATTTAATAGGCATCCATATTTCTACACCACATGTTTGAAATATTCGCATGGTTTTGAATTATGATAACCATTCATAAACTGAACTTTACCATGATAATAATTTTCCATTAAATGGATACAAAATTTAAACTGGTTCTTTCAGCGCAAATTATTTTATTTTTATGCAGCCAAAGTGAGAGATTTACCTTGCCAGTATACAAAGGTATCTGACCTCTTGTCTGTCCTCTTAAAGGATCTGTAAACCCTAACAATAAACTTTTCTGATTGGCTTTGATCTATAAAATATATCAATTAAATGATTTTGTTATTTCCATTTGACAAATCAAAATAATATTGAATGACCCTGTCAGAAATTCAGAGTTGTCCTTTGCACACTTCCTTCGTTATCACAAGGAGTCTATTCAGCCCTCCCAGTTTTTATTGTGGCCCTACAAACCCTGAAAGGATGTTAAAAGTCCTTACAGCTGATCCTTAGATTACTTACTTTTCCTAAAAAAAAAAAATACTGGGAAAGTATATCAGACATTTAAAGTGAACCTGTGACCAGGCTATTGACATTCAAGTATTTACATATTCTTAACAAGCAGTAATGCAACTTTAAAAGAAGCCCTTTCTGAAGCTTTTAGCTGCAAGCACTGTAGAGAAATTCATTAATTTTCCAATGGAGGCACAGAATTTACAGATTATCTTCCCATTGCATCCTCTGGCAGCAGGGCCCACTGCTTAAGCTCAACTTTAGCTTCCAACTTGCTAAAAGCTGGGCGGGGAGATAAGAAAGGGACAAACACATCTACCCACCCGGCTCTTAGCAGCCTATGATGCTCTGGCCAGCGTCCTGCCAGCATACACATCTCCCCATCCACTCTGGTTGCTAAGGGAAAGGTGGGGAGATGTTTAAGGACCATGCACATCTCCCCACATGGCTCTTAGCAAACTGGGATGTTTTGGCCAGCATCCTGTCCAGCTCCTGGCAACCAGTGACATGACTGGTTGCCAGGAGTTGAATGGGACGCCTGCCAGAGCGCCGCTAGTTGCTAAGAGCCGGGCAGGGAGCTGTGCATGGGAGAGGGGTGGGAAGAGAAAAAAAGTCAGCTGTCTCCGTGGGCCATTGTTGCATTGTTTTGTGATCCTAGAGTTGGGCTTTAGGTGTAATATGTATGAAGAACTAGACAAATCGATACATTAAAACCAATAATACAGAGAATCATTAACATTTTATTAACTAATTATTGCTGTTAAATTTGAGAGTTTGACAATTCAGTGTGTTATCCTTCATTTCTTTTCCCTTTTTTAAACTGTTCATTTGCAGCAACTGTGCCTAATTGTTCTTGTATTTGTTGTTGTTTTTGTGCTCTTGTTCTTATTTCTAAAGACAATACGAAGTCTTCCATCCCTGGGGCTGCTGTTGGATTCTTTTACTATCTCAGTGGAATGGAATGATGCAGCTGTGTATTATTCGGGGGTAAAACAAGTGCTGAGCAATTCCAGAAAGGAGAAAATTATGATTTAATCGAACAACATGGTACTAATTTGTTAGTAGAGTATTTTTTTTTTTAGCTAAGCTTTCACACAAATCTAGATCAACACCATGCTAGTAGTCAGTCATTTGTCAGTCATTGTGTTTTACTAAATAATGCCAATGTAAAGTAAAATACAGTGAAAGCAGATTAAACTAAAAACTGACGGGAAATCTTTCATGTTCAAAGTTTTTAGATTCAACAAAGCTTATCTCTTAGAGTTTCCCCAAGGTCCAGTTTGGCACTTCTATAATGGGCTTGTCACATACTTGATGCCACTGTCTACTTTAAACAAGTGTACATGTAAAAGATATTGGCTGACCCGTGTTTGGAAACTGTGGTCACTCTGCAGAGGTCTGATACATTGAGATATACTGAGTCAGAGCTAGAGTTCGCCAATCAGCAGGGAGAATTAGCTTTGTTGATTGCTGAGCTATAGGTCTGATTCAACAAGGGGCATGTCAAACCTCTGCAGAAAGACCACTGGTTTCACACAGGAAGCGAGGGTCCTTTTCTACAGCATGCCAAAAGAGGACAGACTTTTTTACTTAGGCTGTGGCTGCTTTCTAAGAACATGACCTGCAACACTTTGCACACCTTTTGGATTGATGGACCTGTGTTGTATTTAGCTGCTTTCAACCGAACGCTCAGGGCTTGTTCACACCAAATGCAGACCAGATCTTTGCACATGCAGTGCAGTGTGTTATACTGCGGGGGTTTTATTTTTTTTAGTTTAGAATGGGTTTTCAGGGCGTTCCAGGGCGTTTGCATGCATTTTTGATGCGTTTGCATGCATTCCAGAGCGTTCCAGAGCAGGTAAAATGGGGCTTGCTGCAGTTTTTTTACATGCTCTGGAACCGAACGCTGCGGTGTGAACTAGAGCCTAAAATACCATTGGAAGACATTGGACGCAGTTTTGATCTGGTCTGTAACTGCTCTGCTCCTGGAACGCGCTTGGTGTGAACAAGGCCTAAATTAGGCTTTAATAGGATGTTCTAGTCGCAAGACATAATATACAGATAAGTACTTCTGAATTTCTCTGAATTTTCTGATCTACTTGTTCCAGGTCAATGACTCAGAAAGCATTGACGTAAATCAGCATAACAAATAGGCAAACAGTATATTCAAAAGAAGGTCAGCAATGGCAGTCCCTGCAAGGCTTGCGCACAAGGCTACACACCAGAATAAGGATATTGATTTTCAAAAAGTGACAGACATTTATAGTTGAGTCCAATAAGATTTGAACATTCCAGTACATGGTTAAACACAGATTTTTACCTTTGGGTTAAAGCTTTGTAAATAGATCCTTATATCATATACAGGGAGATGAAACAATGGGAAGAGCCCTGCCGAAAAATAGATAATCTAGACCTGTACTGTTCATTTGGGTTTTATCCCATACAGATAACTTGGTGATTTGAAAGATGAGTTAGGAAGAAGGAAGATTTTATGAGTCTGCTTTAGCCAAAGTAAACCTTGCACCAAGGTATGAAATGTATCACTAAAATACGATAGTCTTAAATACAGAGGTATCTATCATCCAGTGTCTGTAAAAAAGCAACGCAGACAATGCATCTTACTGTAGAAACGAAGAACACCTTTAAAGTGCATATGAGGTGAAAAATAAAGGTATGTTTGAACAGGAAGCCATCCATATGAATAAGCAAATATTTATTGGAAGACTTCCTAACACTTCCCATGGTTAGAGATGGACATTTACAAATTACTGTTACAAACTCAGATTAGCATAACTCTATCATTTGTATGAACAATACAGTAAAAATAGATACATTCATTCTAGTTAAATAAACTATTTGGATTAGACTGAGTTGCTTTTTATAGTCATTTTCCTTTGTGGCTGGTTTTTATGGAATTTCACCATGATGGACATTACTTTGGTACTATGAATGTTCAATGTGATGACTCATGCTATTAAACCTGATGACTTATGTGCCTAAATTTTTCACTAAGCTTCACTTTCTATTTCCATTTGTTGTCAAAAAGGAAGTTACACTTATAATCAAATTACACACTTCTTCTGTTACTGTATATGTATCAGATTCCTTTTTTATCAAGACCCCTTTCACACAGGGTTTCCAATCAGGTCCACCTGCCAGTTTTTCAGGCAGACCCAATTGGAAGCCTGATGTTAGTGTATGGGCAGCTGAATCTAAACGGACGGGCACCCGTTTACACCTGGTTACCCCTGGCTCTGGGCAGGTCCTGAAAAACAAATGGATCAGAGATCAATTTCTCCGGATCTGATCGTGCTGGATTGTGGGTAACCGGATGTGAAGAACGCCCGTCCATTTAGATCCGGCTGCCCATACACTAACATGGGTCAGGTAATATCATTTTGTTTCCTCCGTTGCAGGATGGAGGAAAAAACTACATGAACATGGATGTCACCACGGTGACATCCATTCCGTTCAGGAGGGGATCTGTGCAAGGGACTCCCTCCTGATCAGACCATGTGAAAGGGGCCTACATTGTACTACTATTTCTTTCTTATTTGTTTTAAACTACATGTGCAGAAACATATATATATATATATGCAATTGTTTACGTGCAAAAAACTTGAAAAAAGGAAAATAGGTTTATATCCATATAAATATATGTTTTTTACTCTGTAAATTATATTCTGTATTGCTGCTCTAAAAGAAAAGTTATTTTCCTACTTAATATTAAATCATGTTTGGTGTTACTTTCTTAGTCCAAAAATATGATGAAATGTGATTGGTGTTTTCAAACACATGAACATGTGGCATTTGCTTACAAGGTGTTCTTTTCACTAAATATTTTGTTTATTATTAGTATTTATATAGCGCAATTTACACAGCTCTCTACATACTGCACATTCACATCAGTCTTCCCCTCAAGGAGCTTACAATCTAAGGTCCCTATCTCATATGCTTACATGCACATAATAGAGCCAATTTAGACACAAGCCAAGTCATATACCAGCATGTCTTTGGAGGAATCCCACGCCAGCGCAAGGAGACCATGCACACTCCATGCAGATGTCCAGACAGTGATACAAACCAGGGACCCTCAATGTTCCAATGCAGAAGTGTTACACAGTAAGCAAGTGTTGTACCTGAGTGTAGCAAAAGTATGTTATTTACCCCAACGCTATGCTAAAAGGGAAACATTTTAGCCTATTTCAGTGGGATTGAAGATGGTCATCTCACATGCAAAAGGACACAAAAAAGGTTTTACTTCAGCAAACAAATTTTTCTTTCTTATGTTCCAACACTGAATGGATAGCTGGGATATCAAGACAAAGCTTTTAATAATGGATGACTGATAAACTGGGACTTTGATACGCAAACTCTCTTTATGGACAGAAAAACCTTGACCAGGCGACCTGCTGTGAAAAGTACATACACTCAAAAAACAACTCTTCCTTTCATGTTTATGGTTTTGTATGGGTGAATGAAATGGTGAATCTAATTGTTGCCTAGTGCAAAGACATATGGACATGTGTTACTTCTGACACTGTCAATGGGGGGACTATTGGATATCCTCATGTATGTCTTAGTCTATACATTTGTAACCATTCAGTATCTAGGTGTTTGTAAATTCAACTGGGAATTCAGTTCTCCTGGATCTCCATTTTTTTAAAAGCTAATAAACAGGAAAATGTCAATAAGTAGTAAACGTAGTGTTATACTCTGATCATTTACACACTTAACACAATCAGCTCATCAAAATACATATTTAAATAATAATAATAAATGAGTGCTTGTTGACATTTTTGCCCAAGCACTTACAGTTTTCTGCAGTTCTCAGTGCTTTCTCTCCAAACTTCTGGTCAGGGTGTGTCCTGTTCCCTGAGGCTTCAGGGGGGGCGGTTTGTATAGATGCACAAAGTGCAGAGAGACACTGCTATAATTCTGGCTAGGAGCAATCACACGAAGGTGGCTTCATAGGATCCTGCAAGGGAACGGAGCCTCCCTAACAAGGGAAATTCTAAAACTGGACCAACAAAGGAACACGAAGGGCACAACAGCAAACACAACAATTGAGCACTAGCTGATTGGACTGAAATATATATAGCAGAGAATCAATGTAATGGCAAAGAATCAATGTAATGGCAGAGAATCAATGTAATGGCACTTACATGTGAATCCAGGGATCAGGAGATGGGCGGCCTGTGCGGAGGATCGGGACACTCGTGGTGTCTGCCCGAATCTAGTTGATGTGCTGCCTGAGGAGGTTCATCCACCATAGAGGAATGCCGTGAACGGGGAGAGGGGACTCCGTCCGTAGTGCCGCCAAGAGAATGTAGGCCCCGGGCAGTGTGGGGGAGAACCAGGGGGGACCCAGCGGTATCGAGTGCAGACTGGGCTGCTGTGGCCGCGGCTGTGAATGTTGGTGCTCGGTCTTTGTCAGGTCTGCTGAGGACAGTGTACGGGAGTTGGTACGCGAGAGCAGCTGACAGGTCTCTGGTGGTCGGATCAGTGAAGGGATGGGGATGCTTTAGGTAGAGAAGAGCAAGAGCGACGCGTTTTCGAGGTATTACCAATATACACTGACATTGTCTTCAGGGTTCAATATCACTTCAAGGAAATGTTTTTTCATTTTTATATTTTGTCACTTTTTTTAAATGCCAAAATTTCTTAAAGCATATTAAAGTAAAATGTTTTTTTGAGCTACTTGCAGATGAAATCACTTACAATGGATGCTTAAAAGGTTTTGTTTCCTGCAGAATCATCTGGTTCCCTGAGCACTGGGTCTGATATCCTGTTTTAGGATGGCTCCTTTCCCTTGCAGGGTCCTATGGAGCCACCCATGTGAGTCTCCACAAACACACAGACACAGAAAGGCAAGACACTCCCCTGGCATTGCTCCTCACCCCTCCTTCCTCCCTTCTCCAAACTAGTAAATTGACAGATGCTGGTTATTGTGCTTTCCTTTGTGACCTTGCATGGGACAGGAAATACAGGGAAGTTGAGCTGGAAGTTCAGAGACGTTGAGCTAAGAGAGCTGGAGCCAGCTGTTTTGAGACATGGTGACTATAAGTCCTTGGGCAAAAATGCAAAGAAAGACCTTTCTGGGCAATGTATATTTGTATGAACTGGAATGATTAGTAAAAAAAAGTTTGAGAGTTTAATACTACTTTAACAAGAGGCCTGAGCAGCATAATGTTAAAGTTTATTGATGTCGACATATTGCCTCATTAAGACATTGCTCTTTCCACACAAAATTTTCATGTGCTCTTCTGATGCAACCCATGGCAGAACTTTCAAGGATGCCCTCTGTTATCCTTTTATCAGTCAGTAAAGAACAAATATTAACTGTTCTCCATACTGTTCATTGTGTGACTTGAAATCACAGTGGAGACAGTTACAAGACTGGAGCTTGAACTCTACAACTGGTTGTTTGCAGAAAGATTTATGGGCCATCTGACAGAACATTGCGCACAATAACTAATTATCATCAGGTACTGCAAACCACTGTAGCAAATGGCATTTGCAGCAACGCCTATATAATATTTTGTATTGAAATTTATTTCGATTAGAATTAGGATAATACCCAATTTACAAATGTAATATTTTGGTCTGGGAACTGTGGTATACATCTGCATGAAAAAGTGTTTACAACTGTCAGAATTAAAAAGGTTAAAAAGAAACACTACAATATTTTGGTATTCTAAATATCTTAAATAGTTTATTAGTACCTCCCAATTCCCTAAAGAAAAGAGAAACATCTTCTAGAAACAAGTTGGTGTACCCTTGCCACGCCCCCACTCACATCTCTGTCATTTTAGTTTACAAACAGGGCAACGCATAACGTGAGCAAAAACAAATAATACCAAAAATACACAAATCGGTTTGACATAAATTAGTGCAAAATTGGAGTTACTGCACATGTTGACTTGTTTATTTATTGCTGGAAGATTAACTGGCTCCTGTATAAATCAGCCCTGCATGTATGCATGTGAGATAGGGATCTTAGACTGTAAGCTCCTCCTGGGCAGGGACTGATGTATATGTGTGATTGTAAAGTGCTGCGTAAATTGTCGACGCTATATAAATACCTAATACATAATAAAATAATTATCTTCATATTATAAAGCTAATAATTTTCCTGGCTTAAAGCTCAATTGCATTCTTGCACCTTTTTCTGTTTTTTTAGTCCTCTACCCACACATGTTATAATATGTGACCAATTCTTCTGAAGAAAATTCTTAAAATACCTATTTTTCTCAGTGAAAATGCTGCTCCTTCACTCACATTGCAGTGCTCTGTTCTGGCAGGGCTGAGTAACAGCCACACCCCTCAGCACGAGTCCTTGCACAGAATTGTACTGCAGATAAAAGGGAGGCAGTGTGTCTGAACAGGTCTGTTAAATTGCTAAGTGTTAGCGGCCTTACCCTGGTTTCTACGGAACAGCACAGATGTATTTCGCAACCCTGTACAAGTACTGTAAAAGGAAAGTGAAGGTAAGACAAGGAAACTGGAGATTGTTAGAACAAAGTCTATCTGACTGCATATCTATTTATGTACCTTCAATTGGGCTTTGATGAATGTTTATTATAATGGAACCTTTTAGTTTATTGGGTTAAAGTGTGATTGTAGAGGATAATTTCCCAGCCATGCTGGATTAACGTGACATGTTACAGTTCTGTACAAACTCCACAAGGGATCACGATTCCTAAAAAAACTTGCAATAGGTAATTATCACTAGATGAATAAGAACAGAGGCAGAAGTGCTGGAGTTTTTTACTAGGTATTTCAGAATTTTGAGAAGTGAAAGGTAAAATTTAGACGGTTATTCACAAAGCTGCCGAAGGCAGCCGTGTGAATAACCGACCCGAAGTGAAGTGAGACAAAAGCTTTTTGGCTACTCACTTCAGGCTTGTACGGCACCGAATAATACTAAAATCAGCCATACATCGGCTTGTTCAGGCTGGGTTTCGGGTCGGCCAAACATGCTCGACTGAACCGAAGGCCTCTCATAAGCGAAGCTAGCCGAAGGATCAGCTGAAGCTACGGCTAGATCCTTCAGCAGCTTTGTGAATAACCCTCACAGATTTGGCCTCTAAAATTATTCCTGCCATGCAATAGGGTTGGTATATGTTATCCATTAATATGTTAGTATTATTATTTCTATAAACAATTACACAATTCATCTATAGCTGTTACTAACAGAAAAAAAAAAACAGTGGGACACCTGTGATTTAGTATTTTACTAAAGTCGTCCTCTTGCATATCTTTGCAAAGTTCAAAGTTTTGTGCATAGCATGTGCACATTCTGTTTCTCTATGGCCGCTGTAGACCCCTGCAAGGACATGCCTTGTTTCAGCATGATGTAAGTAAGATCGATCATAGATAAACAATGCCTTTAGCACTACTCATCATTTAAATATTTTAAAGAACGACTTAGCAGAGATCAATAGAAATTACTCCCCCCCCAGAATTGGAACAAGTTAAGTCTAACTTTTTTATATATGGCAAATCTCAACCTGTGATATTGTAAGAATATTGTTTTCTACACAACATAACTAATAATTGTAAGCTAGTAGTACTTACTATTTACTAAGCAAGCTTTATTCAGGATCAGCCTTGACCCTCTCCAGTAATTAGCAGCTGGTAAGACTCTCAGCATGAGTAAAATTTAAAGAGGACTAGCCACAAATAGGAAACATCAAATTACAGGCAACTTATACTGAGATGAATGGAGGCTGCCATTAATTACCTCCTTCTGAAAATGCTAGTTTTTTGCTTATTTTAGTCTCCATAGTTTCTGAGTCAGAGAAAGGTCTGTATTCCTGATCTGCATACTTGTTCTGGGTCTGGAATCTGGATCAGCATGATAGCCAGGCAACTGCAGTTTGGCAATAGCAGTCTAGTAGAGGTTGTAAAGCAGAATTCTGGGTAAAAATGTATCAACCCTTGCAGTGGGGCTACCCCTGCACTGCAAGGGTTAAGTGCTAATTTTTGCCTAGAGTAAAAAATAAAAAAAGTTAAACTCACTTCAGCCTCTGAGCCGGCTGGCTCTCTCACTGCTCCCTGAAGCCTCTCTCCCCCTCTGCTGCAGTCGTGTAAGGTTCCTGAGCCATCATGTTCTATACAAAGCATATAGGATGATATATATACACATGAGGACCGATGCTGAGGGAGGATAGGGTGAGTATAACTTTGTTATTTTTGACCCTAGGCACAAACAAACTCCTAAACCTTCCAGTGCTGGGGTAGCCCAACTGCAAATAACATTTTTACCCAGAGTTGTTCTTGAGCTATGTTTTAAGAGACATCTAAAAACAAAACCATGTGAATAAAACCTAAGCTATGAGACAAGGTTACTAAATTTAAACTTGTTCACGCTGGAAGTAAGGCGATTAAGAGGGGACATGATTTTAATGTACAAAATGTTTAGTGGTGATGGCAACATCAGCAATAAACTTTTTACAGTAAACCCCATAACAAAGACTAGAGGCCACCACCTAAAATTGGTGGAGAAAAGATTTAAGCACAAGGGGCGTAGGGGCTTCTTCTCAGTTAGAGCTGTTAAATTCTGGAACTCGCTGCCACATGTAGTGGTATCAGCGGAGAGTATTGAATCATTCAAAAAACATTTAGATACCTTCCTCAGGGACCGTAACATACCGGGGTACAGGTACTCTCAAAAACCAGATCACACGGGGACTCGTGTACACATACACATGCACAATTACACACAAAGGTTGAACTTGAACTTGATGGACCTGTGTCTTTATTCAACCTCAAATACTATGTAACTATGTATTATGTAGACAGTGTGCTCCCATCTGTAGAGCTTCATATATATTTATGACCTTGCTTGTAATCCAAGAGTGCCCCACACATTCCTGACTGGTGTAGATGGAATACATTCATTTAACTATAATGGTTTTTACACAGACAGTTTACTTATGGAAAAACAGAGGGCTTTGAATGTGTATGACCACTAAAGCAATATGCCAATATGAAGGTGCAGCTGTAGCCACTGAGTAAAATAGGCCGTTGTCTTTTTTGCTAGTATAAACTTCATCAAGAATTCATTTCAGAAGAGTTTTTGTTGTGTTCTAAAGTATCTTGGAAACGTCATGGTCAGAGGTTGATATGTAGCATCCTTATTAGGGTTGCACAGATAGCAAGTACAGTACTCGGTAGAAGTACGAGTACATGTACCGATATGTCAAAGAAAAGATTTAAAAAAATTTCCCTCTTCAAAGGCAACATTGAAGTATTTGACAGGTATTATCTGGGATAGGTTGTATTTTACATTCCTTCACTAGGTGGTTCTGGGCCTTAGTACAAAAATCTCAGAATCTTGTCAAGAACTGTCAGTAACCAGGTAGACTGCATTGCAGTGAGTTCTTTACTTTTCTGCAAATATTAGAAACACATTGTCAAACTGATTGTTTGTACAGGAAGCACTAATGGCCTCTGTGAGATAGTTACCAAATCCAGGGTTATGATTCACTTCCTCCTAGGAGGGCAATAAAAAGGTCAGAATGACATCATGATAAAGGGTAACATCAGGTCCTGACAATTTAAACTAATACACAATTAATTATTAAACTAACAGGCACATTATCTTAGAAGAAAAAGCTGAAGAGTCATACTTTCACTGCTTGTTTTTGGAGTAGACGGCGCTCTCTTGGCAAAACTAGAAGAGAATTTCCAGTGACACTTTGCTGTCGGGTAGGCAGATCTGTGCATGTTGTTTGCGGAACAGTTACGCAGACAAAAGACGTACATATATATAAACTACTCTTACTATAAACTTAAAGCAACCTCATAATTAAGTACTGTTCTGAGATCATCTGCGCTGACAGAGAAATGAAACAGCATTCTTGAAAATGTGAAATTGAAGAGGA
The DNA here is from genome assembly GCF_000935625.1 of Nanorana parkeri. Lineage (NCBI taxonomy): Eukaryota > Metazoa > Chordata > Amphibia > Anura > Dicroglossidae > Nanorana > Nanorana parkeri. The sequence goes on along the minus strand of NW_017306309.1, from coordinate 1,218,818 downwards.
GTTCTGACAAGCACCCTGGAGACAACTGATGAGGGGAAACTTGCACCCTTGTCAAGAGGCAACTAAACATGAAGATAAATATTCAGCTACGTGATGAGTAAAAACTGTTTTACAGAGTTTTCTTTATCAAGAAGTATAGAAAAATAACTATATGAGGCTGGGAAAATGGTAAGAAATAAAATATGTGTTTAGCATAGGCCTTCTGTACAAGGGAGTGTTACACATTTCTGCTGGTTCAGTTCAGTGCAGTTCCTCTGTATATGCAATGTATATGCAATGTTTAAACATAACCTAATGCAATAAAGGCAGAAGACCTGTTATGCATGTGTAACAGATGCACAAAAAAACCTGCCCATGCACATAAGGATTTTATGATATAGTTATCATTTCAGGCTGGAACAAGGTTTACCAAATGATGCAAGGGCCTTGTGGTCACATGGCTATTACAGCCAGCATTTAAAGCTGAACTCCAGACTAAAAAACTTTAATTTAGATATATTCTTCAATAGCCATAAATGATAAAAGTCTTTTTGTGTCCCAAATGCCTTTGAAGACATAGATTTTACTTTGTAAAAGCAGCAGTGACATTACCATTGTGCAGTACATAGCATGGGCAGAGAACAGAGCTATTGGAGGGACTCAGGAGGCCCCACCCAATACATGCTGCCTGCAGAAAACTAAAGGAGGAGGCCCATACAAGACCAGTCACCCTGGGCATTGAGAGAGAGCAGCAATGATTGGCATTTATTACAGGAAGCTTCTGCACAGAGGTAAAGTTTCACCATTGAGTATTGCACAGATCTGGGAGAAATATACAAGTATAGCCAATATGTGCTTATCCCAGAGTTTAGCTTTAACATGATACCTCACAATGATTATAAAGAACATAATGCATTTGTCATAAACTGTGAAAAATGTTTTAAAAACATATGGGTACATACAGAATAATACAACTTTGCAAACAGTATTCAGAAGACGGCAAGCTTGATAGTACTAAGGTGTAATAAAAGAGTCTGAAACATGGCTCCATACATAATCCCAGGCTGGCTTATCAAGTACATTTCTCATGGGAAGATAGACAAATTGTATTAGTGAGTCTTGCTATTGCATAGCGAGGCTTGCTAGATGCTACGGACATGCATGGAGGGGAAGCCAACTGTGCACTTACATACAGGCAGATTGCAAAGTGTTAGAGGTCTGTTATGCCCCCTTTAAAACATTCTGAGCTCTGACAGAATTTAGCTGGTCAGGATTCGGTACAATGAGCTCTGATCGGTTGCCATGAGCTCCAGCCTTTTGCTGCGTGCTCTGTTCACTGGAAAGCCAAGTATGTATGTATTTAAAAGTGTCTACATGGTTAGAAATGTGAAAGTCAATTTTTTTTTGAAGCTATATCCCAGTAAATCTCAACTAGATTAGCCCTATGCATTGTGTAGCTGAGGCTTTGCCAAGGCATGTAACTTAAGATAAAGTCATAAATTCTTGTCATACATAGTGGCTTGTTCTATAAATATGGCACTTTTTTTTATTAGATCTGAAACGAGTATCAAACTGTGCAATAATCAGTTTGATTATGTGTTTATCTTCCTAAACAAAGCCTTACTTTACAGTTTTACCACCAAAGCCTGCTATTTTCTATAAATTACTATGTTACAGTAGTCGCTCTAAATTAGAAACAGAACTTCTATTTGTAACAACCTAACTGTAATGCCATAGGATTTATTTTATAACACAGCCAATATGCTGCTGTGAGCTAACATAACCATCCAACATTTAAATGTAATAAGTCTGTCTGATCTAAACTTCCAATGACTGGTTGTCATTGTTTACTGTCTACTTCTGGTCTTCGCTCTATGCACTGCATTGGGTGAAACGGATCAGAAATAGGTTCAGCACACATCTTCCCAATTCACATCTCTGTGACTTGGGTTTGGGTGCATTCTTTACACAATTGCCTATACCCAAACCCCCGGAGAAGTTCCTCGTTTGAAGTGTTAATGAAGTTCAACCTACACGTTAGTATAAAATATTCACGAACCTTAAAATGTAACTCAAGTCAAAGCTCTTTGTTTGGTTTTTGAGAAACCTCTGTAAGGTTTTTCTTGCCGTCTGGGCCCCCTCCTGGAAGATTTCTACTCACATCCTAACCTCAGAGGCATAAGTCTCAACCAGTAGAAATCTCCCATGATAAGGAAAAATCCAATCTCTTACAGTTGTCCCAGGAATAAGTCCGCCCATTGGAACACATCCTCTGTAAATCTGTTCTGGGAACAGTCATAACAATTTGGAATCCCTATCACTTTGTCTCCCTGTGACAATGATCTCAAGGACAAATAGGACAAATATAAATGGTGGATCTCCAACAGGGACACAGACAGGGGAAAAAAACTGCCAGAAGGTCTAACACTTCCCTACTCTATACAAATCTAGAAATTACTATTACATATTTCTATCTATGTATAGATATAACATTTCAAATGCCAAATGCCTCTCTGTTCACACATAGCCCATATGACAATTATATTCTGAACAAAAGGACGTTGTCAGGAAGATCTAGCTGGCCTGCATAGCTGTATTCTTGCACAAGTATCTGAGCCTGTGCATGTGCATTGTTCTGCTAACTGAATTGTGCATGGCCATACATTTTTGTAGAGACATGGGTGCGCTCATTGCAAATAGTGGATCCAATTTCTCTATTTAAAGCTTAGACCTGCAGGACTCCAGTGTTGAAAGATCTTCAGCTATACTCTGTGACCTGCAATTCTGCATCTGATTCTGATCTTCCATTACCGAACTGGCTCATTCTCTGCCTCTTCTGGATCTCTATAGTCTGCTCCTTTGCTCTTGTGTTGACTCCGTCTTGTTTCCCAACTATAATTTCTGCCTCCCATGCTGGAATGTTGCTGACCAATCCCATTCCTTACTCAATCCCTGGTACTGTATTGCCTTACTGTTGCTTAACCTGGCTTATTTCTGGTCACGTAGTGATTGGTTTCTCCTCTCAACAGCAGCCTTGAGATGAGAGAGTTCACCAGGTCCATTGATATCAGTGGCATCCTCCTTTATCGACACTTGTGCCGCTTCTTTGTCCCTACGCTCAATATCCTACTACCAATGGGTGTTTGGACTGAGGCAGTTAGAGAGGCTGCCCTCATCATCTCAGGCTCCGATCAAGCTTTGTGACAGATGATTACTACCAGGATGATGTATTGCACATTAAATTCAAAACTTTGTAGAAGCTGTAAAGAGGTGCCATTACAATATTCATACCTATGTTAAGCAAAGCTATAGACCTGCCAAGTGCACCTGCAGTCATGTCAAGTATATCTGTTTTTCTGTCACACAATCCCAATGTCACTTATCTGACACAAAAAGCAGTAGTAATAGTCATATGTTTGGGATTTCATCCAATTTCCTTTCACTAATAAAAAATACCACCAAAACCTTAAGTACACCTGAGAAATCCAATATAGTGTGCTTCTTAAGGTTGATATTCTACAAGCTTACTCATTGATTTAACCTCATAGCCTCACCCAAACAATATGTACCATTTGATAACAGTGAGTAAACAGTGTAAGTATTACAAAACGTATAGGCATTAAGGAGAAGTAAAACTAAATAAATGTTTCACTGGTTCTCTTTAGGACAAAGGGAAATAAATAGCCACCACATGTGCTCATGTGTATGAAATACAAATGTCTGCTAATATTTAGCTAAGGAGTAGCTCAGTCTTGATGAGTACTTGACATCATGCAAACCTTAGCACACCCTACTCATTTGGGCCTGGTTCACTAAAAGGAAATGTACAAGAGCAAAGAAAAACCCCAAGGAGGGCTATAGTCACTACTGTGTTGTGGGTTTGCATGAGTGTGCAGATGTTTATTCACTCAGGGAGTGTGAATCCTGTATTTATCTGGTAAAGTGCACACAGTTATCAAATGCATGTGGTTTTTATCACTTATATGAATACAATTTGCATTAAAGATGAACTCTAGGCCAATATAAAATACACACATTAATGCAGATCTGTATTCATAAACACAATATTAAATGTATTTTTAAAGCAGAATTTGAACTTAAATCAGAACTTGTGCAGGCAAAATATAAAACATGATAAGTAGATGGTAAACAGTTAGCTTAGCTATGCCATTTTCATATTTCTACAACTATGGTTCTACATTGTTCATCTTGATAATGTGAGGGACAATTAGATCCAATAATATACAGCCTGTTCATTCTCAATTTCCTTATTAGTACAGTGCAGCAAAATGCAATATAATGCTTTGCAGGCCAAGTCGGTAAAAACAGTACATTGATTCAATAGCAATTGTACATTTAGCCCAGGGGTGGGTAACTCTGGTCCTCCAGCTATGCTTTAACTACAATTTCCAACATGCCTCTGCCTTTGGGAGACATGAATGTAACTGTCAGTTTTGCAGTGACTCATGGGACTTGCAGTTCCACAACAGCTGGAGGGCCGGAGTTGCCCACCCCTGCTTTAGCCTGTAACAACCCTTTAGCTAATAATATAATGGCATGAAAGAAGTGTAATGGCAATTTACATAGTGCTAAAAACAATGCAAATATATTGGTATTGGTATGCAAACAATAAGAATTGTTAAATGTGTGAGCAATTAGAATCAGCTACTATGCATGTGAATCTTCAAGATCTCTTCTTTTCTAGATATTGACTATAATTACACTGTAATAATCACAACTAAATGTACTTAGAGGAGTGTGTCAGCTGCAACAATTGTCCTGCCTTTCAGTGAGCACAATATTCTGTCTTTGTGTGAATTGATGGAGCACAGTATTGTACATTGTATTATATAATCATCATTACAGTCTGTGCGTTTAATACAAAACTCTATCATCTAAAATGTTTAACCAATTGAATTCCCAGTTCTTGTTATCTGCCTATGTACTGTTAGCAAAGTCCTTATTACTATCTCAGCACAGTGAAAGATAACTGTGGCTGTTCATACCGAAGCAGTATCAAAATGGATTCCCTTTGGAAACATATAGAAATATGCTCCAGCAAAAAGAGAAAGGGCTTCTGGGTAATGTTAACATTAAAATAGCAAGCCTTTATGTGAATGATCTACTCATTAGGTGTTTAAAGAAATTGCCTTTGTTAAACCCGGTACCTATTGATTAAGGCAGGGTGAAGCCATATGCAAGGTAGCAGCACCCCCTCCCCAATCCTTTCAAATGAAGATGGTAAAAATTACAAAATACACACATAGGCTGACCCATTTTCATTGTTTGTAACTACTTATCCCACCTCATTGGACACCAATGCACTGTAAGTTTATCCTACTTTGTGAAGTGACAGACCGGTGCAAAGCTTTGACCAACTGCACTACCTCCCTGATTTACTGCAGGAGCATTCATTTTTGTAGCTGGGTCCCCTGGGCATCCATAGTGCCCTAGATTTCTGCCTAGTTAGCTTTGTTAATCTGCCTCTGGCTTAATGAGCTTCAGCAGTATGGGTCTAGTGGTTCTGGACAGCTTGAGCACTGATGTCAAGTTTTCTGATATTTTATAGTAAAGTAATTCCTGTGGTATTTCTCACTAAGTCTGAAACACCAAGTCTGTGCTGATGACGCTCAGTAGGCTGGAACAGCCCTGCCCATGGTTAGCTTTGGCAAAGGTCATATGACCTTTTTAAACATCCAAATGGGGGGGGGGGGCATTTCTCATAAGTTGATTCCACAATAAGTCAATAAGAAGTTGACTTATTGTAGCATCAACTGTAATAGTTGCCCACATTCTTCCTAACAATACAGTTTTTAAATTTCTTCTACCATTGGAGTAGGAGAAGATTCCTTTATTTGTTTCCTAGATTTGTCACCATGATGGGAGAATCTTTATACAGTGCAGGTGAATTTCATCATATTTAACATGTGGATTACTTACATACCGTATTTTTCGCTCCATAAGACGCACTTTTTTTCCCCCAAAAGGAGGGGGAAAATGTGCCTGCGTCTTATGGAGCGAATACCTATCGCCCGACGCCCGGGACATGCAGTTTCGGGCGCCGGGCGAGTAGTTTCTTTTTGTACATTCAGCCCTGCTCCTGACAAGCAGAGCTGAATGTACAGTGGGAGCCGCTGTTCGTTTAATACAAGGGATCTAATTAGATCCCTTGTATTAAATCGAGCGGCGGCGGCATCGGCGATCGTGTCCGCCCCCCGCCGTGGTTTTCTGGGTACCCCGTTCCTCTGGGGGACCGTGACCCGTCACGGTCCCCCATAGGAGCTCACCATAGAGCCCATTGAGCAGACGAAGAACGTCGTTCTTCGTCTGCTCCGTGTGATTACTGAGACAGCGCCACCTGTCTCAGCAGTCACTAACTGCAGCTTCTGTGACAGAATTTCTGTCATAGAATTTCTGTCACAGAAGCCATGCGTCCTATCGTCCGGAGCGTCTTATAGACCGCAAAATACGGTACCTAGCAAAACTAGATAGTATATGGGTACCTTGGGTGCTTACTCTGATCTCATAGGATATGACTGACGATGCCCTTGTATGTATATTGCACATATTAATGTCACTTTTCACACATATATAACAGTGAAATTGATACATTAGCAGAAAAAAAACAGAAGTGTTGCAATCAGAAATGTTGCTGGTTATGATTGGATACAGTCAATGTTTTCCATGTTGAATACATTAGTAGGGCAGCTTTCCCACTGCTTAAGGTGTGGAGTACTACCACAGTCCCCCACTTCTAATATGCATCCCACAAAATCTTAACTATACTAGGAGCTGTATTCCATCAGGACAGTTTTTAAATTGAGTACAGGCAATTCTGAAGGATGAGGGAGTGGAGCATTTGGCAAGCACACCAATTTATACAAGATCCAAGACAGGAAAGCCACATTAAAATCCTGTTTTAACTTATTTCCTTTGAAGGAATCTGTGTAAACTGCTGTGATATTCAACTAACATGGTCCATACTGGCAAACATTTGTGACAATATACAATTTTCTTTTTAGAGTATTCATAGATTTTTTTTAGTGTGGTTCAAAAAATGAAAGGAAATCTATGATTGATAAATACTTTCATACTATGGAACATTGAACTGATAATAGCTATAATCACTCAGATAGGAAAAGGATATGTCTGTTTAACTATCATCTATATATGTATGGAAATAGTGACTTTGAATACAGTTTAAATCACACATGGACCAAGCCTATGAAAGTAAAAAGGGAGATCTGCTTTCTTTATTACTTGCATTTCTTATTACTAATGAGACTAAAGGGACATTTGAAAGAAACGTGTACTGATATGCATATGTAGACTGACACTGCTGATATCTCATTCTGAAAATGAATGGCTGTCATGTTAATCCAATTACTTAAATATTTGGTGAGTTCTAACCCAGGAACAAGTATGCAGATCAGATCTGGATGAGTCGTTTTAGATAGAGTAGGAGAGGGTGAGAACCTCTATCCATTTTTTAATTTCTGATTGTGTTCTTGCTGGGATGATCTCTTTTTCTCAGAATTAGATGAAAATCCAAAATTTTACAGTTGTCAGAAAGCAAGATGACATTTTCCATTGTTTCATTAACAACTGTCTGAGAGGGAATTTCTCTTCACTTTAAGGAGATTACCTCTAATTTCCTGTTGAATCTCCAAAACAGAAAGAGAAGATAAATCTCCCTTATAGGACACAGAAAGAATAACAACTTAATGAGGGATTTATTCATTATCTACTTTATCTAACACTGACAAAAATGTGGCTTTAGATATACTTCAAGGCCTGTCATAGTGAAGCTGTGCAGGTGCTTCACTTTCTCTGAATTAGTATATGGTAAAGACCCAGCTGACAGAATCCTTGTAATAAATGTTACTGCCTTTTATCACAAAAAATGCAAAAGGATGAAATACTGGAAACAGTCCAAGTGTTAAAATGTATTTTTAATTCTTTGTTTAACATACACAAATTATGAAACAGAAGTTCCTTTTAGGGAATGAGAAGAAGATTGTAAGCTCTTAGGGGCAGGGCCCTCCCTACCATCTTGTCTTGATTTGTATTGTAACTGTAATGTCTTATATTGTATATATGACATTACAGTTACAGTTATTTGTATTGTAAAGTGCCGTGCAAACTGTTGGCACAAAATAAATCCTGAATAATAATAACGTTAACAGCAAACATGTAGTGAAAAGTTCCACATTTGTTATATCGGGTGATTCTAGTCAGACACTGTATGCTTAGATATCATATACTGACAGCTGTCATACAGCATATATACACTAAACAGACCATAATCCTACTGGACACATTCTACTCTACAAATAGCTCACTATAGCTCAGGACAATAACTTAATTAAAAGGCAACTAAACATAAATCACAAGCACAAAAGTTAATGTAACATAAAAGAGGAACTTTGGAATTTTAAATCCATATGTTAGGTACGATTAATATGTGTATTAGGTTCCACTTGAGCTAACTATACACACAAATGTGCAATGGATCAGTATGGGGGGGATAAAGAAAAAAAAAGTCTACCAGTAGATTATTGTCCAAAAATATGGGGAGATCCAACCCATCATGTGTGTTGTAGGGAAAAGGGATGACAATCCCATGTGCTAGCTACCACTTAGAGGTGAGGCATCTGGTCCTGTTGGCTATTTTTGTTTTCTTTCAAAAGTAGTTTGGGATACCAAACATTAGGTGATCACCCCATTTCTAGAAGAAAACTTAACGCAGCACTAGGTGCACTTGGAGCAGAAGTCTGTTATTATGTTGGTATTAGAAGTGTCAGTTTGCCATTGTTTGGGACCCCAAATTGTCCATTAACCATAAAATGAAGACCACCGTGAGTGAGGTCGTGCCCCCCCAGCAGCCATTTCTAGTTTCCCTAAGCCCCGCCCCCCCCACACACACCCACATGCCTGTGTGCATTGGTTGATTAGCTGACTAATGTTATGTGGGTCCCTGTCAATGCCACTGATTGTGTGTGGCTTACACCATTTCCTGGAAGGGTTGATGGCGGTGGTTGCCCATACCTAGTTTCAGTATAAATTACATTTTCAGTTATAAGCAACATTTGCTCTCTCCTGCATGCAAGATGTGGTTTTCATATGTAGTCAATAAATCACATCATAAATGCATTAATCAGAACAACAAAAAAGTATAACAAATAATCTTGATAAAGAAATCTATGGTAACTATATTGATACTAATAATAATTATGATCAAGTTAATATGGAATAGATAAAAGCAACAGAGTACGATACAAAAAACATATTAGCATACAGCTGTGTGAGGGATCTGGTTCCAACATACTGCTATTCTCTGCACCATCCCTGACTTATGTCTGTCAGTACAAAGCCACATGGAATATTCAGTCTGCGCTCAGCGGAAGCTGTGAAAGTCTAAATAAACTCTGGACATCAGATAGGGGGACATTATGACACACAAGGACTTCCTGAATAGCTGAAAAAAAAACAGAGAATGGTACTTGTTGCTGCCTGCGGCTAGTGCTGACTTCGGCGGGAAGCTTCCTCTTCTCTTCCAGTATAGGAGTCTTGTGTAGCTGAGCCAGGAAAATAAAAGTGAGCTTTCCATTGTGGAGGCATGAAACCAACACATTTCACACATCATTCCTGCACGGCTCACCAGCTGCTTCAGCATTCCCCAGCTGCACCGATATGCATTCCAGCTCTCTTACTGCCAGCACTACTAACAGAGAAGAAAGCAGCCGAGGCAGTACACAGGGTCACAGTGCTCTCTTATGCACAATAAAACCTTCTCCATGAAGTTTAAAGACCTTACAGCACGGGTTTATCTGTAAATTCCCTTTTTTTAAATATAAAAGAAAAAACATTTCAAAAGCTCCCCTCATGCTGGTTACCTAGCTCTACCTAACTTTACTTAAAACAATTTAATTTTGAGTGAAAGGTTCACTATCTAGGAAACCTATGTAGGCTTTGGATGTAGGTAAAAAAACCCTACAGAATTACATTATAAAGATGCCCCTAATGCAAAAATAACAAGATACCAAATGAAAAGCTCTTTAAAGCATAACTTAATAAAATCAGCTTTTGCTGCAATATTCATGTTCAATCCAGCAATTTCAACCACAAAACTGTTTTTCTGCCATTAGCTGTCCTCAGTCTGTTGGCCAGCACCATTTAACTCACTTCCTTTGAACCCAGGCTGTCCTGGACCCAGCCTATGACTGGACAGTGAAAGAAGAAGCAGCACAGTGATGAGCTTATCAGTCGGGTTTCTCTTCCTATCAGCATGCTCCTATCAGGACAACAACTGATTGGCTCCTTGTACTTCTTCTTTTCACATACAGCTTTTTCTTTCACATTCAGGGACTAAAAGTGGCTTATAAAAGGTAAAATTCAGGTACTTATACTGCCTGCATCTAAAAATAAATTGAATGTATTCATAAATACAAAGCTGCATTAATCTGCGTCTTTTATATCTGACTGGAGCTTAGCTATAAACATATCTTTTTAGGTTATTGAGCGGTGAGCAGCATTTTACTCCAGGTAATCTTCACAGTAGGGCTGTGTCAGAATAACTAAAAATTGGTAGCACTTAAAAATAGTGCTGGCAAATGAGGTTGTCATCAAGACAGGACGTTGTGGACAACAATAAAATCACTATTACAATTTCAAACCCTTCTCAATCTCAAAGTTTTGTTTTTTTTACTGTATCCCTGTTGGAGAGATTTATCATTCCTTCCTGTCATGACAGGAATTGAGGGAACTCCCCCTACTAACAGGACACAGCAATAAAACCTGACAAAGGCTCAAACCTTTCTCCAAGTTTTTGCTGGAATTGGGCTTCAACCTCAATGTCTGTGTTGAGAACCAGAATGAGGTTCTTGGCATGGCTATGACATAAAGATATTTTAAGATTAACCTATTTCCTAATGTTTTAATACTAACATGGTATTCACAAAAGGGTGACAAGTTTGGAGAAGGCAGGAGAAGTGAACAATCTAGGACAACATAGCTGATTTGGAAAGATCCCCCAAGTCAGCTCACTTTCCAGTTCAGCTATGTTGTCCGAGATTGTTCACTTCTCCTGCCTTCTCCAAACTCTTCACCCTTTTGTGAATAACTCAGTAAAAGTCTTGTCTAACAACAAGGAACTACAAAGTGTATTATATCTTTAAGCTGAAAACCATCTTCTGCTCACCCTCTGTGAACACTTGCAACTAAAAGGGTAACTTGTGGGGAAAAAGGTAGGGTTGTTCCAGCATAATGTCCACTTTACACAAGTCCTTAGACCATTGTGGCCACTTTATTTTAATATTTCCTTGGTCATTTGAACATCAAACTACCCATGGCTTGATTTCTCAGTGACGCTCCTAATAATTTACACACATCCATAATGCTCAAAACATCAGCAGACAATGAGACAGATAGTTTACATTGCAATGTTATGGTATGCCTTTAAAAGTAATGTTTTATTAGTTGGCGTACAGTAAAATTAAGAATTTTGGTTCTTGTACACTTTTGTAGACCAGAACCATTATTACGGTTATGTACTTGTCAGCTCTCCATGCATTGGTTGGCACAGCATGCTGGAAATTCTAGTTAGGGAATAGCCTGGGAGGCACAGTTTGACAAACTCTGATTTATATACCATCAAAATTAAAGTTGAGTTATAGTATTTTGCTTAGCTAATGCCTTTAAAAGTGTTTGTGCCACTGATTTATAGTACCATATATAATATATTATGATGTGTAAAAACATGCTTTATAACACAAAAGCTGTGTATGATGTGTAAATACATGTTTTATAACACAAAAGGGCACCTTGGTGCTTACCCAGTTGTCTAAAGTATACCGTGCCAGTGGTGGTCTGCATTAGGTTAACCATCCCAGGTAAGAACTCTGTGAATGGACATTTTATGACTAAGCAATATGACTTTGTGACAGTGACTGATATGTTCACTAGTGTGGTCACATTTAAAGCTTTCCTCATATGTTTTAGAAGGACTGTGCATGTTCCAGGCATGTTAAACCATGTCCTGATACAGAAAATATGGTTTTTGTCTCTGCTGACTCATTGATTTGTGGTTTTCTTACCTCATTGAGCTGTTCAAACTTTACTGTTGTTTCAACAACTTAAATAACACAAAATCCATTGTCTTTCTTCATTTTTAAAAGGATGATTTCATTAAAGACAACAGATGTTTGGAAAGCTGGAATGCCAGACAATGGGTGTTTCACTCAAACTATGAGAACTAGAAAAATATAGGGACAGTTGTAGATATGCATCACCTTGATCATTGAGGTGGGACATCTACTGTCCTCAAACAACTTGTGCCTATGCCCATCATAGTCTTTATCCCATTTCAGTCTACAGATAGATGTGGTAGACATGAGATGCTAGGAACCCTGCACCACTAAATTATGAATTAAGAAAAGAGAATTCCAGCTTACACCAAGTGATTTCAATGTCTTGAAACAGCAAACTAATAATAACTAATTCAAGGCATTGGTGGCCCTCTGGCATCACTGAAGTTGATTAAGAACTTGGAGCCAGCTAAAACCTTAACAGCCTAGCAGTGACTGTATCCAATGAGATGTATGCTGGCTGTCTGAAAACATTAGCTGGCAAGGGAGATTACACCATTCACACTATTCAGCAGGGCTAAATGAGAGAAATCTAAATGTGTATGGCTAGCCTTACAGCAGACTGAATACTAATGACACGATATCCTGCAGTGCACTCAAACGATAGACTGATTGATTACATATTACATCTGTAACTTGGCTCCTGAATACTAACTTCTACATTTACCATATAAAGGAGAAGTCAACTTAAATCATTTACTCCAGCTGATAAGATGACCTAAAATGTAATGTAATTATCAATTTTGTTTCCTATTTCCTCTTGCTTCCTATTTCCTCCAGCCAAATTCACATGCTAGTAAACATATCTGAAACTTGACTGCAACTACATTATGGGGGTTATTCACAAAGCTAGCCGCAGGATCAGCAGTATCTCCGGCTGATCCTTCGGCTAGCTTCGGCTGCCTGAGCTCTTCGGTTCAGTTGAACCGAATGGCTGCTGTACAGGCTATTCACTATAACCACTGTGAGCACCCCCCACTACAAGGGACATATCGGTAAGGAGTGCGACAAGGATAGTACTTACTTACTTATGATACAAAACATTACACACACATTGTAGATAAAGCCTAATGTACAACTCATAATCAATCAAAAATTGATTTTCAAGCCAAATGCACCTCATTTTCTACAAGCTTGTACAAATTAGGTATATCATGATCCTAGTCACTATAACTAAAAAAAATAGAACACTTTTTAGATGAATGATGGAAAAGCAATGGCAAAGACATTATTATTATTGTTCTTATGTTTTTTGTTTTTTTTTACTATTACTATTATTGCAGACTATCATTTGTCTGGGCAGCTTACATAAACTTAAATAAGAATAATAAATGAAACCTATTTTATTTATAGTGTGCTCTTACAAATACATGAGGATTCTCCAGTGTCTAATGCTGTGCAGATAAAAGTCACCTAAAACATCTTAAACTATACATTTGTAAACATTCTGATGACAAGAATAAATAGAGTGGAAACACATAGCGATAAATAATAAAATAGAAAAGTTCACATATGAAATGTTTTTAATGTAAATAATGTAAAACATAAATAAAATACATGTAAAGAGACTTGCAGTTTTTGGGCTTACTAGGGAAAGTGCAAATGGTGTTTTAGAACTTAGGGATGACTTTGAAGCACACATAAATACATTAGAGAATAAAAAATAAAAGTTAATATGACTTTGTTTAACATGTTACATTGATACTTTTTTGAGTTCTGTGAGGAATGTACAAAGTTATGAAGCCAAAGATAGTTTAAATAATTGGGGATATTTTCAAAAATTATTTATTAATTGCGATTTTTGGGAGGCTTTAAAGTTTAGCTGCATGTAAAATGAAAATTGACCTACCTACAATGTTTTATAAATATAAAACACGTGGGTGTCATATTTACACAACACTAATTTTCCAATTTAGATGCACTAATCCATTAAATGGTCAAAGGTGGAGGAGGTGAATGGAGGTGAGGCGGGTGAATGACAGGATCACTCCTGTGCACTCACAGAACACCTTGTATTCTGGGAAATAATACTAGACGTTTTGTGAATAGACAAGGGAACAGGAAGGAGAGGGCAAACAGTCCGACCCTTCACAGTTTTAGCCTCTCCTGCTTGCAACATGGAAAGATGTATGAAGTATCTGGCGTCATCAGGGGCAAAATAATTACACTATCGAGCAGCCAGTAGAATACGGGATACACTTTGTTAGTGGTACATTATTAAACTGGTGCTGCGTGCCCCACATTTGTTTTTACTAGACTTCGGCTTTAAAGAGGAACTCCAGGATTTAAAAAAATTAACCCTTGCAGTGAGACTTCCACCGCACTGCAAGAGTAAATGCTAATTTTGTCTAGGCGGCAAAAATAAGGAAGAAATACTCACCCAATCCACGGACCTGCCTGGCTGTTAAAACGATCCCCGCAGCCACTTCTCCTCCAGGCTCCGGCGGTCTAAAGACATCATCCCGTTTAATACAGGTATATTAGATGTAAGGATGCTGAGGGACATACCACAGCCAGAGTGGAGGGGAAGAAAGGTGAGCGATCACTGCAACGGGACCAAGGATCAGGTGAGTAATTCTTCTTTTGCCCGTCCCCTAAAGAAAAGCAAGCAGTTAATCCTTGCAGTGTGGGGTTAGTCCTACTGCAAGGGTTAACTTTAAAAAAATCTTGGAGATCTGCTTTAATGTTCACTCAGACTGCATTTAGCCTATGCCGTTTCTTCATTCCTAAAGTTCACCTTTATTTTTGTATCTCCGCATGTGAAACTTTTACAACCTGGAGAGAAACACGGCCACAATGTAACAGCAAAGTATAGTGAAGTGCAGGGAAACAATAAGCAGCTTGTTTTCTTCTAGGCTACTTTTAAGTGTTTTATATGTTGTGATCCCTCACCTTTTTTGGGCAAGGTGGTATAAAAACAGTTTTTGCTTCTATGCCATGAGGCAAATTAAAGTGGCACTAAACTCAGGAGTTAAATCTTAAAAATGCATTCAAGTACCGTAACTAAAAATAACTTAACTAACGAAAATGTAGCTCATTTGTTCATCACTCGGCTGTAGATTCTCAAATCAGCTCTTAATTCATGCTGACACTGTTCTTCCTTCTGGAGGGTGGCTACTTTTGTTTCCCATGGTCCCTGTATGTGTTGTAAAGTAGCCACCGCTCCAAGCTCAATCCTGTGATGGACTACAATCTTGCTAATTTGTATTGAAGTTATAGTCTATCATGTGAGTGAACTTGAGCTGCATTGTTTATTCCCAGAGGAAGAAAGGCTTTCAATTTAATAGAGAACATACTAATTTATTCATTCTCTGCATTATTTGGCTGTAAATGTGTCCATATTTCACATTTATTATGTTTGAATGTGTTTTGCTCAACTAAAGCCATAAGGGTAAAAATGAATCCCCAAAGTAGAAATATTTTTAGACGTAGCGAAAAGAAATGCACTCTGCTAAGAAACGGGGAAGAAAAATAATTGAAATGAGAGGTGGTTTTTGGAACGAGATTTTAATATATCAGGAAGTTGAAACCCCTTACAAAGCACAGCAAATGTTGCCTTGTTGCCAAAAATAACATGCAGGAAAAATATGCTTTGGACCTCATGCTGTGCATGGTCCATTGGTTTGTTATGCTTATAATACTAAAGTTGAGCAAAGACTTTAGATTACTAGTGGTAAACTGAAAATATGTGAATGTTCAATATAGTCAGGATTGCTCATTAACTGTTTTCTGCGAAAATGACTTCTATCTGTAGATAATTACTCTTTGCACTTTATGATGATTTCTATCCATGCCTCCACACTGACACCTGCACTTGTGAATCAGAAGCAAAAGCACGGATATATTATGGTGTTTATTTTTTACCAATCCGTTTTATTCAGCCCTAAGTCTTAAATAATGGACTCTGGGAGATAGTGTTCCATTTTTGAAAACATATGCAGATATAGGATTAATATTATAAAGCTTCGATGGTTAGGCTAGGTTCTTTCATTTAAAAACCTGTACTTAGAAAATATAGCAGTGGCCACGAATGACCTCTTCTGTAAATGCTAAATGCCATGCTTTTACCTAGCAAAAGTAGAGGGATTTGTTCACCTCTACGGTGACCCATGTCTCCTACCCTCCCTGTGTTTTAATGCTGCAGACAATTGGTCACTTCCAGGAGTGTCAGACGTCTGTATCCAACAATGTGCATTGTGGTTCCATCCTCTCACCCCCATGTCATTGCTGATTCCTCTAGTAATGTAGGGGTTGGAGGTAGGAACCATAACATGCAGCTGGGACATGGGCATCCGACAGTCCTGAAAGTGCCAAATGTTCAAGAGATTGATGGAGGCTACAGCAATTAGATGGAGGGAAGGTAGAAAACACAGGCTGCCAGAGAGGTGCATATAATCCCACTTCTTTTGCAGAGAAAATTAACGTAGTTAGAAATGCAACAGGATCTCTATAAGCTAAAGAACAGTGAGGGAAAAATTAGGTCCAGGAAGCAAGCACATGTTGTCTTCAAACAGCTAAACAGGAAAAAAAGGGAAATAGGAGATATTCGCTCTTAACCCAAGGGCCCTTTAAAACAAATAAATGCTTAGTGTTTCACTCTGTAAAACCAGATCATTGATCCCAGCAACTGTTGCAGTGCTGTTACATCTGGATCCATGAGGGATGATAATTCAGAGGAGCAAAAACATATGTAAAATCAGCTCATGCTCTCTAATTAGAATTGGACTTAATTTACAAAAAGATTTAAGACTGTTCAGTTTCCAAATTTCCAATCCTTGGAATTGTAGGGATGAACAATGCTTTCTTGAACATGATCATCAAATTGTGATAAGCCACTCATTGTAATAAAAAGGCTGAATAGATGAGCCAAACATGAGTGCCATGTGTCTACTTTCACAATATGCTATGATGGAACTACAGGCTTTGATGTTGTTGTGCCTGTTGATTTAAATGGTCCCTCAAGTGGACCTTGCAATTCTGGAGAGCACAGAATGGGAAGTTGGCAGGGGAATCTTAAAAGAAAGACCATTGCACAAGTGTAGGCCCAATATAAACGATACTTTCACAGCAGTTCAACATTGTTAGGAGCAATGCAGGTTGGAATGTCTCTGTTTCATTACTGTTTACCCTGCAACCAAAAACAAGCATAGGCCAGTACAAAGTGCAAGGATATGCAGTGACCTAAAACTATCAGTCTGTTCTGATTTCAGTAGTTGAGTGTGCTCAAAAAAAAGTATGCCACTAATACTACAGCCAAGAAAGAGTTGTAGAACTGTGAACTTAAACTGCAAATAGTGTGGTGATGGCAAATACACCAAAATGTATAATGCATAACAAGAGGCTATTGTGCTTGATGAATAATTTCTGCAAGCACAAAACTTAGACGTATAATATAAATATTAAAGCACTTATAAGGACTCATAACATGCAAACATGACTTATGTAAAATTTGATATGGTTTGCAAAAATCTAGAGAGGGTGTTTGAATACAAAGTTATTTTAGCTCTATACAGTATACACTCAACCAATGAAGTCTTATATAAGCTTTAACATGGTAATGTAATTGCAAAAGTTATTTGCAATATTTTTAAGTCTGTAGAAATTTCTGTTATAGGGCTATAGTACTCTGTCCCTGCTTTCCAACTGAGCTGCTGTTTAGTTGCCTTGTCACATAAGCTTACAATGGAGACTACAACTGGTCTTTTCTTTTTGTAGTTGCTGACCCACTATTGTCTTCATATGTCCTAGATTAGGGCTTCTACACAAGGGCAAGAATCTTAAAAGTACTGCATTTTGGGCCCTGATTAAGGGAGGAAGGACCTTCAGGAAACTTACATCAAGAACATATAGGGGGTTATTCACTAAAGAGCCGAAGGTTCCAGCCGTAGCTTTGGCTGATCCTTTGGCTCTCATCAGCCGCCTCTGCCATTTGGTTCAGTCGAACCGAAGGGCTGCTGTATGGGATATTCATAATAGCCCGTACAGCAGTCGAAGGCAGCCGCGCGGCTCAGCCGAGCTGAAGGCATATGCTTTGGCTCGACTGAGCCAAAGTGACAACCGAAGCGAGGAGAACGGCCTGCCAAAGGGACGGCCATTCATCCTGCAAATTACAGCTGGGTGGAGCCACTTGTGATCTCACTGCTGGCTCTGCCCAGGTGTAATGACAGATCAGTGTCCCCAAATGACCTGGGGATGCTGATCTGTCATTAAACAATAACAACTGGGCAGAGCTGGCCGTGACATCATGGACAGCTCCGCCCAGTTGTTATGCATTGGCTGGGACCTGCTAGAAGACTGCTAGAAGACTTCTGCACTTCGGCTCAGCCGAACATGCAGAGCATGTTCGGTTGACCGAAGGCAGCCGATGTACGGCTGATTTTAGCCAATGTACGGCTGATTTTAGCCAATGTACGGCTGATTTTAGCCGATGTACGGCTGAAATCAGCAATACAAGCCAGACGTGATCAGCCGAACAGCGTTCGGCTCATTTCACTTCGGCTGGGTCATTCACTCGGCTGCCTCGGCAGCTTTGTGAGTAACCCATAGAGATTCTTTGATTAAAGATTCCTGCGCTCATATAAATGACCAAATATATATGTAATTCAAACATTTCATGCATAGAGTGAGAAGCATAACTTTTATTAATTCAGTTTGTTATATATACAAATACCTACCGACTATGCTCTTCTAAAGAAGTGAACGTTGTAGAGAGTTGTCATAATTCCACTGTTGGTTACAACAAATATGTAGTTATGTTCTATCTGGATGATCATTAAATATTTATGGTGGAATTTGTTTAGAGAGAGGTATTGAAAACAATTGGCACCATCCATATAGTTAGTTTTTATACCCTGATTTTAATGAGATTTATTAATAAATAATTCATGTTATTATATACATATTATATACATGTGCGCTTTTAGAGTCCCTTGTTTTTGAGCAGATGTCTTTGAAAGTCTTAGGGATGATGGTGCACTCCCTTTACGGTGAATAGGCCATGGACCTATTCTAATATTAATACTAATACTTATCAGTTATTCATGACACACGGTGGTTAAGAAAACAATTTGTTATCCAGTTAGGGTTTACATCCACTCTAAGGAACTGCTATAATCTTTGAACTGTTTATGTTCATAAATTGGAAAATTAATTTAGCATAATCACTAGAATATGCAGAATTAATATTTGATTATTTTCACAAGGGTATCTCATTTCATATATTTCAACTTACTTTGCTCCAAAGAACATTTTCAAGGTGCCAAACATCAATATCTTGGGCTACTTCAAGTAAAAACTAACTCTCAACTAGATCTATTTTTGTTTACTTTGTGTTGAGAATTTACTGAATGGACTGTGCTCAAATGTAACATCTAAAGTTAAATACGCTCTAGGGCTTGCATCGGCCCTGCCAGTTTTTAGCCCACTGAATACACATCTGTTACCAAGGTTGTAAAATTCTGGAACACAGAAACACTGACATGGCTTTATATCTGGCGCAAGAAAGTGATACCAAAAACAGCTTGGAGACTAAATGCTTACTTATGTTATGGTAATGATGATGGGAAACATAGTTACAGCAATTTAGTATATTTTCTTATTCATTCATGAAATACCTATTTAACTTGTTTGTATGGCT
The DNA here is from genome assembly GCF_000935625.1 of Nanorana parkeri. Lineage (NCBI taxonomy): Eukaryota > Metazoa > Chordata > Amphibia > Anura > Dicroglossidae > Nanorana > Nanorana parkeri. The sequence goes on along the minus strand of NW_017306309.1, from coordinate 1,199,057 downwards.
AAATTAACTTGGCTTTAAAAATTGTTTACCTGGGTACACTTTGTTGACAGGAGATGGGCTATTCATTAAACTTGATATGGAGTCTGTCTTCATAGTGCCCTACAGCAGCAGCCAAAAGCAGCTTTCTCAGTACCAAACCAGCATGTACACAGGTGTTAACAAGCTGCAGACCAAATACACTGTTCCCTTCAAAGCTGTCCTCTGGCTGAACATCTTGATACACAGTTTAAATACACATGTGTAACCGGTCTTTTTTTACCAATGGATTTGTTATTCCATCCAGACACTTTTGCAATTCATACACTTTTACAGCACAGATAGGAGGGTGACAACACTTTCTCTGTTGCCAACACTTTCTCTGGTGAAAACAGTGGTGTCACAGCCACACCTCAGCCTGCTAACTGGCCAATGAAGGAGCAGCAACTCACTGATATGGTTACTCTTCTGCTCACTATGCTTTCTTCTCAAACTGTGGGCTGAATAAAGGAAATATAGCAGATTCCTCCAACAGCACTTAGGAGCATGGATGGAGGAATCCCCCACTGCTTTCATCGTATTCTGACAGCGGCTCAAGTGGATGATTGGCTGCAAGCACCGTTTGGAATAATAGGAGGCTGATATCAGAATATATTTACTGTAGTTACTTATGCAGCTAGTTTTATGAAAAATGCATTAAAGTTTGTCTCTATACAAAACCCTTTTCTTTGTTTTGGAGGAGGGAAGGGTTAGAACCCTTGTTACGTTTCCTTGCTGTCTGGATTCCAATGGGGGTTTGTCCTGGGGACCATTGCCACTGGACAGAAAATAATGGGAAATCCAAACTTTTACAGCTGTCAATAGAACAAAAGGTGAGAGTAAATCTTCCATTGAGAACATTTGTTCCAGTGACGGCTGTCTAAGAGGAGATTTCCCTTACTTTTAAGAAATTTCCTCTCACTTCCTTTTATATTTCCAGGACAGAAAGCGAAAGTACTGAACTACATATTAGCCACCCTCCCATTGTAAAAAAAGCAAGTTAAAAATTGTAATTTCCTGTATACTTGTGATTTCAAGAGATCCTCATTATATGCTGCTTCTTAATGAGACCAATGTTCTTTAAGTGCATGGTCACCAATATAGGGTCCAATACATGCTATCAACAAAACCAATTTATGCTTAGCTTGTGATGATCATGTGATGAATAGTTAGATTCCTAAGTAATAAAGGAAGACTTGTCAGCAAAGTAAATGCTTGTTTTTGTCTTGCATGTGCTCTCCAGCGCAATGGAAATTATATATCTTGCTGTGGTCAATCAGTGATTACTCTCCTTTTTCCATAGAAATGCAACATGTGCCTTCACTGTGTAGATGTCACTTCCAAACATCGGTCAAGTAGGGGGCAAAGCTGGCCATACATTGGTAGGTTTTGGAATGAACGTTCATATGAAAAATCTTATCAGAAAATTTCATAATGCCATCAGAGACATAATGAAACGTTGTTCGAAATCTCATTTGATTTTAGTATTCAGTTTTGGAATGAATGGCATTTCCCGAATGAAAACCACATCCGCTGTTAGAATTTTGTTCATTCAGGATAAAAATTTCCATCCTGTTCCTTTGATTTTTTTCATCAATACTGTCAAAAACGGCAGTAGATTCCTGTGACTTGGCTGAAATCCCAACAGAGTATAGCTAGCCTTACTGCTATGATTATGAAGCAATGATTAAAGCCACTTTTGACTGAAACGCGTTAGTGGAACTCCTATGTCTGGTTTTATGTCTTGAATAAATAAAGATATTAACTGGGTCCAGAGCCTTGTGAAACACTTTTTTTCCCTACTCTTTATAATGAAGGGCTGCTGGCTGTGCACCGGTGTTCCACGGAACTGCGTTAGAGGAAGGAAGTAGAGCACTTTCTGTTTGTCTTGTGAGTCTATAGCAAGCCTTACTGCTCTTTAATTGTGCAGGGCAGTGTGTTAGCATATAAAAAAGAAATCCAACGAATAATCTTTGTGAGAAGAATACAATATATTCTCTTTAATATATGTTTTATTGGTTCATTGTTATGTCCCTTTATAGGATGTGTGGTTTTGAGTCTATATAAAGAGGAATATTGTACACAGACATGTAACAACGCTTTTGAGCCTATAAAAGCAGCCATGTCTAATTGAATCTTCTTTAATCAACAAACGCACTTGGTTTCCATGGGGTTTTCACATAGTCAAGTTAACACATGCTAAACAAACTAGGACAAAAAACCAGCAGCTCAGGCATAATATGTACAGCAGCAGGAAGCAGCCACTGAGACTAACAGTTTAGCAAAGACCGTACATAGGAATGCAAGCCAGAGATTTCAAGGAGCAACAAAAACCACAAAGGATAATCAGGAAGAAATGGTTCTTGCCTCTGGATAATATGCACCCAGCACTTGCATCAATAGATGTCTTTTCAATCAAAATTAAAGTGACACTATGAAAGACAGTGGAGCCCACCAACGTTCAGCGTGGCTTCCAGACAGGCTGGATTTCACTCTGTGGGAACATTGGCCTTTATATGCAATGCTAAAACCACATTTATTGAAATGTCATCTGTAATAACTGTACAACCATATGTTCAACACTGGAAAGTAAACTGAAAATACTGAACAAAAAAAGCGATATGCTCTATTTTCGGTCAGCCAATTGGCTCAGCCTATGGTACGTATACATAATTCATATATCCCTCATATAGAGTCCTGACTTTTCAGCTTCCCAAATAGTACGTCAATGGAAAGTTTCTAAACTTAGACTCTCATTCTCACACATACTTTATTCCAACCAAAATGTATGAAGGTGTGCCAGCATGGGGGCTGCTTGGTGGTTAGCACTGCTACCCAGCAGTACTGGGCTTTCAGGTTTGGTTTTAAGCCTGGCTCCTTGGAACTGCGACTGCAGGCATTAGGAACCATCTTTATTTATCCATAGACACCAATTGTATTCAACACTGTGCTTTAAAATGACAGCTTGAATTTGGAAGCTGAAAATGTATCTTAACCCAAGAAAAACAACGGAATATATTGCAGATTACCAGTCTTGGTGACTGCATTAGTTCTCTTTTTCGAGACCTTTTATCCTTTTTGTTCAAGTAATGAGTCTTCCAGTAACACTCTTCCTGTGCTATGGTGTGTTGTCACCCTAGGAAAGGAGTACAGAACATCCCCCCATTTTCCTTTCCTCCATGAACGAGGTGGGGGGTGTTTTAGTCTCACGGGGAACAATGCTAGCTGATAAGAGTTCATCACAGACAGAAAGCACAGAAAGTTATCAGCTCATTAGGATTCTACCAGAATTAATGGGTACTTTTAAAAAAAAATTACGGTAATCACAATTTCACATCTAACCTGCAAAGCTTTCCCCAATCCGACCCCCCCCATATATTTCATTTTTGCTTACAGGTATTACCCCAATAACAGCCTTTTCTGTGCACATGACCTTATATACCCCATTACTTTTATGTTTTACCTTTTCACTTACTAACCTTCAGGGCATCTTGTATGCCTCTGCCCTTCACTGGAACTCTGTTATCTTATCATTCAGCACCCTTATCATCAGCAAAAGCACCCGTAATGCTTACCTGTTCAGAAAAGCATATAGTTTGGCCCAGGGGGTTCCCTAGTCTTTCTGCTACCTGAAGTGGTGGTGGGGGTGCTGGTGGTGCAAGCTATAAGGGGGTGTGGGGAGGCAGGAGCTCTGGTCTCTGCATCATCTGGTTGCCATGAGGTGAGCAGGACACCATCCAGAGCATCTCAGGTTGCTAAGAACTGTATGGGGAGATGTGTATGGCTCTTACACATCTCCCTGCCCAGCTCTTTGCAACCTGGGATGCTCTAAATGTAAACGGGGCTGGAAGGCACATTGTGCAGCATAGTGGCCATGCCACTCTGCCTGCAAACCCAAAGGCAACAGCATCAGGCTATCTCATTATAGGGGCAGCCCTGGTTTGGCCTATAAACCTTCACTATCTGACACAGTACACACTTTTACTTTAGTTATAGCTTACTTGTTCTTTTACCTTTGATGTCTCAGTTCTCTATACAATAAGCTTGTGCAGGCAGACAGTTATTAGAGTTGATTTCAGATGGCCACACACTGGTAGATTTTTCTCGTTCAGAAGCTGAACTGGAAAAAATTATTGATTAGTGTCTTTTTAGCATGGATGGGGCAATTTCGCCATTGCTACTGTATTGTTACAGCCAGCGCCAACAGCTGCTGGTATTTCTGAACAGTGGCTGGAGCTGATTGGCTGCAGTCACTATTGGGCAAATAATTTTCAACCCAGCTCCTCCAACAAACGTCAATTGAAAAATCAAATTTTGTCAAACAAAGCGGTGCTGACAAGGCTGCACAGTGCCCAATTTTTTTTCCAGAATCAGCAGGACTTGGCTGAAATTCAAGCAGCGTATTACCAGCTTTACTAAAGGAATAGATTGCTGTTTTTGCAAACTGAATGTTTACTCAGCTTAGTAAATAAGGTAAAGCTGTGTTTACTGTGAATACCCAATCATGTACAAAAAAAATTAAGTAGAATTGTTTTTTTTTCTTGCACATGATTGAAGTGAACACAGGTTCATCCTATGTACTGAGCTCAGTAAACATTCACTTTGTAAAGTGAACATTCATTTTGTTAAGTGAACAGTTTACACTTTTTTAGTAAATCAACCATACTGCATCTCATTGTTGCTGTACATCTACAACTATGTAGCCACATGCCTTGGTCCAATTGTTTTTATGTATCTGTATTCTTACCTTTGTTTTTTACACTTACTTTTTACAGTGTTACTGAAGATACTGAAACTATATGATTGTATATAATTAATACGCTCAAATACTTAGGATAAAGTTTGATATTGATTTGGAGATCCAGTTTTTACCTACATACATAAGTCACATATAATTGGACGTACTTAAATAAAGTATTTGGCGAAAGGAACCCAACAGTGGCATCCATAATTTACTCCTTCTACCAGTTCCAAAGACAACATGTCTTGCTGAGCCAAACAAAAAAATAATAATATGGATGATGTTTGCAAACAATACACTCATTATATTTTCAGTCTGAGCAGCATCATACATCTATATTCCTTGTGCACAGTGTGAAATCTACTACAAGCTGTTTACATAGACAACTACATAACATAATTGTGCAGTATTTGCATTCAGCAAGCCAAACGGATTAGTTCAACTAGAAGCAATGCAAACAGTTGTACTGCCTTGAGCGCACATTTCAGAGAGCATTGACTGATTATTCCTGCAAAACAAAAAAGCTTAAGTTACATGCAATATGCTGTATCAGAGATACAGACACCTAGTAGTAGGATCCTATGTAAGAATACCCTTAGCAACCAATTCTACCCTATATTATTTACAGTTCCTTGGAAACATTTGCACATGTACACTATAAGGACAAAAGTTTGTGGACAATTGACCATCACTACAAATATAAGGATCATTGCGTTCAGGTGTTTCCACTGAAGGGTTAAGGTAATGCTTGACCATTCATATACCCTGTACATTTTAGACACTTGTGTGCATATCCTTTTGTGGCCGCAGTTTGTGGGAGGTCAATTTCTTTTCCAGCATGACTGTTTCCCTATATAGAAAGTCTGGCCAACAAAGACATAATTTGATGAGTTCAGTGCAGAAGAACTTGAATGACTTGCCCAGATCGCTGACCTCAATTCTACTGACCACCTTTGTGACAAATTGGATTGCTGATTGTGAGCTAGGTCTCCTTGTCCAACATCAGGACCTGACTTCACAAATGTTCTATTGACTGAATGGGCACAATTTCCCAAAATCTTGTGGACAGCCTTCCAGTAGAGTAAAAACTGTTGCAGCTCAAAGTAAATGGAAAGGCATCACATTCCAATGGACCGAATACATATAAGATTGATTTATTGCTCTCTGACGTTGTCTTCTTTAAAATCGCCCTGAAAGTACCTTTTATTGTCTTTTTTTATTTGCAATCATGTGACTTGCTAGTCCTCGGTCTGTGTCTTTCATTGAACAGCAGTGGGCACCTTTTTATTATCAAATTATTATTTTAAAAAGCCAGTTAGTGGATATAAAATAATGGAAAAAAAACATGTGTATGTTGAGCCAGTCATTTTTTGCTTATTAATTCTTAATGGTTTACATAACTGGGTACCTGACAGGGGTGTGTCCATTGCATTTACAATTTGCCCTAAAGGGTGTTCTTTCTCATCTCAGTACATTGGGAGGTAATCCTACATGAGTACAAACTTTTCAAAGTGAATAGGCACTATGCAAAGTTTACTCCTATGAGTGATCCACTGTTAAACATATCACCATTAGAGTCAAATAGTAAAACAAAACAAATATGACACATTTGATATGGTACTTCCTGCGCAGAGCTTGCCTCCCACAGAGAATAACTGGCTTTTTCTCTTTTACGGAAAACTCAAGTTTTGGTATTCACTAAAAATCACAGAAGATTGTTCTTCTATAGAATGTCCAGCAAACAATGGCAAAGTACAGGTAATGCATTATTTGACTAAATGCAGTTAATGAAAACGTTGACAATACAATTTGGACACTTCTGAGTGGGACATATCTCTGCACTGCTCACCCAAATGTAAACTGAGCTATTTGTGGATGAGTGATGTAATGTCATTTTGCATTTTTTTTTTCTGAAAGACTAAATTTACTAGGCAAAACCAGTCTATGCCTGGTGGAAAAAATAGAAATATCTCTCAAATATTTGCCTGAGGAAAACAACCACTATGTAGTGAAGGTATGCGTAAAGGTTTTCACAAACATTGTTCCTTGTTCAAGTAAAGTGGGTCTTTCGATAACTAGTCTGTATGAGCACATTTCTGACACGCCATAATATACAGCAATAATAATATTTATTTTTTAATTAAAAAGCAGTGCTTGAGCTCCAATCAGTGACTTGGTTGAGATGTTACAAGTCTGCTGCATTTCCTCAGCCTTCTCTCCACTATTGATCAGATTACAACATTGTACTCTTGTAGCAATTCACAAGGTGAGAAGCTGAACCTCTGATCTGTGTCAGACATTTGTGAATACAGCAAAGAACTGCACAGACACCAGGATTTACATGATCATGCCATCTTTAAGCCAGCATCTCAGTCCAGGAAGTAGATGCTGACTCTTAATTAGCCCTGAACAAAGATGGCATGGTCATTACACTTATATATTACTTAGCATGCATGCACTAAGTAATATGGCCTATTCTACCTTTCATACCATGTTTCATGTTAAACCCATATTTAAAGTGTAACATGGAACCATTCTGCCATCTCCCACCCTCAAAACCAACCCCATCATACAGATATGATGCTGTGCGAAAATTTCGAAGCACCTCTGAGATAACCGGTAGACACCCCATGGTGCCACGGCACCCTGGTTGAAAAGGTCTGCTCTAATCTATTAGGAAATCACCCCCCTTACCTCTTGTAGAAGACAGATTATAGATGTGTGGAAAGTATTCTCTACAAAACACATTTAAAAATCACATAGATTTTTTCTCACAGTTTAGACTAATTATTACCGTGAATTTATTTCCATGTGATATATAAACTGTCGATGGGCTGTCTAAGTATAATTTATTTTTACAGTGATTCTGAGAACATGTTGAGCTGAGACTGAAAATCAACCTGTCTCTACTCGTGGAAAACTTGCCTTTGCAGTTTATAGTTGAATAGAGACTTAGTTATGAGTTTGGAGTTTATTCCAATAATCCTCTAGAAGCCAATGAAACAAATCTTGGGACAGGATACAACAATAAGACAGGAAAGGATAAGACATAAAATCATAAAGCTTTGCATGTCATGTAATCTTGTTTTTATTTTAATTTTTTTTTTTTAAATGTATTTGGCGTTATATAACATGTAAACTCAGTATAATACAAGCTGCTTCATATAAACATAGAATACATATTACCGTATATATGTACATATATTTTTCTAATAGTCCTAATAGAAATTCAAAAAATTTCAGCATCATCCCTTATAAGAAAAGTACAAATCCTGTACACTCCACACACACTTTCAGTTGTATTTGTATAATTCAATTATATCCAAGTCAACAAGTGCAGCTTATATAGGCTTTAGTACGTTGGCAACGGTGGCCTAACCCGCAGTTTTCCTGAACACGGGGGTCCATCAGCCCACAGGGAATGCACTGAAGTTTAGTAGGGGATGTCTGGGATCTAAGACAAGACATGTCAACAAAGTCAGCTTATATAAGCTCCGGTACATTGGCAAGGGTGGCTTAACCTGCAGTGTCCCTGACAATGGGTGTCCATCAGCCCACAGGGGACATGCTAAAGTTTAGCAGGAGATATCTGGGATTCAAGACAAGACATGACAACAAATACAGGTTATACAATCTCCTGTACATTGGCAAGGGTGGCTTAAACTGCAGTGTCCCTGAGGATGGGGGTCCATCAGACCACAGGGGATGCACTAAAGTTAAGTAGGAGATATCTGGAATCCAGGGCAAGCCAGTAAAGTGGTTCCTGGTAAAAACCTAGTAGCTTGCCCTCAGATATCATACTATTTTGATTACTAGTCTTTTCCCAAAGTATTTCCATGTTGCCCTTCATGAAGAAATAAAAAGACTTGGAAAGTCATGCTGAAAAAATATTACAGATGTCAGGAAAAACATGGATTTTAGAATACACTTTAAATAAAGTATAATATTCGCCTTACATGGAAAATTGAAGTGACTTTTCCTGATTGGATGTCAACAAAGTTTTTCAGTATGTCTTTCAGTATGTCAAAACACAGAACCCAGAACAAAAAGTACTTTGTCAAATCAGGAGGTGAAAACTGTGGTGTAACAACATATGCGACTACTATATCCTAAACACATGAGTGGGGAAGGGTTAGAACTTAAAGCTGAACTCCAGCCTTCCCTTCAGTCTTGCACAGTTATTGAAGCTCCTCTCCTGTAATGAAATTGCTTACTTTGATTTTATTACACACTGTAAGCTTCTCACAATGTGCATTAGTAGTTGCAGAAAGTCAGATAGTAATTTCTTGTCTGGAGCATGTCCATCATCGTGTTTTTTCTCCCCAGCCTTACTCTCCCTGGCCCGCCCCTTTCATCCATTGGATTTCAGTCTTTCAATCATGGAGGCTTAGCCGTCACAGGTGGGCATTATCTAAGTTGGTCTTTTGCAAATGTAGCCCAGGCTGGGAATGCTCAGTCTTCCAGACTGACGCCCACCCATCAAGGTATTTTAATATTTTAATATTTGCATAATTCATCCCATGGGCCAGCCCACTGCTTGCACCAGGGCTGAGGGCTCTTAAAAGAAGCACTGAGGCAGGGTACTGTGATGTTTACAGGAAGCTATGTACAGCACCACCCTGCTAGCCGCTCTCCCCAACTATGATATGTCTGCATTGCACAGAGACCCAGTAATGTAAAAATTACATTAACACTTGATGGGGGGAGGAAGGAACCAGTGAAGGTCAAACTATAAGTTTAGCTGTAATGTGTGGTCAGGAAGTAAATAGATTCTTTTTTTACGGAGATACACAGACAGAAATAAAATAACATTTCTAACTGATGAAAAAGGGGTAGTCTTCTGTCTGGTTGGTATTATAATCTGTATCCCAGATGGGAAGGAACAGAAAAATATGTATCTTTTCTGATAGAAGGTTAAACTCTTTCTAACAGTCTAAAAATGAAGAAAAGCTTTTGGTTTGAGTGTCATTGTAACTTCATGGTGACAATGACCATACAGCATCAAAAGAATTGCTTCATGTTGAGAAACTTTGAAACATTTTTGTAATTTTTACCTCCTTCTAAAGCTCAAATCTCATGTGCATATCTCTGTGTTTATGTGTAAATGTGCTGTCCAAAAGAGTATTCAATAGCAGCTAAATGCAGCACCAAACTACACTTTAATCCTCTCCTGAATAGTTAAAATATTATTCCAAGAATCTACTTTAAAGCCCAACTCTGGGAGATATTTTTAAACAGGTCCCCCAACAGCTGAAAAATATAATAAAAAGCAGATTTGATTACTCTGGTGATTTCTTTTTTTTGTGCCACTAGATGTACTTATTCTTCAATGGACATCATTGGACCTCCAAGATTGAGAACATCCTGGAGGGGAAAAGGTGACATTGACCTACTCCCTCTAGAGGCGTCACCACGACATCCAGCCTTCACAGTTTGATGATGCATAGACCAGTGCTGATGTCATCACATTGGTGCTGCTCTCTGTATTATTGAGTACCAAAGATCCAAAGAGAAAAAGGACCCTGTGTCATGTGACCAGCCAAAAGACATTCTGGAAAGCTAACTATAAAAAAAAAACAAAAAAAAAACTAAATACATTCAGGGGGCCTCGTGGGGATCAGCTCAGAGACCAAAGTTGGGCTGAAGGCCAATTAAACTTGTTTGAACTTCTCATAAACAATTGATCACTGTGTGGAGGTTGCATTTGGGATCTAGCTACTTTTAAACTACAATGTCTGTCACAGACAAAATTTCTGCTTTAATTTATAGAAATACTGGAGCTGTCATTGCAAGTTTGATTCTAAAGGTGCCGACTTTAAGGGTGTCATCCTGTCTTGGTTTCACTGCTTAGTGAATCACTGCCCTGGAGGAAACACACGGTCAGTGACGTCTGAAAAGTCTGTTCTACCATCTTCTATACTTGTCCCAGGTCAGTGACTTATTAGGACGTAAAGCTAGGATTAAGTCAGCTATGACAGCTACCGTGTTTTTTCCCACTCCCCCATTTTTCATCTTCATACCTATGCCAAGAGTGTTTGAAAAACTATCCCCATAAACCTGGAGATCCTCTCATTGAACACAATACAGACAGATTTCCAAGTAGATCATGGCTACAAGGCAGTGGAGGTATAATCACATGCAATGGTTTTGTATTTTACCTCCAACAAAAAATGCTTGTATGGAATCCTAGTAGTAGTTCTAAACGCTCACATTTTTTTTCCCCACTATGAATCCAGATCAAACATATACATTGCCCAGTAAAGAGTTCCTTTACATTTTTGCCCAAGCATTTACATTCATCATGTTTCTGAACAGCTGGCTCCAACTCTCTCAGCTTAGCTTTCGTGAACTTCCTGTCCAGTACAAGATTACAAGGGACAGACCAGCCTCCAGCAGCTGTCAATCTATTCATCTATTAGCTTGGGGAAGGGAGGAACAGAGAGGAAAGCGGAAAAGGAGAGTGGCGTGCCTTGCTGTGCCTGTGTGTGTTTTCTAGAGACACACAGCCTACTTGCTCAGGGGTAACTCCATAGAACCCTGAAAGTGAAAGGAGCCACCCTAAACAGGATATCAGGGCCAGTGCCCAGTGGACCAGCTGCTTCTACAGGAAACTAAAACTTTTAAACATCAAGGAGTAGCATCCATTGTAAGTGATGTAATCAGCATTTGAAATAGCTTAGAAACTGTTTGACTTTAATATCACTTGAAACCTCTACATCTCTTACTACATAACATAATCTAGCACATGAATATGAAAAATAAATTACATTTATGAAACCTGTCAGGCTACTGTCCCTACACTTTTACTTTGCGAGGGCCATTCTTTTCATAGCACATAGTGGAAAATGTAACAACATACATATGCTACTTCACCTAGAGAATTGAGAACTGTATATTTTTTTTATTCAGCTTCATTTCAGTCTAGCTTTGTGCATTTGAGAAACCTGCCAAGTTCAAGTTCGTTCACTTGCAAAATCCACAAAAATGTGCCCGTTTCTCACTGACTCTCCCTGTTCTGCCTTTGTTTCCTTTTTTTTCTGCTCATTTTCTGGCACAGGACATACCTGCTCTTAATTATTTCAAAAGGCATTGAGACATGTGTACCGAGGTTACCATGGAATAAAAGACAACTTAGAGCAATCACAAAGGCAATGCCAGCTAGCAACAGTTCCTTCACATTCTGCATGCCCTTTTACCCCTTCATTCTTTATGGTTCTTCTGCATATAAATTACTAGTTTTTCCCAGCTCAAGAAGAGAAAAGGATTGTATTTGCTAAAATGTTACTATACATTGTTGCAGTACTGGTCTTTCCTTTACGGTAAGTCTTGTATCTATCTTGAAGGCCTTGGATGTTATTATCCAATAAAGTGTTATTATAAGCATTTGCTACAGAAAATAGTCTGTCAACTGCTGACTCATCATGGTAACTGAAGTATATAGTTCACGTGAGGTCAACTTACTTGATATAGGGGGCCTCAAGGGTGGCCCCTGATATCATTAAAGGCCCGCACATAACATTCAGTAAGCTGTCAGAGATTGCAGACATGCAACAGGAGATCATCACCAACTGTAATCAAGCTATGGGATTTTGGTGGAGAATGGGGACATTTCTCTACTTCAAATTCAAATCAAATTCACTAAGTTTTAAAGCAGCGTGGAAGAAATAGTCAACGTAATTCCACATTATTGGCTGTTCTTTACATCACATTTGTCTTTACAATTATCTCAGAGAGAGGAAAGGTTACAAACTTTGTCAGGTTTTTATTGCTTTCCTTTCCACATTTTCCTCACTTCTGTTCTGGTGACAGGAGGAAGTCATAGCTAAAGTCTCAAATAAGGACAGGGACAGCCACAAATACATGTTTTTGTATTAGAATTGATGAAAGGCTAGCTCTTTCATCAATTCTAATACAAAAATACTTTAGGATTTTTATTACTGCCTGAGGCTTCCTGTTCTAAAGGCCCTTGTTCCACTCATTTTTTTTCTGATGTCCCAGGCATAAAACAGGAGGGGGGTATTGCTAATGAACTAATGATGTCACAGACATCAATACCAACCTAACTGTGGTTCTAACTCTTCCCAATTCTATTCAAAACTAAAAAACAAATATTTAGCTGGAGTTGGTCTTTAATATGTAGCAGCCGGTGTGGAGGTGACACACCATGAGTGTTATGGGCAGGGTCTTGTGTTGCTTGCCGATTCAGATATAAGCAAGCGTGACAAATCTGCTTATGCTTGCCTCTTCTGTTCCTTTTTATTTCCTGTACTGTGTAGAAAGCCAAGGCTTGTGGCAGAGCTTGGAGTTATGAGTAAGACAGGCAGAGGGAACAGAAAAAAAATGCCATGTCATATTTGTAGGAAGCTGCATGTTATTGCAACATCTGCTCTGCAGGTAGATTAGTTGTTTCAATTCTGCAGGATTACAAAATACAATGTAATTTAAAGTGAGCATTATTTTAATTCCAAAGGTTGGACATAATTTTATTGCCTATGGATCTTTAAATATTAGATTTGATTAATTGTATTTCTCTAGCTGGAATCATCTTCTATTGGCTATAGAACATACCTCCTAGTTTTTAAAAACTCAAGGAATGCTATTTGGCTGGGGAGTAACTACAATTCATGGTGCCCCATAGTAAAATTTTGATGGGGCCTCCCCACATTGACCTCTTTGTGTAGCACCTGGTAATGTAAATTGGGATGATAGTGTAAATTATCCTAAAATAAGTATGTCTAAATCAAAGACAGGCAACAGGAGAGCTGTTAAAATAGTCAGTACACTACTAGGGACCAGTGCTGTAGATAGACGTTGCCAGAGAAGTGCAGCAATGTAGGGAATTAATGTTTAACCTTAATTCTCCAGCTAGGTACTCGTACTTAGTAGCTCACAAGTATTTTTCATAATAAATTGATCCTTGACGGAGTATAAAATCTTAGGGCTTTGGTGTAAATTCTAAGCCCTCCCATCCCTTTTACCATCCTGTACAGCAAGTGCTAAACATTGTGGTTTAGCAGTCTGCAAACAAGAAAAGTAATTTTTAAAACATTTTCTATCATTACATAATTTTTGGTGCTATACAGTACACAGAAACTCCAGAAACTTAATATAAACGTCTGTAGACTGTAGCTTTTTTCAGATTTACAAACTTCAAATGTCATCATTTTTAGCTGAGAAGACACTCTGGGATTTTTTAGCCTGAGGTACACTATACATATAGGGCTAATACCAAAGTGCTGGTCAGGATGACCAAAAGCTCTGAAGGTAATACATCTCACAAATAGGGAAAATGCAAAAGAGATTTCTGACTAGCAAGAACACCTCAAAGCATAATCCTGTGCATCTGACATCAGCTCTTCTGGAATGGAGACATCAGACAACTTCTGTAGTGGGACCCCCTTCCCACCCTCGGGCCCCACATTAGCTGTATGGGCTGCTATGGCTATTCCTACACCACTGCTATTAGGTTTATTTAAAAGAGTAGTGCTATGACTAGCAAGCTATGCCAACAGATTGTAGTTAGTCAAAGAAGAAAGAGGTGCATTGTGATGATAGGAAAAACAGTACTGAATATGCATTTAAAATAATATATAAAAAAGATAAAACAAAAAATGATATACTCCACCCCAATCCCTGGATACAGTACATAAAAAAAATAAATCTAAGCTATTGCATGACTATCTATATGACATTTGGAAAAAATTGATAAATATATTCAAACATTTACTTTATCAATATAAAAAAAGACAGCTGGGATGTGATTTGTTGTTGTGGGCAACAGGAAACCAGATTATTCCCCTAATGTCTAATCATACTTGAGGCTAAAAATACCATATTAGCTCGTACTAACAGCTTACATTTTCAGGACTTTTGGGGGCAATACATACGTCCCATTAGTATGCAAGGGAAGTATGTTATTGTAGATAATATCATCCTCATTTGTCTATTTCCCTCTATTTAACATTTTTGGAGAATAAAATTGACTTTGTTATGAGTGTAACATTTCTACTGTACTATTTCTTCTATTCTGAATCCCAACACTCATGATTTGCTAATGCGAGACCATCACAGTTTTATAAACAAGTACAAAAAGTACAAGTACAAAACATTTTCACACAAGAATACAAAACACACCCACACGCTAAACTCTGTCAAGTTGTACAGAACTAAGTAATGAAATGTAAAATGAATAGGTTCAATGGAGGCATTTGTTGTGGGTTTTCCTGGAAAGTACGGCTTGAATTATCAGTAGAACGTATAGGTCTATTTAACCTTCAATTTCAAGTTTATTTAACCTTTAATACATTTTTACAGCTTAAAAGGATACATTAAAAGCCAGCAAACCAGAAAAAGCAAAGGAGAATTGTCTGAGGAGATCAGAAAAAAAATATAGACCAGCATGTTCAATGTAAAGGCTTTAAGACCATCTCCAGGCAGCTTGATGTTCTTGTGACTGCAGTCACAAGAACTGAAAAATTTACTGAAAAATTTAAGGTCTATGGTATTGTAGCCAACCTCCCTGGCCGCAAGAGGAAAATCGACCCCAGACTGAATAGGATAGTGAGGAGATGAAACATGCGGTCTGGAGAAGCTTCCATTTGCATATGTAAATGGATACAATAACAGCACAATCACTGTACGGACAGTTTAAGGGGATATCTGGCTGTGCAGTGAGGATGAGAACCACCTACAGAAACAAAATATCATAGTTGTTTTTTTTTTTAATCTCAGGACTTGGTCACACTGTTCTACTTTCCATATTGTTCATGAGCTTAAAGGAAACCTGTTATGAAAGAGCTGTGGAGGATGCCATTACTTATCTGTCTGCCTGCATTGCTATCTGCATGACTTTCATGCTGATTCCTTGCTTCAATATTTCGGACCTGGAATGACTATACAGATAAGGACTGATTTGCATACTTGTTCTGGGTCAGTGACTTAGAAAGTACTGAAGCCAGATGGTTTAGATGACACCTCTCCTGTTTCTTTCATGACAGGTTTCCTTTAACTAATACCAAAGATGTTGTTCTAGAACATGATTTCCAACATCACACAATCTTAACATAACAATGCAGATAGCCCATGTTCACATCAACTCAAAAAAAATATAAGTCCTACCTAAAGTGAACCTATGCTTTGCCCATGCAGGGAAAAAGCAATAAGATCACTGACCTGTTGGCTTTCCAGGCTACACAGACTTTACCTTTTGCTCCTCCCACTGCTCTGCTCAGCCATTGACTTGAACATGACAGGTGTCAAGACTCCTACAGCACCCTGAATGGATTGCTCTGGTTGGGCAAAGGTGCAGCGCTTCTTGGTACAGACTAGAGAGATAGTGACTGGCAAATAAGAATGTGTATGTGCGTGTGTGCGTGTGTGTAAGAATAAGGATTCTGGCATATCTGGTACTACCCAAAAGTGTAAGAGCTGCACTGTTCAGAATGGCTAAGCATTTAGGTGTGGTGGCATATGCAGGCATCTCATTTTTACACATGCTGGCATCATTCTTTAAAACAGTCATCCAATTTAAACCATGGTAATAAAAGATAACCAATGAATGCACCCCTGGCCCCCCAACCCCTGTCAATTATATTGCACAGTTTGGTCTGCATGCAAATGTTGAAAAAAAAATCAATAAGGCCATGTGAAATAAAATACAAATTTATGTACTGAATTTTAACATTACATGTATGAACCACATACAGATTATGCCTATATGGACTGCTTGTAAGTAACATAGTGCAGATAATAGAAACAATCAAGAGTAGAGAGGGAACTATTGTCCATTAAATAACTGTTTCTAGGCTAATGAGCTCATTGTTCCTGAAGCTTTTAATCGCTGCAATGGTAAAACAGCAATAAGAATCATTGTAAATATGAAACTATATAATACGGTCTTAGATAAAAGAAAATAATGAAAGAAAATAAAAGCATTGTTCTTCACGTGTGGTTACAAGGTCAGGTTCACACGGTAGGTCACACAATCTTAACTCGTTCTAGTAAATGATAGTGAACTGTAACTATATACACAATATGCTTTCACTTAATGCACCTAAAGTATTTAGCATAGTAGTCAGACTGGTTCTCAAGGAATACATTTTTTCTCAATAGGACCTCTTTCAGTCAAGTTAATTATTTCACTAAAACTTTTTTCAAAACAGTAGAATCAAGTTTAGAGCTGTTTGTTAGTGTGCAAAACCTCTGACCCAAATGTTTGAATATCCCATTAAAATACAGATAGAATACATAGCTTTTATTTTATGCACCTGTTTTAATGTGGAACCTTTCTTTAAAGTAAGCAAGTCACAAATCAGGACAATCTAAGCATCTGATGATCAAATGAATAGTTTAGTTTAGCGTTTATTTTTAGTACAAACAAGTTACAGTAATCAATAGATCAAACAATATGGGCAGCTGATAAATAATATTAAAGTGACACTAAACTCAGGAGTTATATCTTAAGATTGCATTCAAGTAACTTATTTGTGTATAACTCGGCTGTAGATCCTCAAATCATCTCTGAATTGGTGCTGTCACTGTCCTTCCTTCTGGAGGGTGGCTATTTTTTCTCCTCATGGTCCCTGTGTGCATGGTCTCCAGAGCGGGTGACACCCCGCCGTCATCGCGCGTGTGCGTGACATCATCGCGCATGCGCGGCCATCTGATTGACACTTGCCGGTGGCCATCTTGGTGATGGACGCCGGCAGAGAGAGGAGGGCACCTTCACCTGGCGGGATGAGGTATGCCGCTGGGTCCCCTCCTCTCTCCTGACACTGTCGGGCTCAAAGTCCACGACCGAGTGCCCGACTTTTTAGAGGGGGTGAAACCAACATGACTGTCAGTCATTTTGGTGCCACCCCTGCACTGGTGTCACCCGGGTGAGGGCCGCACCCCCCACCCCCCTTGTGATGCCACTGCCTGTGTGTGTTATAAAATAGCCACCACTCCTGTGATAGACTACAAGCACATATTTAGCTTACTAATGTCTAATGAAATTATAGTCTATCCCAGGTGCGAGCTTGGAGCAGTGGCTCCTTTATAACACACACAGGGACCATGGGAACCAAGGGACCAGGGACCAAGGACAGTGTCAGCAAAAATTCAGAGATTATTATTGAGGATCTACAACCAAATTATACACAAATAGGGTACATTCTGATTAATAGTTTAGGTACTTGAATGCATTTTTAAGATGTAACTCCTGAGTTTAGCGTTACTTTAAATGCAAATATGGACTTTTCCAGCAGCTGCCCTCACCCACGTCTGCCTTCCTATTGATCAATTAAACTGTCCATCAGTTTAAAGGACCAGTATGGAGGCTCAGGAGGCAAAAAGGCCTAGTGCCAAGGTTGACTTTTAGGGACAAAGTCAAGATTTGCCTATAACATCAACAGCCTATATATCTGGATATTCACATTAGATTGTTATATGGTTTTCACTGAAGGTAATCTCTACTTATTATTATATTGTTTCATCATCTGCTTGGTTTGAATTGCTTGGTTCGTGGCAGAATTACTTAAACGTCACAAAGTTTCATAGAATCATAGTGCTGTCAACTGCCTTATGATTTTAAAGCAAACAGGAAAGGACAATTCGTCATACCCGAGGCAAATACTGAAGCAGTAGTAAAGGGTCTAAGGGAGCAGGAAACTCTGGGATTTCTCAAGCGAGTTCAGAAGTAACAGGCATGTGTTGACATGCGGTAATTAGTGGAACCCGACCGCTCCTTGTTCCCGTTCAATGTACATGCTAAAGTTCTGTTCTAAAATGTGTTATTATACTGTAGTTCATTCATATATACTTACCATAAAAGGAAACTTGTTCTTAAATTAATAAAATGGTGTCTAATTGTAGTTTTAGATTTTCAAAAGGCTTATTTAAAAATGTTCAAAACAAGTACAGGCACATTTATTAAGAATTATGAATTTGGATCTACCACAAATCACAACAGATGCATGTCTGACAACTGTCTACTTAAATAAAAGCTGTATTTGAGGATGGTGTGTGACTTCAGCATGTATTAGCCTTAAGGAGTAGAAGGATATACATTTTACAATAACCATTGGTCTATCTTTTTAAACAACTCAATTTAAAAAAAAGCGTCAGAAAAACTATTCCAGACTCTTTCAGTGTTGTCATTACTCAATACTTATACCTACATATGTGCACATAAATAAGCTCTTTTATTGCTGACTGTGAGTTGATGGTTAATGAAGAAGTCATTATGGCATATAAAGGACATAATAGTGTTCAGTCCAAGTTTTGCAATCTGTTCAATCCCTATTCCCCCAAAAAACCTCAACACAGGCAGAGGGAGTGTAATTTGGCATTTCTGCCTTGGGTGCCAGAGGACCTAGTCCTGTCATTGTCTGATACCCACAGGCAGTGGAAGTAGCTGAAGCAATATGTTGCCTATACATGCTCTAGGGACGTCATAGTGACATCAATGATGTATCAGGTACTTTGAGAATGTTGTATTCTCTGATACAGGCAGTAACCGCGTTACGTATAAGATAGGGACTGTAGGTTTGTTTTAAAGTTGAATTTGTATGTAAGTCAGAACAGGTACATTTTCTGCCCCTGCCACCAGCTATACAGGACTACAAATTCTAGCAATACTTTATACAACGATGCAGAATACCATCAGCTTTGTATAATGTTGCTGGGATTTGTAGTCCTGTATAGTTGGTGGTATTCAGCATTGCTGTATAATCGTTATACAACAATGATGAATACCACCTGCCCAGCTACAGTCCCCCAATCCCCTCAAAGCCAGCCATCACCCATACACTCCCCAACCTCACCTAACACATGCTGGCTGCAGCACCTCTTCTCCTGCGTCCCTGGCGGCCAGTGGAGGGGAGGGATCACAGGAGAGGGTCCTCACGATGACCCAAACAGCAGGATGTGCCTGCCTGGCGGTGCCTGCAGAGTCTCGTATCGGCTCCGCCAGGCTAAACCGTTCTCCTAAATGACAGGCAGTTGAACATCCACCTGTGTGCATCAGATCCCCGCACAGCCGCCGGCTCCGGTACATACAGCTGTCACTCAGTGTCACTGACTTTACCGCAGTTCATTGTACAAAGTTTACTTTACAATGAACTGCACTAAAGTCTGTCTCTGTTCACTTTTTAGTGTATGCTTAATAGCCTGTATTTAAATCAGTGGAAAATATATGTGCTAGCTGGTGGATAACACAGGCCTCCAAGATACATCTGCCATAAAACATTAGTTCTCTTGTGTGCAAGGGCTCAAAACCTTAACTTGTTTATCAGTAGACAGCCATGACCTCAATGTATGAGTTTATTTAAATTGTGAAAATGCTAGGCAATTTTGTAACAAAATCAGGAACTAAAGGAAAACATTTTTTTGTACTGGACAGTCTGATACAAGAAACTGTAATAATTATGTTACAGATCCATAATTGGATTACTTCCAGACATTTAAAAAAGCTTCTCTGTTCCTACAACCAATGTTCTGTAATGCTCACTGATAACCCACAAGTTAAACATGCTTGCCTTCTCTACCGTCTTAAGTTTATCTCATGCAGCTGAAGACAATGGGTATACTTGTTGGAAAGATATGACGAAGAAATACTCAGGTTTCACTTGGGATACATAGCCTGGAAAGAGATACTCCAACGGTGTAGTACTTGGCACTAACCTGCTTTTCTGTATGGACATGATGATCCTTATGCACTGCTCTTCAGTTCAGTTATAGAAGGATTAATGGTACAAGGCTTTGTTTGTACACATACCATGCAATAAAGCAGGTCAAAATTAACCTGTGCCATCAATTAATGGCAATCCTATCATGATAGTGGCAACTAGTCAGAGTTGGGGATCACTAGCCTGACAACTAGCAGGATCCTAGCCTAATGCCATAATGATCAACGGCTCACTTTGAGATTAAGTTAAATGTAAGTGATAGTGCTAAAGGAGAACTATGAAGTGAGTGCTTTTCACTCACCTCATAGTTCTAGCCGACCTGTGACAATGAGACTGTCACAGGTTGGCTTAGTAGATCGGGTGGTGAGCGAACACATACCGGCATTCACTCACCTCTCGATCCTGTCACGGCTTGGGGGGGGGGGGGTGTTGCCTTTAATGTCACTTTAAGCTCAACATGCACATTACAATCTGACTATACAATTGTTGTACAGTCAACATTTATGAAATCTATGTAATATGAAGACCCACCTAAACTGTGCAATCAATCTGTATGCAGTCAGGCAGGCCCTTGCAGTACATTGCTGTTGGTAGATTTACAGGAGATTGTACAGTCAGATTGTATTGTGAATGTTGAGCTGTTCTTCATGCATACTTTCTTTGACCATGAACCACAACTACAGATTTTGTAAATAGAGTGCCACCAGTGTAGTAGTTTGACTGTTCAAATAACATGGTGGTCTATGACAACATGATATGTCTGCAAATAGCTCCACACCTGGCTAAGGTTTTCACTGTTGCTTGAAATGGGGTAAGAGAACATCAAGAAGAATACTTTTGATTTATCCCCTACAAGCCCATTAAATAACAAAAGTAAAAATGTATTTGTACACAATTTAACCCCAGCTATATATCACCATTTCAGGATGTCTAATATGTCCAAGACAAATGTCTTGCTCCACGGACGTTTCTATCTGTATTGACTAGCGTTTAGATGTGTGAAGATTATAATTAATAACTAGAATAACACTGCCCATGTCAGCTGCTCTATAAAAAAAAAGGAAATATGACATACCAGTCTAGTACCCACGGACCTAAAGCTCCTTCTGCACACTTTGTTTGGCCAACACAAACACTCTCTTTAGACAAGGAAGTGGAAGAAGGGCAGTGCTGAGCTTTGGAAGCAGTGCTTATCTATAACCAAGAATAAGAATGTAATATACTACAGCTTACCAGTCCTTAGATGTAGGGGCTGCACTAGTTTTAATTTGTTTTTCAAGAAAAGTCAATTTTACAAATTAGATTACATTAGATATACTTTAAACCCACAATCACATTAAGTCAAACCCTAAGTAAAACTAGAATTAGACTGGGGCACAGAAAAGCTTTTCTGGCTAACAAATAGCAGGCACTTTATGGTGCCTGCTCTTTAAGCAGGAAGTAAATTCAAAATTATAACTTGGACCCATTCCCAAGCATATAATACATACTAGTGGTTGTTGTTATCTCCATCCTGCAAAGCCTTGCAACACTGATGGTAATTTTTCCTGTGGCGTCACTAGTGCATACACATTCCATCACGCATTCTCAGGATACAGCCATGACGCGATGTGCAGAGCCCCTATGTCGGGATGACATCATAGATCTCCAGCATAGGCACTTGCAAGTATATGTTTACATGGCTTGCCTCCTTTTGTCCACGCATTTGCAGGAGTTTGCTGCTTACATCGTTGGAGGGCAGAAGAAAGGATTGGGGTTTAAACAAGGAGACACACACAGTATTTGGGAATAACACGGGGGAAACTGGCCTACATGACCATGCAATACAAGCACTGAAATAAAGTTATCTGGAATATTGATCAGTCATTTGTTGAACTAGGAAAATTAGTTTCTGGGGTTTTTTTTTTTGCAGCGGATGGCAGGCTTGACTTCTGCTGTAACCAGGGCTTAATGTTTTTTACATGACTGACAGATTCACTTTAACATACCCAAAGACATCAGATCACTAAGTCCTGGGAAATTCAAAATGTCTTTGAATACTTTTAAATGATATCCAATTAATCTTGGCTGACAAACCTTGGGGTAAAATCAGTCAAGTCAAAATTTCACCACAACCTTCTGACAGCCATCTAAGGTGTATGGGCAGCTTTAGGCACATTCTTTAAGCTTTGTGATTTCTAAGAACCTTGACATGATAAACTGCCACTAAAGGTTTGAAACATCTATGTGTGTGTCATGCCAAAAAGACGACAGAACACAGCACTTGCGTGCAAGTAATGGCAAAAAGAAAACAGCTCCATGAAAATATTCCTCCTCGTGATTGAAGTGCCTGAAAGAAGAACTGTCAGTATTGCTCAGACCACTCAAAAAGTTTGTTTGTAGTGCATGAAAGGAAGGATTTGACTGCTTGCAGAAAACACTGACAGTGCTTACTTGACACACTTACAAAATATGATGAGATTCTGTGGAGCAATACTAATAGTAAGTAAGACAACAATTCTGTATAAAAAGAATAGCATGAATGCAGTCAGCTTTCTCTTTAAAAGGGTGAATGACACTATTATAAACTGCCTTTGTGTTTTTAAACAGCACTTTTCTTCTTTAGCCTTAAAGATGTGCATTACAAAAAATGTTCCTGGTGTTTTTCAGATATTGATGCAAGACAGAACTGAAAAGAGAACTGTTTTCATTGCACGGCAATGGAAGATAATCCTTTGGAATCCGTTGATGATTGGCAGGGATTAAACCAAATATTTCTAGCACTGCTAAACCCAAAAGTCTCAGCTTTGCCAGATTTCATGTTGCTGCTTACCACTCGCTCATCTCACAGTGTGAATATTGACAAATTTAATTCCAGTGTGCATTGTCTCAAGTAAAATGGATACCTTTCATATGTTATCTGAAAATATGTAACAGATGCTATTTACAACAACTGGCCAATGTGGACAAAATGGGCATCTTACATGGATCAAATGGGCATCTTCTCTTTTGCCGAGGAATATTGCTATGGAATCCACTTAAATACATATCTACCACATGTGTTCATATCATCCACCTGCATCGCAAATATATTTATAATAAGGTAAAAGCCCAGGCATTTACAAATAATACAACCACTGAATGATCGCTCTTTACAAAACACACAAAGAGTAATTCATATTTGTATCCTATAACCATGCATGTCCAGGCAAGGAGGAGAAATGTAGCACAACTGAATGCCAACACTGGTCTATTAGAAAACAATGGCCAAGACTTTTCCTTCTAGGAGGTGCATCTGGGCTGTTTTCTGATACCTCTCTGACATCTTAATGATCCTGTTTTTATTTTAGAAGAATCAGACAACAATCTGTTCATAGGTGTCTTTAGTTCTTATACAGTCGTTATAGAATCCTACACATCCAAGACATTGCTTTCTATATTTCCCTAGCTCTAAAATAAACCTACAGCCTTATTCACTAAACAGTCCTTAGTTTTAAACGTAGCAACCCATACCAACCAATCAGAATCCACACAAAGCCTTATTATTGGGCAGGTTAGGTTATTTTAAACATCATTAGTTAATAACTGGGCTCTGTATGAGACGTAGATTCTTTTTAAGGCTGGTAGGTATCAAAAGCACATTAAATGGCAGGGATGGTCAATGTAATCGCACAATGTGTGCTCAGTGGTCATAGTGTGACCAGTTGTATTTCCCTGGCACAACCTCGAAGATGGGCTCAAGTACTGAACATATGGACATATCAAATTCAGTGTACAAGACAAGTCTTTTAAAATGCGTCTAACTGTCTGTTAGAGTTTTACGGGCCTATTTATAAAACAAATGCATAGGTATTCGTCCAGGGAAACAACACGTATATTTGTTCTGTGTACATTAACCAAATATTGTGAGAAGGGGGTAAATTGAATATCCTTAGGATATTATTTCCTTCTGGTCAAAGGTTCTTACAGAAGAACTCCAGTTAAAAATGTTATAAACCTTGTAGTAGGGCTAGATCAGCACTGCAAGGGTTAGGAGTTGGAGTTCTTCTTTAAGAATATATATATAGCATAACCCGCTGCAGAGCAGTGAGTATATTCACTTTTTCTGTTTTGCACCAGTTTTTATCTGCCAAAGGCAATTATAAGCGCCAGTTTATGGGATTAATATTTACAGCACTTCTGTTGCTAATGCATCTGCTTGCAACACAGTAATACTGCTGTTGTTCGAAAATGATGGGACTATTCATAATATACTAGTGCTCATGTCATCTGTAACTAAGAGTGTTAGCTGATATATGGTATGTATATTCTTAGGAACATTCGACCAGAAGAGAAAATACCCTAAGAACATTTGATTCTCCCTGTTTATTACAACAGCTGGGTAACTCGCACAAAACCAATGTACATGCAGTTTTGCCAGATGAATATCTACGCAATTTGTTTTAGAAATAGTGTATGGACATCTTTAGTCAATTTCCTTTATATGATTCTATTACCATGCCCAATGAATGTTATATTGTATGCATTTTTTAAAAACTTTCTTAATAATCAAACTATTGTTTACGATACTACCTTGTACTCATCTAGATGGATTTACACAAGTGTTCTTTTATAAATCCTAAAGCAGAGCACATTCTAGATTTTCCACAAGTAATCCATTAAAACAAATTGCAACACAATTTAAAGGGTTATTAAACCCTCCGTTTTTTTTGCATATATCTACTGCTAGCAAGCAGCAGACATATGCAAAAATACTTACCTGTGTCTTCCCCGCACGGTCCCGTCCGAGAATGTGAAAATTCTCGGGCGGTCGCAAAGCATCTTGGGGCGGGCGCATGCACAGTTCATATTTTCGGCCGGGACACGAGGAGAGACACAAGGTAAGTCTATGGACGTGTGCACACCTATGCAGACACCGTGGGACAGGAAGTGCCAGCAAGCTCAGAGGAGTCAGCGCTTGATCGGAGACCTGCCACAGTGCTGGAGGGACAGATGAAAAGGACAGGAAAGAGGAAGAAGATCGGATTAAGAAACATAATTTAAGGTAAGTGCTTTAATTAACATTGGGGGGAGGGGAAACATTTTTGACTTTAATGTCACTTTAAGTAGTGAAGATTCTGGAAAATTAAAGGAAAGGTTGAATCATTGCTATGATAAACTCTATTATCTTCTATTCTTTTATAAATATAGTGCACTCCTGTAATCATTTTTATATTTCTCATTTGATGACAAAAAATCAATCCAAAATCAAATATTGTTTAAAGCGTGAAAACGGCATTAATATACATTATTGGCAATAGCTTGAGGTCTTGGAGCACTTCACAGTGCTGTCTTTCTAAGAAACATGTATGTCAGCGAACATGATCTATAGATCACCCAGGAAAATGGTCTTGACCACTGATGCAAAAGCTAATATATCAAGTCATTTCAGCTTCCCTGGGGCAAGGGACAAAGTGTTAAACCATTCTAGCCTGGGATTATTGGAATCAATGGGGTTAACAGCATTTTGCAAAAGCGAGCTGTTATAAAGGAAAGAAATCCTTACTGACTGACCTTTAGGTTACTGTTTGTTCAATATCATTTAAAACCAGAGTTACTGGTGTTTATCTTGTCATGAAACCATCAGTGCATGAGGCTGAAGCTTCACTTAGTGCTCATGTGTTGTGTATACTGCTCAGGCTCTGTTGCTGACATTAATAATTGATATGTAAGCAGAGACAAACTTGCTCCACAACAAGTTCCCTCTCACAAATGTAAGCTATAACGTAACATGTATACCAGTGGAGCAGATGTCCGCCACACAGAACAACTGCATATAAAAATGACAACTTGATTTACAAGCTAATGATGAACTCTTTTCTCTGTAAACTATGCTTATACCATGTGAACTAGAGTGCCTAACATTTAAAGGTACATTCCAGTCAAAGCTGCATACCATGCATAGTGAGCAGTTCACGTATTCATTCAGACATTGCTGTACTGTGCCAATAAACCTTACTCTTGTTTATCTGTAATCTGGTGATCCTGGAACACACCTGCTGGTGTTGCTGGAATACCCTCCTTGCTGCTTCTTGCACACAAAGCAAGCCTCATATAAAATAAGCTTGTATAAGAGCAGCATGTACAACAAGCATTTACAAAGCTTTTAGCTTACTTCAAGCAGCTTTCCTTATGCCTTTAATGCACCCTTCAGCTGCATTTTGGAGATATTTAATCCAGATCCTAACAGGGGTGCTGTCTGTCACTTCTAGTGATCGTGTCCTATAATGTATTGCCCACTCTGCTTAAGTGCTGTCTGCCACAATATCAAATACTCTTCCTCTATGTTCTAGTGATCTTTACTGTGCTGCGCTATATATTCTTATGGGTGAGCCATATTCCAGCTGTTCAGCAGAATACAGTCACCCATAGGAATGCATGGGGCTGGCTGCAAAGCATTTTGTTATAGAGAACTATACATCAGACCAAAAAAGAGGGACAACTGAGGGAAAAAGATGGACAGACGGATTTGGTTCCAAAAGAGGGACAGATGGGAGCTAAGCATTAAGTCCCTACTACCAGTCAGTTTTGGGAAAACCAAGGTAGAAACTTGTCTGGTTTTACTGCTGGTAGTGTCATATTTGTGGAGATTTTGCTTTACTTTTTGTCACAGTGATGCCCTGTTACATTATTTCTATAAATGTATGGATTCAAAGGCAAAACGCACATTGAACCTTCTTATTGGGCTACCTATGCCCAGTCAAACTGAGGGCACATAAACCCACATATTGGTTACACATTTAAAGGGTTGAGTAACATTTACTGACATTTTCCAACATCTTACGGTTACATTCGCCCATTTTGTAGCCCAGTAAAGTCAAATTTTCACTGCATATTTCCTGGAAACATTCATGTTGCACATATACCTGGCTGTGATGGCGTATCTGTGATTTCAAAGGTGATTTAAAGCTCTAAACTTTTGAAATCTGGCCTCATCAGAAAGGTTTTGAAACACCATAAAAGGAGGAATCAAGCTTTGCCTGCCTTGCGCAAGCATCTGGTAATTTTGTACTTTGTTGGAAATGTCACATTCCAGCCTGTCACTGCATGTTTTTTTTTGGCATGAGTCAGCCAAGATTCTCCAGTATTCTGATCAGGTGTTAAAGATGGTTATCATTCATAAGCAAACCCTTATATATCATCCCACAATTCTGGCGGAATGGCAAGAGTTGAAACAAACTCATGCCTACTAAGTGGGCAGTCTGACTGTCTGGATACTATAATAGGGGTGCTATTACATACTGAACAATTCTCCAAATCATAAGACTCAAAAAAATACACATCAAGGGATGTATAAATAGAGAGGGGTCCTAAGGTCACTGGAGGAAAAAGACTGGATGAGAACACAGATATCCTAAAGAACACAGCTTTAGTAAACACTTGGTTGACGTGTTTCATGATGCACCCACATGATCTTCCGGTACAGAACAGATATACAAAACAAACAAAAAGATACAATAAACTTCAGGATAACACTAATAAAAAAGTAAGCAAATTATTTCTCGGCTGTTGACAAATTGGTTTGAGCCTTAGTCCTTATTTATACCTAAAGTGATTTTGGTGAAAATTATGTCTTCACAGCAACTCTCAATTTCACTCATTGATCCAGGCAATTACATTTTTGTAGAAAAAAACAAATCTATTTTTTTTTCATTGTTTATAGTTTTTTTGTGTATTTAGGGCAGTTTAGATTACTTCATTATTTGTATTTTTGTACAGCCACATTTTTACCATTTTGTTTCACTGCCTTTATCTCTCTGAACAAAATGTGACATAATAAGGCTATTTTTTTTCTGTTTTTTTTTTTTCTACAAAATACAAGTTTAGGGTAGTTGAAATAGCTTTCTTAAACCCCATTTGAAACCTTTTCCACCTTTAAAGCCACACAACCTCCCTTAATTTCCCTTCTCCATTGACTCACAAATGCAGACATTTTCTTTGAAATGTGTGGGAAATGAAAACCCTTAAATTATTTGAATTAATTTACCAATTGATATTATATATAAAAAAATAAATGTTTACATAAAAATTAGTTTAAAATACATAAAGCAGTCAAGTAGTCTACTGTACATTCAATTTGCTGACATTCTTTGGGTGTAATACTGTGTTTGCCAACAGCACTTTTGCCAATGTGGGGCGAATGCTACCAGGTGAATCTGCAGTAAATGCCTGTAAATTCAGCATGATGAATGCACATTTACTGAAATATATGTCTCATTCGGTGTGAAAAATGTCTAATAATTTGATTTAATGTTGCCATTTAATTAAAGTCTCCACTTAATCAGTTTTACTGGATATTTGCATAGCAGCTTGTAAATATGGCAACTTGTTCTATAGGTATTTCATGGTACAGGCATGGTTTCACTTTGTACGTGCTCTGTTTGTTTACTTTTGCTTTAGCAACTTATATCTTGCTTGCGATAAGACCTTTCCCTAGAGGAATGTTTTATTTAAGTATTGCCAGAGACGATTAAATCATAGGAAATACACCACCACCGTAGAAGACTTCTATTAGAAAACATTTATCATTATTATTACTAATTTGTATTATTATATTGTTTTACTTTGAAGCATAGGTCAGATATATTTACTCCTTCCTGTTTTTACATCTACCAATCTACCAGTTCCAATCTTTGCTGTGGTGTACCAGTGACCCAACTCTTTAATATTTGTAATCTGGGAACCACTTTTTGTGATGCAGTAGAGATATTCCCAAACATGCCCACTGCAAACCCCATTCTGTTTCTCACCAGGAACCCCTGATGTAAAACATATGTCAAGACCAAGAGGTTTCTCACAGCGACAAATCAAGATTAAAATTGGAAAAATGTAATTATGAATAAAGATACAAGTAGCAGGGAGAGAGGAAGTTACTGAGTCAGCTGTCTCTGCCTCTAGACAGGCAGATCCAGCTGTCACTCACGCAGCTGGGTGGATCTCGACAGTATTGTCGGGATCCGTCCCGGCTGCGGTGCTCTCACTATATTGTGGGCTAAAGCCCGCAATATACTGAGCTTTGGGTCACGGGAGGAGGTTAGCATATGTCCTCCTAGTTCTCTTACCCCATAGTTCTCTTGTAAGGATGTAGATTCCCAGTGACTCTATGTGGAGCTCTTTGGGAGTTGGTTAAAGTGAATTAGCAAGGACTCAAATTCAGGTAACTTGAGTCAACTTTTGCACAGTGTTGGGTTTCCTGTGTAGGACTGGCAAAACACTGGCTGGCTTCCTGTTTTGCTTGGAATTGCTCTTTAAAAGAAAAGAACTAAAAACGATTTGCATTTCCTTGTACAGTAAAATGAAACCTTCGGTGATTCCTAGTCACTGTTACTGTATGCACGCTGTATGCAATGTGTGAGAAAGCAGACACATGTGACTAGGTCATAAAGCATTACCATTCCACAGTCCAGGTTTTTCCAGTCTCCCTTCCAATGGAGTCAAATGAGCATAAATCACAAATCTGGCACTTGCTTTACTGAATAAATGCCAGTGTTTGGGAGGGCAAAACACAGACATTGTTCAGAAAGGCATTTATTTCTGTCCCTATTTCTAATATACTGTATATGATTTAAAGAATAAGTGCACCTATTCTTTTTGCTGCCCTCCCCTGAACTAACAAATAAAACTCCCCCCCCCCTCCCCGCAGATGCATATTTACTGAGATCTGATGCCCTCAGCCTCCCGTGTTTATTGACATCTAGCAACGCAAGTCCTCTCTGGACATGCCTGTGCATTAAAGCCCTATAGAAGTCTATGAAGTCCATCTCCCAGTCAGAATACAGAGGTAGATGAGCACCATAGAAGTTAATGGGGCTCTAATGACAGCTGTGGCAAAGAGAGAGAGAGGACTTACACAATCCTTGTAGGCTGTCGATCATCGTAAATATACATCTGTGGAAGGGGAGGGTGGGATCTGTTAGATTAGGGAAAGGGAGCAAAAATGATAACTGCACTTAATGCTGAGGGGTATATTTTTATAGCCATTCGTCTTGCGAAACTGCGTGAATGTTTGTCCTGTGAAAATGGAGGCAAAAACAAACATTCTTAGTATAATTTATTTTCAAGTGCAATGTAATATTATGCATATACAACATTTTGGCCGCTAGATGGAGCTGAGGAGCATAGGAAATAAGTAATTATTTCCTATGCTATTCAGCTCCATCTAGTGACCAAAATGTGCAATTTGCTTATTATTACATTGTACTATTTGAAACAAAAATGCATGCATTTGTTTTTGCCTACATTTGCACAAAATGAACATTTACTAAGTTTCACAGGATGAATGGCTCTGCGAAATGTTTATAAATACAACCCTCAGTATTGCTTAATGAAAAGGCAATAGTAATAGCACATAAATACCTTTGGATTAAGTTTCTGAAGGTATGTCTGTCATCTTCCTACTGTTTTAGACCTACAAAAGGTAGTTGGCTTTTATAATACAGCTGATATTTTTTTGAGAACTGGAGAATTTTTATCGCTACACACATCTAAGAAAAAAAATAAAAAGAATATGGGTTAAGCTGTGGGACTTTGAGTTACCTGACAAAGCACACTGAAATGTCCAGTACTTCTGGGTATGAGGTAACATGTCCCTCTTGTCCCTTTCCTGCGATAATACTGTGAGTGGCCAAACACCAGGCCTGAGGGCTGCCACTTGAGGGCTGGGATTAGTTCTTGGCACTACATAAGTCAAACTTGGAATTTGCTTCTTACTGGTGGGTGAATTAGGTGGCGGGGAAGTGAAAAGAAGGTGCGTATAAGCAGTATGGAGGGGGAAAGGGTAGGGCAACTATGTGAACCTATTAATTTGCCCTGCAGGGGCAAAGCACATGTTCACTTTAAAGAGCTTCAGAGGCAATACAAAGAAAGCTTTCTGTGATGTAATTTAGTTGTAATATAAACCTTTTTTTTTTTTTTACTTTGACATGCCCAATCTCCCCCATGAAAGTCTATAAAGTGTGAGAAGTATGTGAAACGCTAAATAAAAAGCAGTCTCATTGAGTGATGTCATTTGTATTCTGTTCTTTTAAGACTGTTTACAATAACATTGCACAAGCAGCCTTTGTTTTCGTAGTAGGTGTGCTTTTATCTTCATCCACAAACCTAGAAATTAAACTTTGACAAGGCTTTGATATAAATCTGCAGAAGCCAAAGCAAGTGAGATCCCCAAGATGCCTTGCATGGCCTGGGTAGGTTTCCAGTGCCTGGGAAAACTCTTTGGGAAGACGGATGTCATGTTGCAGCTATGGAAACTCTATAAAGGCTGATTGCATAAAGACAAACATATTGAATAAGAAGGTGCTTAGTTCCAGTATCTTGTGAAAACAAATTCTCTTTCAGATCTCTTTGGCTGCCAGTGTGTGTGAAGTCTGACTTGTTTAGCTACCAGGAGAAGGCAGGGGTAATCTTGGGATAGATCAGTTAGAATGCATTTGTTACACCATTTCCGTTGTATTATGTTAGATATATATCCTTACTGGATCACATTTAGTTTGCTACATCATTGTGTATCATAAACAATTACCTTTTTTTGAAAATATAATTCCTGTTTTCACCTTTTTTCTTTCTTTTTTTGCATTTTAGCTGATTAGATGATATTTGTTGCTGATGTCCTGCAGCGACTTTGCATCCAGATCCTGTCTTGATGCATGCACTCCTGTGATGGCTGCATGGCATTGGTCAGGTTGGGTTTCCTGATGGTGACAACAGTGGATCATGCAATGTGTATTGAAAAAGCCACTTATAATCTTCATTGGAAACCCAGAGTGATAATGCAGGAGCACAATTGGGAGTCATGCACAGAACAGGAGGTGCCTGAACTGGGACCCTCATGGCAGGATTACCAGGTATTATTTTAGAGAAAAATGCAAAATTAAAGACTGAAACTGACTTTCAAAATTACTTTTGTATTTAAAGCTTAAAATATGTCAGTCATTGAATTCATGGCTATTTTACAGAACCATGGCTATAATTGAGTGCACAAAATTAATAAGCTGCACATAAGCTAGAGGAACAAAATATGTTTACTCTAATATTATCCTTTTTAACAGAGGTAATTAAAGAAGAACTACTTCTCTAGGGGACAGAAAAAAGAAGAATTATTATTATATTATTATTTTACAGGATTTATACTCACCCGATCCTCAGTCCTGCTTGGCTGCTAGGCTGGTTCCCGCAGCCTCTTCTCCCCAGGGCTCCGGCGGTCTAAGGACGTCATCACATCTAATACAGGCCTATAGACATGAGCACACCATTGGACATATCACAACTGGAGCAGAGGGGAACAGAGGTGAGCGGTCACTGCCACAGGACTAAGGTTCAGGTGAGTATTTCTTCTTTATTCCATCCCCTAGATAAAAACAAGCAGTTAACCCTTATAGTGTGGGGGTAGCCCAACTGCAAGGGTTAACTTTTAAAAGCACTGGAGTTCTTTAAAGGAACATTGTTATGAGTCTATAATCCAAGATCTGCTCCATTGGCATTTTGCTATATCTGCTCCCATAAAAAGTACTAACGTAAATGTCGGCAAATGGAACCACAGCATGCAGAAGGTAATCATGCATCAGATACATTCCTGTAGTGTGTTGGATGCCGAAGATTCTTCAATAAGGTTAGCTCCTGTGAATATTGGTGGAGCAGGCAGGGCTTTTCAAGATAGTGTAAGGGGAATATTCAACTATGAGTGAGGTCACACCAAAATGAACATTGATCAAGTGAATCAAAGGCAAAGTAAAGACTTGAGGTTTGGACTGTTTAACAAAACATATTTGACTGGAAGCTTTGATGTTGCTTTCACATCAGACTGGAGTACATCACTTGACTTGAGATGACCTAATGTGGCTTACTTTTGTAATTCATTTAGTAGCTACAAGTCTTTATTTATTTTATTGATTTGTCTACCATTTTGCTTTCTGAAGCACGTTTAGAAAAAACTAAACCATGTACTAGGTCCCTACCCACATACATGAAGTATGGCCAATGTGGTCTTAAGGTTGAGGAAGCCAAGAAAAACACACTAAAACCATACAAGCAGAACCCCAGCACATCGAGGCTAGATGACTGAGCCTTACTAATTCAAGAGTGAAACAACTCACAAATAAGTGACTTACACAGAAT
Source organism: Nanorana parkeri (assembly GCF_000935625.1). Classification (NCBI taxonomy): domain Eukaryota; kingdom Metazoa; phylum Chordata; class Amphibia; order Anura; family Dicroglossidae; genus Nanorana; species Nanorana parkeri. The sequence goes on along the minus strand of NW_017306309.1, from coordinate 1,165,502 downwards.
ATTAGGTATGGGTAAAACCTGTGTAAAATAGTAAATGTGACAAGAGATTTATGTTTAGAAACCTCTCATAGTTGAAGACCATATTTAGCTTTGTTGAAATATTACTAGCTGTTTCATTGACTTAAATGACTCTTGAGAATGTTTTTCTACTAAAAGCTGGTTTTCTCTGGTGTATTTGGCCTATGTCACATCCCCATTAAACAATCATTTTGGTCCATGTCCATTTATGCTGACTAATGTGCTCATGTAAGGGCACAGATCAATTATCACTTAGAAAAGTACAAAAATAAAGCAATTTTAGATCAAAATAATGACCTCATCACCACCAATTTCCGAAATGTCAACTCCACAAAAGCTACAGACTTAAATAACATAGATCACTAGAATGCACTAGCATTATGTGTATCTTTCAAGACTTTTAGTTGATAAGCAATGTTACCATCTGGTGTATGGATGACACTGATAACTCCAAGCACTACTGCAGAGGAAGAGTATGGCAGCCTACATCAGTCAATACATGTAGCTCCTCCCAGTTTGATGGAGTACTAAATCTACTACAAGATGCTTCAGTATCATTAAGCTTCTATTCCTAAAATAACAAAAATAGGCACACCAAATTTACATAAACATTCTCTTTTCCACAGATTACAAACTTATGCTTTCATTCTTTACCAATCCTTCAAAGGTATATGATAGGCCAGATGGCCATATGTAAGAAAAGAGAAGATTATTACCAACAGAGATTTGTTTTTGCTTTGTTGTATCATTGTATCTGATATGATTTTTTCCCTTACTATTTGAACTGTTTTGAGTTTAATATTAGTATGAAATACAACCATTTAGCGATTTGTGTTTCTCTGATGTACAAGGGACTATAGTAGAACCTGTGCACGTGTGCCTGTTGTTAGTTGGAACAGGTGAAAAAATGATTGTTTATACAAATCTCAAGTGTCACTCCTTCTATTGGAAACTGAAGTTGCCATTAACTTGCCCTCATTTCAGAGCAAGCTTTGTTAACGTGCAAGGATTATCTTGTGTTATTACAGCAAAGTATATGCTAGACTAGTTTCTTGAAGGTGTTGTTATTATGCATATAGATTGTAGTCTTTGGACCTAACCTTTTTTAAACACATACTACAGATCAGTAATTAAAACTGTAGCAGTTAGCGACAACCATGTTCCAAGCAGGAATGCATAGATAACTGTAAAGCAACTAATAAGTAAAATGTTTCATTTTTAAAGACGTGAACATTTTCAACCTAAAAAAAACACTAAAGAAACAAAGCTAACACTCTCAGAGGGTGGAGTTTTATTTTAATATTATTTTATGTAGCTCAGTAAAACCCTGCGGGTTACCTGTCCTTATGTTGTTTTTGGTCCTAAATCTGAGCCTGGAAATTCAACCTGTGTTCTCTTGTTCCTATACTAGGGTCACAAAATGTATAGAAATTAGCTTTGTGTTTACTATAGATAAATGGAACCAGATATAGCAACCTGTTTGGAAGGCTTCCAGACCATATTGCAATCTAGGAAAACCTAGGGAATCAGACATTGGAAGCTTTGAGAAGGGAAGAGGACTTTTATGCTGGGGTGGTGTGTCAGTAACTACAGGACGTTCTACACAAAGTTCAACATATCGGGAATAAAAGGGACCATAAATCGTATAATTATAAAAAGACAGAAGAGGAAAAGGACAGAAGAACAGAAGAGGGCTTTTTACTGTGGGTGGAGGTGGAGTGGCAGTAACTAAAGGACATTCTACAAAAAAGTCCTAAGTTCTACAAAAAGTTCAACACATAATAATAATAAAATGACATATAAATATAAAAAAACAGAAAAGGAAGAGGACAGAACAGAAGAAAACTTTTTGCTGTGGTTGGAGGTGGAGAGGCTGTAACTATAGGACGTTCTACAAAAAGTTCAACACATGGGGAATAAAAAGGACTATGAATATAAAACAAGATAAAAGGAAGTGGAGAGAAGAAAACAAGAGGACTTTTTGCTGGGGGTAGATTGGCATTGACTATAGGGCGTTCTACAAAACGTTCAACACATGGGGAACAAAAGGGACTATGAATATGAAACAAGATAAAAGGAAGTGGACAGAAGGACACAAGAGGACTTTTTGCTGGGAGTGGATTGGCAATAACTATAGGGCGTTCTACAAAACGTTCAACACATGGGGAATAAAAGGGACTAAAAGTATATGGGCGCAATCGTCTTTTTTGCACGTATGCGCCCTTGACGCATGTATGCATGCGTGTATGTATGGGTGGGGACTTTAACAAATTTTTTTTTTTTTTAATTCTTTTTTATCTGTAACTTAAAATTTTTGGTGGGGGACTTTAATTTTTTTTCCTTTTTTTTTCACTAAACTTTATTGCTATCACATACGGGGGCTAATAAACCCCCCCTATGTGATAGCAAAATATGTGACAGGTCCTCTTTATGGAGACATCAGGGGTCTCCAAGACCCCTAATGTCACCTAGGACCCCCCAAAAGAAGCTGATGAAGCAGAGATCTGCTCCATCAGCTTCTTTCCAGCTTCTGAAGCTGGAGAGTGACACAAGAATGCGGAAGTGATGTAATATACAACACTTCCGCATTCTTTCAGAGGAGAGGGGACCAGAGGGAGCTCGTGTACCGAGCTCTCTCTGATCCCCTGTGTCACAGGCGACATGCTGATCCCGGGCTCGCACCGGGCACAGCGGAGCCCGGGATCAGCGGGACAATGGCGGGGGGCACAGCAGAGGGAGGGGGGGGCCGCACCGATCGTCGCTAAATACAAGCGATCCGCCGGCTTTACAGCCGGCGGATCGCATGTATATTAACGGGCATCGCTGCCCGTTTTTAAATTGCGGCCATTTCCCGCTCGCGCGCGCCCGGCGGCGCGCGCAAGGGGGCGTGTCTGAGCGGACGTCTAGAGACGCCCGCTCAGATCTAGAGAGCTCCTGGCCGGCCGTTTTTTTACTACGGCCGGCCCGGAGGGAGTTAAAGAGAAGATAGCAATGTCATTTAATAGTATCAATACTCTATAAGGCTGACTACCCATGTTAAAATCTGGCTGTATAATCTCCAATTTGCCAATAACTGGTTCCAACTGGACGGCTATACATTGTTTTCGGAAGGCTCTACATTAGTCATTTCTTGTCATATTATAAATCCAGGAAAAATATTGCTCTTATTACAACAGGTGTATAACTTGTAACTATCCCAGTCAGGTCATCTATAACCTTGCTTTTATGATTAATAGCGTCATACCTATAATTTCACCTAACTGTTGCAAAACCTTGCGTATAAAGGCAATCATAAAGGACTTTAATTTATTGTGGGGATAAACACACAGAGAAATATTGCAATGGAAAAACAAACATGAAGCATCAACAGTCTCATGCAGAATTTCTTCCTGCAATGGATAAACATGACAGAAAACCAATTAGTTCTTGTGACACATGAATAGTCTTACTAAATCTATACCATATTTTATACAAGAAAAACTGCTTTAAAGAAAGATTAAAGGAAATAATCTGCTTTCTTTTTTTTTTTTCTGCATGCATTCCAGCTCCCACACCCCCTTGCTATATTGGGCTTTATGTGTAAATACTAGAGGGAAGGAAACAGAAGATATTGCCAGCTTAATTCATCAGATTCCATTTGGTATACTTCTAATGCATGGTAGACAGCGAGACATACTGTAGACCCCAGTGGGTAGTTGTTTAAAAAAGGATTTGATATTCACTAGCCAGCTTTCTGAAGTGTAGAAGCAACTAAAAGCATAAGTGACATAGCAAAGTGAATTTATGCTGATAGATCCCAGCAAAAGCATACACAGTTTAAACACACAGATATGGGAGCTGTTTAACCTGCCAAATGATTTGTATTTCTGTTCATTTATTCCTGAGGTTTACACAGCTCTGTCGGGCAGGCTTTTTCTACGCTGGTTAAAGCAAATATTGCTTAAATACAAGAGGCATGTGTATTCTTACTTGAATATTGGTGAGCTTTGTGTAGTTCTACTACATCTGAGCTGTAATCCAGTATGAAACTTTGCCTTTGCGCAGGAGCTTCCTGTAATAAAGACCGGTCCCTGGTGCTCTTTTACCTTGTACAGGGTGACTGGTCTTCTATCCGCCCCTTCTGTAGTTTTCTGTAAACAGCCTGTAGTGGGTGGGTCTGCTGGGTCCCTCCCACAGCTCTGCTCCCTGCACAAGCTAAATGCTAGAAGTTATTTACTCGGTTTGCAAAGACATTTGGTGCACACTATGTTAATTGATATCTGTTGTGGCTATTGAGGAATATGTTTAAATTAAAGTTTGTGTTCCTACTCTTTTGTGCCTTGTGTCAGTATGTCTCTCTGTGTTGCTGTTGGAGATGTTTCATCACTTCCTGTCTGGAAATATTAATTGTCACTGAGACAATTAAGAGGGAAATCTCCCTACTGAAACCTCACAATGGCAGTAAAACACAAAAGGGATCTTCCCCACTTTATATAAAACAAAAACATTGGCTGAACATACACTTTAGGAAACTAGCAAGACAGAAGTAAGAACTCTGTCTTGAATATGGCTGAATTTTTGTTTTTATTTTAGGACTGTGGAGGCTAAAATATAGGCATTCAGATTAGATGAAAGTAATATGTGTTGATTTGTGCACAACTGCATGGAATGAAAACAAATTGCCTTTTGCTAGCGTCTTACATAAGGATCCGGCAATACAAGATCTGCAAGAAAACGCCCCTCTCTGTCAATGTATGCTACCTCTATTTCTATATGCCTGTGCCAGATGTGTGTTATTACTTCAAAGTAGGAGTGCTCATTATCTCTTACCATACTAATAACAATGGTGTTAATATCAGGACAGTCCCGTTTAACTCCTTAAACATGCAAACTTCATGTACATAAAAAGCAAATGTGTTTAGAGGTACTTTTGGCTGAATCTAGTGCCTGTTTTTAGAAAAAGATCTCAAGGTGGAGATCTGCTAATCAAATTCAGAAAAACATCAGAATTCTAAGAATGTCACTGTTCCAAAAACAAGCATATAGCAACTGTGTGTAGCAGAATAGTGCTGTAAGTATCCAATAATCATGGTCACTGATAGCATGAAACAATCAGCCCTGCATAAACCATGCACAAAGCATAGAAATTGGATTCCCGTGTATGCAGGATTCAGCAAACATAATGCATTACAGTTCTCCAAAATACGGGCATGTAGACTCTGTACTTAGCTGAATTAAATGTAATAAGTATCCAGTAATCAAAGTTGCTGCTGCCGGCAACGATCATTTCTGAAAAACAACAATCAGCCCTGCATAAACCATGCACAAAGCAAAGAAAATGGATTCCCATGTTTGCAGGATTCAGGAAATATAATGGATTACATTGCTCCAAAATACAGACAGGCAACCTCTGTACTCAGCTGAATTGAAGGCAATAGGCATCCAGGAATCAAAATTTCTGCTGATGACAATAATCTATTGTGTATAATCCCCCTAGCCAAATGACATGTTTTAACCTGACTTGGTCTTTGAATTTTTATATGCAAGCTAATGAAGTCGTCTGACCATAAAATGTTCTTATGAAGATTTTCTTTTGAAAATGGATTATATCCCAAAGTTACAGAGGTACTGATCAGTATTTGCCTGTAATTTCAAAAGTTGTTTTCAATCTTCTTACACGTATATCTTGAAAAAATATGTTGGGATCCCGCTATGAATATGCTTGTTTGGGCACTTTATTTTATGGCACAGCAACTATCTACTAATTGTGCTCTTCCGTTGTTACCCTGTCAAATGTGCTCCCGATGCAGACTACAAGTGACACACATTGTGTAGACATGATCCACCGTTGTCACTATTAGGTAGCAGGCCCAGGGCATATGATGTTGGAAAATGTGCATGTAGATAGAAAATAGCTAATGAAAGTTGGAAGAGATCAGCAGCACCGAGATGCAAAAAAAGTTTCAGAAACTGAATTGTAAATGTAATCCAGTTAGGGTTTAGATCTAGATCTACTTTAATAAACTTTATTTGTCTTTACTTTACACCTATGTTCTTTTTACTATGCCTTATGGTATGGCTGTATTACATCTGAAGAACTTCAGAAGTGCTTCACGTTATGTTATGATTAGATCCTGAGTGACAATGGATCATCTTTGGAACCCAAGTATTGAATATGAAAGGGACAAAAAGTGCTCCACTCTTTTGCTGCCATCATTCTCTTCCATGCCACCTCTAGAGGGAACCACTTTTTGACCACATGTTAGGGAGTCCGAAAGTTCAGAATTTAAAAAGAAACCCGGAGACCTAAGTTTATATCTAATATTCTGGGAAGCTCCCAAACTGTGGAACTCATTTTGTGGTTGTGACCGAAAGGTTATGCACCTCTGTATCACTGGCATTTGGATTATAGGGTACACATACCTGAATAGGTCTAGACAGATGATTGCAAAAATAACATTACTGATTGCGAAAATATTGGTCTTTTTACTGTTTTTAAACATTTAACATCACCAGAACATCTGAGCTTAATACATGTTTGTGTTGGCAGACCAGAGCAGCACTGAATTACACCTGAGGCGAAGGGGTTGATGTATAAAGCGATTGTGTTTCATGTGAATAAAGAGGTAATAATAAGTGAGGCAAGACAAGACATGTACATGTCTGGAGCAGGAGGGTCTCGTAACATACATTTTTTACATGTTCGCTGAGCCTGACTATGGAACATTTTCATACTGTACATGACATAATAACCAATACAGGCCTATGCATCACAATTCACCTTTTTTATGGTGTGAAAATAATATTCCTGAAAATCTCACGCATATGGGAGCTCATCTACAAGCTCCGTAGAAACCTGTCCTCTTTTTTTAAGGTCAAACTATTGCTTTTATTCATGCTGCTCCTAGTTTATGCTGTAATATATGAGATAAAAAAACAACCTTCTTGTCTAATAAGGTCACCAATGGAAGCATCAAGTAAAACGTAAAAAATACAATTTCATGGTGAAGGAACCATCTACAGAAGGAATAATTGGCACTGTCTCTATAAGACATTTTGGTCAGGAGGGGCTACTGTAGCCCATACAATATATGACAATTTTGATATGCTGCACCACATTCTTGCTGCTGGTGTGCAAATGCACTAAAGAGCATCCCCATGTGGTGTTATGATGAGAATATGTTTCTACCTGCATGTATTTAATTAGGCTAAAGAGGTTGAAAAATACATGTGTCTATCAAGTTCACCCTCTTATCACTCATTAATCCACAAACCTAACAGGGCAACTTTTAACCACATTTACTAACTTATACTAACAAGAAAAAGCCCAGATCTTAGGTTGTTATTGATGACAGATGGCCCAGCAGTATTTATAAGACAGTACCTGTCAGTCCACGGCAATAACCGATCTCCATTCCACCTCCTCTCTGCTAGTAAGCTTTTTAGAGAGAAAGGCAAAGGGGAGAATGGCCTAGGTAGGTTGTGCATAGGCATAATCAAGTTTTTTTTCTAATTAATGGACTTCATATCAGAGTGCAGTTTCCATTATTTTGTATATTGCGGTATGGGAGGCTGGACTGAGCCAATAGTAAGCTTGCACCTGAGATATGGTGACCGTATGTATTTGGGGGCGGGAGCAGAGTTACATAATAAACTGTGCTTCAGTAAATGGAGAATGGTTTAGGAGACAGATTGCTCAATTCTAAATAATCAGATCTCTTCATGTATAGTCAACATATGGCAGCCACATGTCCAGATTCAACAGGGTTTTTAAGAGAGTCTGCCCTCAAAAGAGGAGAGCACTGACAGTTTTCCAAAAAAGTGATAAAACACTACCTTAACTGTAATGTCATCAGAATATTATATAATGTAACTTTATCTTTAGTGTGAGAACCTTCATTGTGAATAAAACTCTACAGAGAGCTCCTTACTATATGCAGTGTTCAGCTGTAGAGTCAGAATAGAGGGCACTAAACCTGCTTATTTTTAGCTAATTACACCGTAGAAGCAAAAGGAATGTCAAAAATAAAAAAAGTAAATTGCAATGTTTTTTACAACATTATAATCTATTTTAGCAAGCAGAAGAAGAACTGAAAGTAGCATGTGTTTAAAATAGGTAGTATATACAAAATCTCGTTATTATATTATTATATTTCACCTAGTATATTAAAATATTTTACATGTATCAAAATCTATCTTAAAAATCACAGCATAGGAAGTATTTGATCACAAGAAACTTTTTTTTTCTTTAAGAGACTAAAAGGATAGAATCCAGAGACATTGTTGACTTGCTGCTCCAGATGCATTTTCTGGGTCAGTGACTCACTGAGTAGAGCAGCCGGGATCAAGATGGACCCAGAGTTTGCATCTTCAAAACAAGCTACGAGAATATGCATTTTATTTTTTGCAGATCATTCTTACGGCCAGTCATTGCATGTTTGACCTAAGTGACCTGAAGACAATACTAGAGCCTTTACTTCTACACATGACATGAATGAAGGTATATAGAAAAACACAATTTAAAGGGATGTGATTGATGAGAAGGACAAGTCCATACTCAGACAGGAAGCTCCTTTGCTCCTCAAGAATAATCAGGAACAGCTGTTTTAGATACAAGGAACTTTCAGCAACAATTTGTTAGTGTCATCTTGGTTAACTTCTTTTGTTATTTTATTACAGTGCTACAAAACACAATTATTAAATCAGCATGTGGATAAAAGAGATTCTGTTTTCTACATTAGTGGTGGAAACATTTCTTCCTGTTATTTTATCCTTTCTATGGGGCCCTGTAAAGATGAAAAGAAGCATGCTACAAGTCACTGTCGCTTTTGTTCCTAAGCACACTCCAATGATTACACCAGATACTGTGCGCAGACCTGCAGCCTCTCAAATAGCAGTTCTCTTTTCCAAGAATTGCTTTAATCCTTCCTGTGTCCTTCAGTAAAATCAGGTTATCTGTCTGTGAGCTGCCTTGTCCAGCAAGCTGCTGTCTGGTTAAGATCCCTTTGTATAAATGTATGTGATACATTTTCTACAATCCTCCTACTATATCTAGTTGTAAAATGCTGGTTTGTAATGATATCAAATATTACCTTTAAAAATGTTCTATTTTAAAAAAGAACGGCGGGCAAAACTTTTATTAACCCTTGCCCAGAGTTCTCCTTTAATGATTTATTAGTCGCCGGCCATTTAGATTAAACCAACACTTTAATTTGATTTACTAGTGAATGTTCACTGAGCTTATTCCCCATTCACACCTGTGTGTTTGAAGCACTTTGGCCATTGTGCAAAAATACACGATAAGAGGAATCCAATTACTTTCTATAGGGCCCATTCAGATCTATGCAAAGCATTTTTGTGTGATTTGGAAAATGGTGCAGGAGCTTCTTTTGGTGTGACATTTTTAGCCCCATAGACATAAATGGGACTGCCTGAAAACACATGAAAAAAGTCTGTAATATACACTGTAATATGCAACTTATTCTTGATCTCACCAACAAAAATGCATAAGGCTTGAAAAATGCATCAAAATGCATGGAAAACATGCAACATAAATGTGTTACATAAAGTAAGAATGGAGACTGTGTGAATACTCAGTTATGTGCATGTGTGAGAAAAGACTAGTTGGCCAACAAGCACAGTCACCTGCATGTATGCGCATTGATGCCTAGCTCTACATCTGTGTAAGTGGTGACCTGGAGTATGCCTCTGAATAAGGGTGCATTGTTTTCTGTGCTTCATGACACTTGTACATCCATCTGCACATGCCTGGCATCAGTGTTGATGCCAAAAGGGCTATTTAAGGCTCAGCACTTAGTAGTCCCATTGCTGAGTGGTCTTCAGATATGCGCCTTAGGGTCCCCACACACCTTACGATTATCGTACGATAATCACGGGAAATCCCGCGATCGTACGATGATCGTAAGGTGTGTGGAAGCCGTGCGACCTCTACTACTGTAAGGTCGTACGACTTTAAACTTACGGACATGTTTGAAAACCCGCCGAGCATCGTACGATGTTCGGCGGGTTTGTGGCATGTCCGTACGATAACAGCCGCACGGGCCGGTGTGCGCAAGCGCACACTGCCTGTTCGGCATTGCGGTCATCGGAAGCCCGCCCCTCAGGGAGCGTGGCTTGCGATCATCGCAAGTACGATCTGCCTATGCAAGATAGGCAGATCGTACGTTTTTTTAAGTACCTTACAACCATCGCAAGACAAAAGTCTTGCGATGGTTGTAAGGTGTGTGCCCAGCCTTACACTGAACTGATCTGTGACATGTGGATATTTGTTTTCGCTGACCTGGCTATCGTTCCCGCCCTGTCTTTGGACTTCCCCTTTGCCATTATGCTTGAACTTCTGATTCTTTGCTGCTGGCTCTGGCCTACCAGCTTAACCCGATGCTGTCTCTCAATGTTGTACCTCGTTGTCTACAGATGATAGACCTCAGTGTATGCAGTTTTACCTTAATTATTCAGCTAAGTGAATCTGTACAAATGCAAAGTGAAAATGCTCTGCTCCTTTGGTCATTCATCCCTATTGCGTGGGATTCCCCTTTTTAATAGTGCTACAGTGCTAAAGCAGGATTAGCTCCAAAGAGCACAATAACTAGAGTAGGAAGTTAAGATATTTATCAGCAGTAATTGCACAAACTGGAAAATCTTGCTGGCCTGTAAAGGTAGCCAACATGGAGTCAATTTGTCACATATTTATGACTCAGTCACGTCTTATAGTGTTTTAAAAGAGCGCATCAGCTGAGAAGTAAACAACACAATTTTCAGTCTAAAAATCTGGGGCGATTTCTTAAGTGCATAGAGCCTAACGCTAACAGGTCTATTTATACAAAAAATTGCCTAGCTATTTGCCCACCGAACTGCATGTACATTCACTGTGTGTTAACCAGCATTTACTTATTAGTTTTAAAGTGTTTTTTCTTGGCATTATGTATAAAGCTGTAGCTCTTGTGCGAAAAGGGCAAAATCAAATATTTCTATTTTGATCGAATGTCCGTAGGCTATTTTCTCTTTGCATAACTTTTTTCCTCTTGGCATCGAATGTTCTTAGAATATGTTGCATCCAGTACCCCTTATATTTAACAGAGCAATCCATAAAATAGCATGTATAATAGTTATCACATTCTAATTACATTTGATTTGTCAACTTTGCAACAAACAGGATTCGTCAACTAAATGTTACATTCACCCTGCAAAAGACAGCTTGAATATCACTATATTTGCACAACATTCGCAAGGGTATTATTTGCAGCTGTTGCACAAATGCTGATACATTCACACAACAGATGGTGAGATGATGAGATGGTAGCTTTTTAGGGGCTCCTTTAAAGGAGAATTATGAGGCGAGTGATTTTCACTCAGTATCATATATGAGCAGACCTGTGACAATGAAACTGTCACAGGTCGGCTCAGTAGATCGGGAAGTGAGCGAACACATACTGTAGCTCCCTCACTTCTCGATCTATCCCCGCAGAGAGCCATGACTGTCACTCACGGCTCCCTGCAGGGATTCCCCCCTCCCCTGTCCGATCCTCCAGCGCTGACTGGCGGAACGGACCGGGGAAGGGGCAGGCACAGCTAGCTCTGCCTCTGGATAGGCAGAGCCAGCTGTCACTCATGCAGTTGGGTGGATCTCGACAGTATTGTTGAGATCCGTCCCGGCTGCGGTTCTCTCAGTATATTGTGGGCAATAGCCCGCAATATACTGAGCATTGGGTCACGGGAAGAGGTTAGCATATGTCCTTCTGTGACCCTTAGGAGAACTATGGGGAAAAGCCCTGACCCCATAGTTCTCCTTTAATACTAACAGGGCTATTCACAAAAGGGTGAAGAGTTTGGAAAAGGCAGGAGAAGTGAACAATATAGGACAACATAGCTGAACTGGAAAGTGAGCTGAATCGGAGAATGTTTCCAAATCAGCTATGTTGTCCTGGATTGGTCACTTCTCCTACCTTCTAAAAACTCTTCACCCTTTTGTGAATAACCCTGTAAATGTACAAGCAAATGTCAACGCTGAGCACTTTCCCCAGGGGCAGCCGTACCTAGCTTCAAATGCGGCCAAACAGGTATATACCTAACATAATTTTCGTCAGTATTTGCTTCACATCCTCATTCAACATGACATTCATAACTAACTGCAAATTATTTCCTTATATAATTCCTCTTAGTATGGCATACAAATAATTAAAAAACAAGTTTATTATTAATATTTTTTTTTAAAAACACGTGAACAAACAGTGCCACAAGACAAAAACAATATGATAGATTTGAACATGCTTTCTCAATACTACGGAGCCAGATATCTGTGTGTCAGTGTATTACAATTCCTTTGTAAACACAATTTACATGGGAGGGTTAATTATGATTTGAAAAATGTCACTTGCTCTTGCACGAAAGCCTTCATGTTTAATGACCTGGGTGTGCCTATAATACAGAAAGCAGCTTGCCGAGTGAAAACAGTGGCATGTTCTAGAGATTATAGCCTTGTTGAAAACAAAAACACACTTTCAAAGATTTTTTTTCTGCTGCAACTCCACCAATTATTTTATTTCCATAAAAAGGTCAATGTTGAAGGTGTATGAATGTGAAACGAGTAATTGCAAAGATCACATTTCTTCTTTAGGTTATATATTTTGTTATGTTATAGAATAACCATTTCAGTTTGTGATCTGTTTGTGATTTTTTTTTAAATTGCTTGATTTTTCCAAGTGTCATCAACAATAGCTGCCCCTTTAGGGCTCAGTAAGGCGAGGCTTAGATGGGAAGATATTGCTCAGAACAATGGGAAATAAAGTATTTTCTGCACCTTGCCTGACTTGTTCTAGCACTAGGACTGGTGCAACACTTCAAACTTCTGAATCTTCTTCCCTCTTCTACTTTAAAAAAAAAAAGAATCAAGACCAATTCGCTATAAAAAAATTTCCAACAACTCTGAATACTTGAAGTGTTTGTTCGTAATGACAAGGGAAACAATCTAATAATTGCAAGCAATCCTTGAAATGTTATTTTTATTGAACCACATATGACTAGCCTTAAACGAGGCTAAATGCCTTCACAAAATAGTTTGCTTTAAAGTAGATCCAAACTCTAACAGGATGACTTTTAGTTTGTTAAACACGGTATATCCTCAATCACCATGTATTTCCATAAATTACTGTTTTGACCTTGTTTCATATTTTTTTTTGGCACCTCAGTACTGCTAATCTACTCCGTCACATCTTTGTCCTACATTGGCTCCCTGATACTGAAATAGTAGACCATGCCTGCCCATTTGTTTTGGCATGGCTGTCTATAGTCTTCATCAGGGGAGTATGTGAGAGATTGACAATGCAGGAGAACAACTGGGAGACGTTGCCTCCCAAAATCAGAGAGCGCCTGAACAAGGACTTTTTAAGGCAGGATCACCAGGTACTCTTTGGATGAACAGAGTAAAATAATAAATATATTACATTTTAGTAACTGGGTTTACATCTGCCTTAAAGCAGAACTCCGGGCAGAATTTTTATTAACCCTTGCAGTGGGTCCACCTCCACCCTGCAAGGGTTAACTGCTGTTTTTTGTCTAGTTTAAAAATAAAAAATACTCACCCACACTCTCTCCCCATCCACTGCAGCGGTCTAATGTCCTGTAAATAATCACGTTCTATACACAGTGTATAGACATGAGGATGCTGAGAAACTTTCCAATGCTGCAGCGTAGAAGGAGAGACGTTTCACTGACCAGAGAATCAGGAAGTCAACTCAGCAGTTTGGGTGAGTATAATTTTTTTTAGCACCTAGACAAAAACGAGTACTTAACCCTTGTAGTGCAGGGGTAGCCACCACTGCAAGGGTTAAGAACAGTTTTGCCTGGAGTTCTTTCAAATGTTTCCTTTTTTTATATCATGTAGCACTATAAAGTAACAACATGCTACCGTTAGCTTGAACAATGCATTGGTTAAATGGTGCGCGTGCTTATCTTTGCTGACATTTTAGGTTTAGTTCATACCGCAAGGTGTATGATTATATTTGTATATCTCTTTATTGGCTGCTGAGGCTCCCGCACTTAGCTGAGATGAACATTCCTGTAAATGTGCACCTTGGGTTACGGTGCTCCCTGTACAGACAGGGAGAAAATGTAAACATAGCAAAAATACTGTTTTTCATTTTCTTTGTAGAGTGAATTTTCACCACATTCAAGCTAAGAGAAAATTCCCTTGCAAGTGACAGCCTATATACCTTTTAGCTGCCCAGAACTCTGGGCAGTTAAAAATGAACCCTTGCAGAGGGGCTATGCTACACTGCAAGGGTTAAGTGCTTATTTTGGTTCAGGGTCTCACATAAAAAAACATATCCTTGGTCCCATGGTGATGACACTCACCTCTCTCCGCTCTGGTTATGGAATGTCTCTCAGCATCTTCATGTCTAATAGACTGTATATAAGTGATGACGTCATGGGTCATTAGACCGCCAGGGCTCGGGGGAGAAGAAGGCCAGGTGGGACCGAAGATCAGGTGAGTATATCTTTTTTATTTTATACCCTACCAAAACGTGCACGTGTGGGGGTAGCCCTACTGCAAGGGTTAATTTTTAACTGCCTGGATTTCTCCTTTAAAAACCTTGGGCAAGTAAATCTTGAATTAAAGAGCAAAGCTGCTAATGGTGTGTTATGTAGATCCAGATGGTGTGAATGTTTTTTTTTTTTTTACTGCAGGTAGGTGGCAAATCAATACAGAAAACATTCCGTAATAAGTGCAATTTAAATAGTTTCCCAAACTAGTCCTTCTAGTCCTTCAAGAGGGATTCTAATAATTTATTGTAATGGCTTATATTGCTGACCTCCAGTAATAAATCATTTTCAAAGCAAAGTTAACCTGTGAACTGTGGATTTTTGCAATCTCCTCAATATATTCATGTAAGTTTGTGTATTCTTCAGAGAATCCTAAAACTCACAAATTTGGGTTGCCCAAATTCATAGATTGTGTGATCCCCTACAAATAAGAAAGATCTTAATGCATCCAGGAGAGTAAGAGGATGCAATTACTGTGAATTCATCATCCCTACTGACTTTACATTCTGAAAATGCCAGTCACCAGTGGCTAGTAAGGTGATCCAATTGCTTCACTGACCTAGAACTTGTACACAGATCAGGAGTTTTGACTTTACTGTCCACATGTTTGTTAATGATCAATGGCTTGACAGAAAATGCTGAAACCAGAAAAAGTCTGGAAATTAGACATTCAGAAAAAAAGTCAGTAATGGTAGCCTACATATTTATTTTGATAGAATTTTTCTTTTACTGTGGTCAGCAAACTTTTTGAAAAAGGGTAAAGTGCCAAAGCCAGGTCCCGGCTGCAACTGTTGCAACCCTGGTAGTTCTCGTGAAAATGCCAATGATCGGCACTGGTATCTGAACATCCCTAGAAACAACATCGCAAAATGCCCATGCTAATCTCATTTGACATCTAGGAGGTATGCATCTTTCTTATGCTTATTAACCGCCAAATTGTCATATCCATATTATATGCCTACAGAGAAGCAACACCAAATATTAGGACTGGAAAAATGCAACCTACTGGAATGTGTCAAATTGGAAATATCTTATAGATGATGTGTTTAAATACATTTTAGTAAAGGGCTAGTTCAATAAATAGCCTGTAGGCAATGCTGCAGTCATACAAAAACTAGGCTGCACTCAATAAAACATGGTAAGTCAAGCCAGCAATATAAAGCAAACAAATCAAATAATATAGATTTTATATGCTACAGTGCGTTGCGTGTATGGATTAACCTCCTGAGTTATGCGGGTTTTTACAAGCACTTTTAACTTTCCTAACTACAAAGCTTTTAAACAATACATTTTCAATAAAAAGATGGTGGAACATTAAAGAGAAGTTTGTCACTTTGTAGCTGCAAAAAGAAAGTACATTTCTCACAGTTCGCCAAGTAACACATCTCAGTAGCACTTGGCACTGTTAGTAAATATTTATGAGAGAATAGACATAGCTAACACATTTGCCAAATGCTATACTAGGACAGTTCTATTAACAAACATAAGTTTACATAATGGCTATATGTGTTATGTAAATTTTTTTCAATACCCCTTCTGGTAGCCAACCTAGCGAAAACTATTATATTTACTTTTTACCATAATACAGTACTCCGTTTTCTCTTTTATTACATTGATACCAATCTTCTCTAGCAGTGTTTATCATATTTCAGCCCCTAGACCCCTATTTATGGTCTACTGTTTTGTATATGGCAGTTTATCAACGTTTCAGATAGTCAGCTGTATCTACACTACATTTTAGGGTGGTGATAAATGGCCCAATCCTGCCCCTGATTAGATGGTTAGATGCACCTGCCTGCCAGAAATCCGCATTCCAACTTAAAAGAGATGTGAAAAAGAGGCCCAATAGACATGTATTCCTACCATTTATTGACTAAGTTGTGAGATACAGGGGTTGATTTACTAACCTTATAAACACACCACCAACGTGTATACACCTCTGCAGTGTGTTCCCTCCCAGCATGATCTATGGGTGGAATCTAAACACCTTTGTAATGTGTACACACCCAGCAGGTGTGTTGTGCAAAACCCTGAAGGAATTCCAAGGTGATGTTGGGTAAATTAGCTCTATGTTGTGTTGCTTGCGTTGATGAATGCAAGGAATGTAAATGCATGAGCTAACCATTTTTGTCTAAACTGTGAAGCAGCATTATATATGCATCATGTGCATGATTTTTCCATATATGGCATTAGTGGAAATATGCTTTTAGAGACTTTTTGGTTGATAAATACGTTTTGCTGTGTGAAAATCACACACACCTGGTGTGTGTGTGTGTTTAGGTTAGTAAATCACCCCCACAGTGTGACACGTCCTGGTAAGACCAAGTGTGGACATTCTGGCCATCTGCAATTACCACTAGTCTCAATTAACTTTTTTTTTTCAGTGTGTATAAATGTAGTTATTATTAATTTAGATTAGTACTTCAGAGCAAGAACCTTTCACTAACCCTGGCCACACATGAAATGTTAGGCTGCAGAAAAACATTTGGCTACCGGCCAGACACTGTTGTAGATGGCCTCTCTGCAGGTAAACAAGGGCAATTTAGCCAGAATATCTAGCACCACTGATTGATATTGGTGTCTGATTAGTGTCTAGTGCCCATAGATGTGGGACCACATTCGGCTGTACCTAATCAGAGTGTGTGACAGCTGTCTCGTGTCTTTGGCTACCTTAACCCATCATAAACTTATCAGCAAGATAGGCCATGAAAAACCTATTCTACAAGTGATAACATATGTATGGGACAGAAAGGATCACCTGAATCTCAATGACACCTGAACAGGTCATCTAAAAAACCCAGCAAAGAAAAAAGATCTTAAAGAGCATTTCTTAGACATCAGGTGTACCAAATACATTTTATTTAAAGTTAAAAATGACATTATACACGTTTCTAAATGGGCTTTAAGCTTTTTTTCAAAACTATTTTACATATTAAACTGTAAATATTTTCTTAGTACATTTGTGTTTCAACCTAGGGATAACTACATTTGATAACAGGTTTCCTTGGTGCTTTATCTTAGAAAATGGTCTATGTAGAGTATGTTGTTTCATTATTGGTGAGCAATAGTAATTTGTTCTATTACAGCACCAAATTGGTTTGTAATTATAACTCGCTGCACACACCTGCCATTGTTGTTCAAGCTGATGTCTTAAACACCCCCTTATATATTTATTTATTATGGTTAAAATGTACTTTCTTTCTTTCTTTGAAAATTCAGTGAGCCCTGGTGCGTATTATTTGTGAATTTAAATGACTCTGTAGCACAAAGAATTGGGAAGGTCACTTGTAATGGGTCACTAAATACTGTACTATTTAATCAATAGAAACTGGGGGATCAAATGAAAGACTGTTATTAAGAAGTGCTGAGCTGCTCTTGGAAGGAAAGAAAGACTATCACCTGGATATCACTCACTACAGCTATTGTTCCCCTTAAAAACATACAATGTTTGCTTAGATTTCCTATTCTGAAATGGTAATATTGCAGCCTTTATCTCAATGCAAGCCCAATAAAACACATTTTAAAAAACAATACACAATTTTACCATTATTGTAAAGATGTTACAAATACTTATATTAGACCCAGCAATATCCAGTTGTTTTATGGTATTTACCAACAGAAGCCCGATAGTTCTGGTTTTCCTAGAATTCCGACTGTCTTACTGAAATGTGTTATAGTAGGATTGACTATAATCCCCAAACAAAAGCAAGAATGGAATTATCAATTAACAATTACTAATCGTTTCTGGCAAGCAATGAAAAGCTACTACATTAAATGAAAATGGTAACCCAGATACTGATATCTGTGTTTTTTAGGATGAAATATGGAAACATTGAGCTGAAGTTTGAAAGACTTTATAATAGTAAACTAAGAAAGGCATTTCCTATATGCTTACTTTCCAGCAACAATTCATGACTAACTTAGTCCAGCAAATTGCTATTAGAAAATTGATGAAAAAGATAAATGAAGATGTTGTTGACAGCCAATCAAGGTCTTCCTATACTGAACTAGAAAAATTACGAGCAAAGGTTGCTTAATTGCTTTGAACAAGGGCTCCTCTCTTTCTTTCACATCATAAATGAGCAAATCCTTTAGGATTCGTTCTACCAGTGATTTACCTAATCCAGCACTGTGATTTAATTTGCAAAGCAGACTGTTCATAAAAATTGCTGGTACTGAAGTTAAATAATCAAGGGGTCTACTGGAACCCTTGCTAGTTCAGTTATGCAACTAGTTATGCAGTTATGTGCTTTAGGACCACATGTCACTGGGTGACTACCGTACTAATGGGTGCCCTTTATTTGTTTAGGTGGTATGGAGCACAGCTTATGACTGCTCTGTTCCATCAGTAATGTATTTGGTACCGCTATTTGGTATTAGGGATGTTCAGATACCAAGTACCGTACTCGGTACAAGTACATGTACAGATACTTTTCCAGCTCCAAGTCTAATCTAGAGAAAAATTACAAAGTTAGGAGGCAGCTGTCATTTTTAAGGCGCATACAGGGCTCATGGGATTTGTGCACCCCTCTTTTAATGTGTGATTTATTAATTTTTTTATAAATATATATAAGGGATGCACTGATACCATTTTTTCAAGTACTGATACTTGTCCAAGTACTCACAGATACAAGTACTGATACATTTTTGTTTATTATCATGTGACAGTTTTTCTAAAGCAATATAGACTAATGATTTCAGGACAGTGGTGAAGCGCCAGAGCCAGGTCCCAGCTGCAATCCCTGCAACCCTAGTAGTTCTTGTGAAAATGGCAAGGATCGACATTGGTATCTGAACTCGTATCTGAACATCCCTATTTAGTATAAATCCAAATATGGGTAATTATAATGAATGATTGTACAGCTACCCAGAACATCTTAATAAATTAAAGGTATCTTCTGGATTTAAAAGTCCATACCGCATCCAATCTTTTCAAGCTGGCAAGCAGAAAGACTTCCACTTAGGGATGCACTGATACCGATACTAGCATCGGTATCGGTGCCGAAAAAACATTATCTCCGAATGCTCAAAGGCAAGCAATTTTTCCTTAATTAAGCTTAAATGACAGCTAAAAAACTGGAACTTTCTTCCTAACATTTGCTAACACTTCAAAGGCACCGATGACTTAAAGAAAATATCATTTTGATTATTCCTCACTCT
Organism: Nanorana parkeri; assembly: GCF_000935625.1. Classification (NCBI taxonomy): domain Eukaryota; kingdom Metazoa; phylum Chordata; class Amphibia; order Anura; family Dicroglossidae; genus Nanorana; species Nanorana parkeri. The sequence continues at coordinate 1,145,786 of NW_017306309.1, read as the reverse complement.
GCTTCTTTCAATGTCAGTTTTACTGTAATGATTCCTGCCTCATCAGTGGTTTATGTTATTTTCATAAAGTCCTACACACTAGTCCTACATTCTAAAGGTCATTTACTAAGAAGTAAGACATTTTACAAACAAGTAAAATTTGTTTTGCTAGTACAAACCAAAATCCTAAAAAATCAAAGTCTTCCTGGATTGCTAACCAGAACACAAGCGGGGCAGTGGATATAGAGGGAGCGGTCTTTTGGTGCTTTGTGTGGAACCATTTAATGTGAGTTTTGATGCCCATCGGGATGTTGGTGGGTGGCAGAATACAACTACCCTGTTTCCCCGAAAATAAGACCTAGTACTATTTTTGGGAATTGCTAAAATATAAGACCTACCCCGAAAATAAGACCTAGTTGTGACCATTCCCAGCGTTTTGGTGGCATAAGGGGAAACTTGAAGAGCCGCGGGAGAGAATCATCGGTGCCAGCACTAGAGGAAGCGAGGCAGCACCGAAGAGAGGAGAGCCGCATAAGCCGATGCCTCCTCTATAGCGCCGGCTCCTGTCACAGTCAGAGTGATACCAAATGCACTCCGTCTGTGAGGAATCGATAGTGAAAGACCTACCCCGAAAATAAGACCTAGTGTGTTTTTTTGAGCCAAAAAAAATATAAGACAGTGTCTTATTTTCGGGGAAACACGGTAGTGAAGCAAAGAGGAAGTTTTCATTTATAAATTGACACTATGGACTATGGACACTATGGACTATGGAATTATCTTTAATTAACAGATGGCGTTTTGATTTATTCACAGAGGGAATTATTATTTCCAATCACTATTTTTTTTATTACATGCAATGTTTATTTTATTAAGACAAAAGAAAACACAGCTGCTGGATCTATTAGATGTGTACTGAGTTTTATAATTGCATGCAGGGATACATTTGATTGGGTATTTTTCGGGAGTAGGGTAGGAGAACAGAACTCATTAATATTGATAACCTCTACTATTAAAACATTTCCCTTTTTCCTGGAAATATAATGATTATGTACACTTTAGATAAATTCATAATGTCCGCCACTGCCATTTGTTTACATTTCTAATGCCTTCATTTAAATATTTTTTTCACATGAAATTTCTGACAAAGGATGATGTTAAGATCAGACTGAACCCCATCTTGAACATGGATGGCCTTGGGCCACCCATCCAATCAGCTCTGGGATGGGGCATTCCCCTCTTTGCAGCTGTACATAAACAAAGGGGTGGGATGCTTATGCTGATGTCATTGACCTTATATGGCCAATCAGCTGCAGGCCAGGTTACTCCCTGCCCTGGAGTTGCACATAAACTTGTACTTAAACTTATGCTGATGCCATTGATGTTATATGGCCACATGCCCATTTTTGATCAATGCCATTGACCAAATATAGCCATGTGGCCATATAAGGTCAATGACATCACTGCATCCTGCACCATTTGTTACCTGTAGCTGTGGTTGGGGAATTCCCCAGCAGCAGCTGATTGAGCGGCAGCAGAAGAAGCTTTCTTCCGTGTTCGGAGAAGCTTCTTTCACATTTGGAGGAGTTGAGGTTTGGACCAGAACCTGAGCTCATCCCTATTGTTGACCAAGCTGTCCAGCACAACCAAAATGGGCTGGGACCAAATACAACACTGGCAGGGTTGCTTGAGCATTTCCCTTTTTTAAGAAAATGCAAAGTTTGTAAATAAAAGATGACTTTTAATAGCACTCAGGCAGTGCTATATTTTGTTCCAACCCAGGACAGTTTTGTTTTCACGTAATTACTGTATGTAGAAAAGAAAGAATTTATATATAGAACACTATCCCTACTTGTGTTAACCACATGCAGTTGTCAGAACACAATCCCTGGAATTCATAAAGAGTATCGCGGACACTCATTAGAAATCAGTCCCCCATCTGTGCAACAAATGGTGCAACTTGCGACAGATTTATGGAACTGTTGTAGAATTGCTTCACATCAAATTTTGTCCCAGAATTTTGTCTGCGATAAAATTCAACATTATTTACAATGGTCGACCTTAATCAAGCTACTGAATAGCAATCTGCTAAAGGGTGTCACAACGCTCCAGAAGCATACAATTGGGCCTGTTTTCCACCATTTCAGGGTGCTTGTCTTATATGTGGTACCATACATGAGATGATTGCCCTATTCTAGTGAAAAGATTTCCCTACACTAATGTCTGTGTTGCCATTGGAGTTTTACCATCACTTTCTGCCTGGTGAAAAACTGTTGTCAGCTAACAGGAAGTGTGAGGAAACCGAACACAGCCCCACAGAGCAGTAACATCTGACAGGGTTTCGGTGTATTCTCTCCTCTATTCAAAACAAACAAAAAAAAGTTTGGGCTGGACATAAAGTTTAACTCACGTGTATGGTATTTATGTAAAGGGAGGAACTTAAACATATGTTAATGTCTGGGGGGAAAATCTGTCATTTTGTTGTAGACAATAAACTCCACATCAACTGGATACACCAGAAACATCTATATATTGTATCTATACATCACAGGAGACCTGCTTATAGTGGCTTAATTTATACCAGACTTGGGTCTCTTTCCTGTTATACACTTCAGGTAAATTGTGGCATTTTAGCAGATTATCGCATGTTTATAACTACACAATAAACGCACGGACCAGCTGATTCAGACACATACGTCAGCGCAGCGCTTTAACCTGTTTGTAAACACCATGCTGAATAAATCTTCTCTGTGTTTAAATCATGCGTGCTGTTTGCAACCTCTTCAAGATAAATTATAATCACTGGCCTCCACGCTTTTCCATTTTTGGTTTGAAGCTGAGAAAACATTTTTCTTTTTTTCAAGCAGAAAATCAGCACCGACCAAATAAGAAAAGGAACTGCTATGATGTTCGGTGAATCACCTCCCTAATCCCAGTTTCTTGTAGACGACTTTGACAAAAGGAGACACTAAAAAGTCTTTATCACTTTATTAGGCTTGATACCAATTCATTTAACTGTTTGAACTTCGGCTTTAAAGGCCTAGACGTGTTCAGCTTAATTCCCTGCCAGAGTCAAAGCTGAACTCCATGCAACAGCTACATACGCAGCTGACACTTATATATAGGAGCTGTTTTGCATGCCAAAGAATTTGTAATTCTTATAAAAATATATTTTTTATTTTTTTTATTATTAATGCATACATTTGACTTCCTAAATTTATTCTACTGACAAACAAATTACAATTTCATTCAAATGTCCTTTCAAAATCATTCATCACAGCATTTGATCTTGCCATTATTGGGTCAACTGATTTTATACGAAAGCCCTCAAATTTTGTTCTAGACAGGCTACTTCTAACCAGAAGTTTTGGGGCCCATTCCCACCCAATGCATTGTGATGCGTTTTTTAGCACATGCATAAACAAAAATTGTTTTTTCAAAGGTGTAGTTCACACCAGTGCATTGTGTTGCATTTTTAAAAAATAGAGCATGCTGCATTTTTATGCACCACAATGCATGTAAATGCAAGCAAACACATCTCTTTTACTGGCAGCAGAGACGGTACCTCCTAAAAAAGCATGTAAATGCATGCAAACGCAGGTGTGTTTTACATGCTTTTTATGCAGTGTTGGTGGGAATAGGCCCTTAAATAAGTTTTATTGGTGCCTAGCACTTGCAAATTACAATATGTCCAATGCTTTCCGAATGAAAATCACAGTTACGGTTAGAATTTTGTTCATTCAGATAGGAAAGGAAAACAATTTCCATCCCGTTCCAACGATATTCCCTGTCGCTACGGTCAGAAATGAATGCTGATGAGACTCCACTAACCATTAGAAAACTGAACGCACCTTCCAAAAATGAATATGTTGGAACAAAATATTACTGGTGTATGTCCAGCTTTAGTGACATGGTGACTTTTTGCCACTTGGTTCCTTTTCTTTAGTGATGCAAAGTCTAACCAATGATCAAAAACAACCTCTGTTAACAATTTTTTGTTTGCTGCCTGTATTTACATTGGGAAGATTTACCCTCACTTCCTGTCCCTTTGAGTTACAAATGATTTCAGCTCTCTAAACAGTGTAGAACTGAAGGCACAACTTTTTTTTTTAGTTTTTAATAGAGTAATGAAGGGTGAAAAACCCGGTCAGCCCTTATTTTGCCATCTGTGTGCCATTGGAGAGACTTTCTTCATTGCCTGCCGTGTTCAGGATCACCAGAAATAATGTCCCCATTCGAAGATTTCCCATCTATACCTTATTTTGATGACAACCCCAAATTTGTTTTTTTTTCACTTTCCATGATAATGGTCACTAGGACAAAGCCATCCAGCAGCATTGATTTACTTGCCAGTGTCCAGTCACGAAAGGTAGCTGCATAACCCAGTGGTTAAGGAATTTAACTCCCTGTGTCCTGTGATGTATGATCAAGAAAATATGTTAAAAGATTGTGTCGACCATTTTTGATCCTGGATCAGTGGCCATATTTTGCTAGTTTTATTAGTGACCCCCTTGTCCACAGCCATATTATTATCTGGCCTGTCCTATCAACAAACCTACTACCCCAGGCACTTAACAGTATCCCTGTATATGATAGGTATCATTGTTGGCTTCCCTGTACACAGCATACGTTCTCCGGTTCCCAAATGTATTATACTAGAACACAGTATCAGGTTTCCTGTGACATGCAGTACTGCTTTTGTTTACCACAAAATGTATCACTTTTCCACTGATTCTCTTTGTTCAGCCATTTTATTTAAAGAAACCGTATCACAAAACCACTTCTGCCATAATTATATTTCATCATATAAAGAGAGGAAATGAACAGGAAATAAAATCACATCAGGTAACTCAGCATGGCAAGAAATCAGAGCATCTGTAAATCAAGAGTACCTGTGGTCTATGCACATATAGAGCATTTACCATTTTTGGCCTATAAAACATGTCCCCTATAACTGGGGGCATGGCAGGGGTGTGTCCATTGCCTAAATGCATTGCATTGGAAGGTGTACCTCTTTCTTATTTCAGAAAGTTATAGGGAAGTTTATTTAAAGTGTATCTAACCCCAAGAACAAAACATTATTGTATTGCAGCTTAACAATCCTTAGATGTGGTGGCTGATTTATTTATTTTTTTAGGTGTTTTTCCTTTATTTTCACCAGGCAATCCGTTCAGTAACACATCTCCGTTCTTAGCGTGGCTACGTCCACTCTTCCACTGTATCTGCGTAGAAGCAGTGTAGCCACCTGTAGACAGCACCATTTCCAACCTGTGGAGAGGGAAGTGTTAGATAGACTAATAGCTTTAGATGGACTTTACATAAGTGACTACCAAATTAGTCCAACTAACACTTTTAAGCAGTTACAGAAAGTTTTTTCCTTTTTGGATAAAGGTTTTACATAAATGAATAAAGCTGACCACTGTAAGCACTCCAGTCATTGTTAAATGGCTTGTCTTAGCCTTCTAACTGCTTCATTTGCTGGACAGCTTGGTCTGGGAAAGGAAGTGTCAAAGACTGCTATGTTAATGATAACAATAAATGCCACCATACCAAGTGAAAGCATCCAATAATACCTTTAATTGTTCACAATTTTATCAAACAAAAACAGCCAATGCGTTTTGAGGTGGACAACACTCCCCCTTCATCAGGGCTTAGAATGGGATAAGGATTTGATTGGACTCAGAAGCTACTATAACCAAATGGATCTATATTTGATTTGATATAACAATCCTAAGGCCCCTTTTTACAGGCTGATTAGGAGGGGATCCGTGCACGGCTGCCCATAGACTAGCATTGGGCATCTGATTGGGTCTGCTTAAAAAACTGACAAGTGGACCCAATCGGACTACCAGTGTGAAAGGGGCCTAAAGGAGATTTTTTATATCAAACCATATATAGATCCACCATTTGGTTATAGTATCTTCTGAGTCCAATCAAATCCTTACCCTATTCTAAGCCCTGATGAATTGTACCATCACATGTCCATAGAAGTGCGCTATCAAGGCAATCTTTACAACTGTTCATGCTACTTACAGAAACAAGTAAGATGCTGACGGCTGTAATATTGCCAAATATATATTTAGACCTGTAAACTAAGTTGTGTGATAAATGACCCATACAGTATCTCTCCACAGGAAAAAAGCTTAACCCATTCCATTTACATTCCGCAAATGACATCAATTTACGAAGAAGACATTCTGTTTTACAAGCTTTGCAAACACTGCTTGCGGATACTGAGCAAACACACACCTAAAGGTTTATGTTTACCAAGTCAACAGCCAAGCGGCAATGGGTTTGTCACTTTATAATTAATCCAATTACTGGTCCCACTTACAAAGGCAAACTGAAGTCATAACAAAGTTCATATTCTACCAGGAATTCATTGTATAATTCACAATAATGTTTTATTGACTTTAACCTATAGGCTCCGTGACAATATCAACGAACACCCATACAACCTGCGAAATGTAATATGGGCTCTTCTCCATTATGTTTTAAAGGCTGTTATGATGCTGGAAGCACTTCCATGTTTGGTGCTTATGAACAATGGTAAGCTTAATGTGGAACCTAATTAACCATTTATAATACAGTTCCCTTTCAAGTAATGAAAATGCTGCATTAGTGTTAAGAATGGTTGTCGAGATCTAAAGAAGTTGCCAAAAAATCTGATGTACAGTTCTTGTAATTGCAGTAGTTGACACCATAGCCAAATGATTGAACAATGGTGTATGATACATTTTTAAACAATATTAAATATGTCCACAGATAAAACAGCATGATTCCACTTCCTTATATTCCCCTTGGTCTTATACTATGAAGGACTAACTCACTTTTCAGCTTAATGGTAATCCATCCAAAGTGTTATTCCCCTACTTCTCAAGTATTAAACTACTCTCCACTTTTTCAACAGTAACTATACAAATATTTGTATTTAAATACAATCTATGGTATTATATTCATGTATCCAGTTCAGCAGGGGTAGGCAGACTTTACTGCTTGGCTCATTATGCTAATATATCCAGACTATTTCTAGATACCGTGGGACCCTGTATGGCAGGGGTAGGTAAACTTCCACCCTCCAGCTGTGGTTAAACTACAAATCCCATAATGCATCTGGCTAAGGAAATCATGCTTATGGCTATCAGGGTCTTACAATGCCTAATGGGATTTGTAGTTTCACCATAGCCAGAGGGACGATGCCTGCCTATTCCTACAATACGGGGTTCCATGGTATCTAGCAATAGTCCTGGTATTTAGGGATAAATAAACAAGCATCAATAATCATTTAAAGAGGTATTTAGGTAAAGAAAAATTGCCAGGGCTAGTATTTTTTGTTAGTAGAGACTCTGTATGTTTCGCATGCCAAAAATCTACTTTTACATTTTCCAATTTTAGAATTTTCTTTGTCTTAGGTGCATGCTCAGTGCTGTATAGACACATGGAATCTGTAAGATGCCAAGAATGGAATCCGAAATAATGTAACGCTAGTGCACATGCACAGGAGTTATGTCATCACTGGGTGCCCAATGATTGAAGAGAGAAGAAGCTGGTCTGGAATAAGAACAGGAAGAAATGGTAGAGGTTATTAGTATTAATGTCCTAGAGGTACTAATCCATCTAGGGGAGGAGGATTCTCCTTCCCCAGAGTTCTCTGGCCACAAAAACTTTGTCAGTAGTGGGAAATTCTTCATTGCTCATACAGAGTTTGAGTAGAGAGAAAGGGGGGACCTGTGCACCACCTACTGCTATTCTGCTGACGCTGAAAGGACATGGTGGGACACCTTTGCACATTGCTGGATCCTAGAAAGGTAAGTATTAGTTAAAATGAATATAATACCATGTTTTCAAACTGTTTTTTTTCCAACTTTTTGTTACCCACATATATTGGTGAATTGGCTAGTAGTCCAAGGGACCTACGGGTGGGCAGGTAGGTGCTAAATAAGTATTTGCTCTTGATGGAAAGCTCTTCTAGGCACTGGGGGTACCAAAGAACCCCGTGCCCATCAGCATTAGTCACCAATCCTGGGGAACTCCTCTCAAAGCACCACGCAGTGATGAAGAGCATGTGAGCAGCTATCGCCCTAGCATAAGAGTTTCATGCTGGCCACTTGCTTGCTATGGGGATACCAGCCCGTATGCTGGTGAGCTTGGCTGGTCAGTTCAGAAATGGGGTGGGGTATACTGTTTTTTTGTTTAAACATTATATCCATTTAAAAACCTGACATTTGACCCTGCTGATTCTGTTACTATGCCAGGATAGCTTCAGCACCATGAAAATCAAATACTGGTAGATAAATAAAAGGATATCCCCATTATTTAATAAGATGTGCGCAAACCTCACCCAGTGAATTAACCAAAATGCAGTTATGTAAAAATTGCCCATCAGTTGCCTGCGTAATGAAAAGAGCAAAAGCTGCAAGAAACTGATAGGTCAATCTTGTTGAATCTTTGAGGGAATCATTTTGGGAGAATATTCACTGGGTAAATTGCCCAGCGAATCTTTGATAAATTCACTACTATAGGTATTTTAGATACTGCATCATGTACTGCATAATGGTAAATGGTATATAGAAAATGGTATGAGAAAGAATAGCGGTTATGCAAGATAGACCTATGGCTCCGTTCTACACATTTAACCTATCATGAATTTCCATGAGGGATGTTTGTTTTAAGCTCATCAGCAGAGTAGCTAAAGTTTTTGCTGATCTATGAGAAGAGGGCAGGTGATTGTAGTCTGGCGCTAGTCTTTACGTAAGTCCAGATGTGTGTAAGTGACATAAATAACATGCAGGACATGTACACTCTCCAGTGTCCAAAACCAGCCAACACTGGGGATGCTAGTTCCAGCTGCAGCAGTGGAAGGAGTGGTGTGGAATAGGAATTCTCCAAGAAAAGGACGTGGAAAGGACATGGAAAGTTGTGGGTCAGGCTACTCCCTGCCCTGGAGCTGCACATATATTTGTGCTTATGCTGATGTCATTGACCTTATATAGCCATATGGCCATGTAGGGTAAATGACATCATGGCATTCTGTCCCTTTGCCTAAGTGCAGCTGTGGGTGGGGAATTTTCCAGCCACAGCTGATTGGGCAGCAGCAGAAGGAGCTTGCTTGAGGGTTCGGAGGAGCACAGGCTCAGACTGGGTTTGGTCAGAACCTGAGCTCATTCCTATTAAGGAAGCACTGGGAAAGTCAGCACTATGGCATGAAATGATTAGGGGGGTGGGCTTTGCAAAGACACTGCCACTTTGCCTTAACTAGACAAAGTGACAGTCTCTTTAAGCTAAACTTCTCCAAAATGTTTATTTCTATACATTTGTACATTTGTACATTTTGGCATATGAACAGTTTAAAATGAGGAGCATCTTCTACTAAAATATTTAGCTGATCATTTCAGAGGTATCCAGATAATTTATTCCACCCTTTTAATCTGATCAGATTTCTTATTTCAAATGCTGGAATAAGGAGGATTATCTGCATCCCTGTTGACATACAAATAAAAATTATTTACAATATATCTTAAAACAATATAGCTATACTGTGTATACATAATATATGGGATGTAATGAGGACGAATGTAACAGGGCACTGATGCCTGGTAAAAAGACCCATCTTGTGACACTTCTATTTTAAAGGTGCTTGCAGATAACATTGCAGATTGCAGAGTACTTGTGCCACTCTTCATTTACTCTATTGACTAATGTTTGTGCTTTCCCCCAGATTTTTCATCCTTTACCAAAAGATGTTCCATAGCTGCAGTATACAAGTCCAAAAAAACACACAAAAAATTATATGCTCTTTCTGAATTATCTCCTACCAAAATTAAGTAGTCACATTGTCAGATGAACAAAAGTGCAGCTACAACTTACATGTATTCGATTGATTAATTTATACAGCATTCCCTAATTCTATAGAGAAATATCCAGTAAGAAGCTTGCAGTTTAGCATCCCTACCACACACACTACACAGATTTCAGAGGAAACTCATGGGTTAAACATACAAACTTCAAGCAGATGGAGTGTGTAGGGCCCTGGTGCCCACCCTGTGGCCCTTTGGCACTTTTTGTGCGGCCCTTAGGGCCCGTGCAGACAGTAATCTGTCTTTCCTTATTGCCCTGTAATAGTAGTGATCTCTAGCAGTCTCATGTACCGTGTCTCCAGTCTATGACTGTCTCCTGAAGCATGTCTACACTCTCTGACCATCTCTTTTAGCATGCCTGTAGTCTTTGGCTTTCTCCTGTTGTATGTGTTGGAAGTCTCCGAAAGGTTAATTTAGCATTACATTCTCTGAATATTTTGTGCGGCACATTGGTGATGCCAGGGCTGCAACTGAGGCCCCCTATATCAAGGGGTGACCACCACTGCTGTAGGCGATCTGAACACAGAAGTATCACTGCTACCCACTAAGCCTCCATGTCCTGCCCATATAGTTCATTCTTAAAGGATTAGTAAGCTTCAAAACAAGCTTAGTTGCAATAGCATCCATACCACAAGAGGTACCTGATATCTATGTAACTCTGCATAGACCCCTTTAGTGATGTCAGGGGGTACAACTAAGGCCTCCTATGTCTGCAGAGGTGACCACCAATCCTGTAAGGATCTGAATTGTATTATTCCAACAAGCTTGCTTCAGTGGCAATAGCATCCACACCACAAGAGGTACCTGATATCTTTGTAACTCTGCCTATTTTTGCATGGTAGCTGTCATTTTTTTTTATACTACAGAAGGTTTACAAACAACAGTAGATGACATTCTTCAATTTGATATTGAGACAGAAAGTCAGGTTTGCATTAGAACATAATACTTCCCTTTATACCACCATTAAAATAAATATGTTTTACATATTTAAAACTTATAACCTTTATATATTTTTCAATGAATGCTATTAAAACCACTTTGCTATAAACCAAGCTGAATTTTGTGTTTAGCCCTTTGTGATCCTTTAAAGGTGGTCAGTGGATTACCGTGCAGAGGAAATACATCACATGAAGAACAATGGACACGTGATTGTTGTTTTCTAAGGCTTTACAGAGGTAGCAATCAAGGGATTAAAATGACACACCTCCATTACATTAGGCTTTAGAATACATTCAAGCAGTATATATATTAAAAATGTATGCAGACGCAAAAAGACTATTTAGACTCATTATAATTCATAAGCAACACATAGCATATATATATTCATTGCCCCCAAAACAAAACAAGCAACCCAGTATGAATTACCATTACTGTATATAAAAACAAGTCCCATTTTCGCTGTAACACATAAGGATATGAACTTGTGTGGTCCTTTTGGAAAAGGGATGGTTAATGAAGACAAAAGAACTCTAAATGGAAGTAGAAAACCGCACTTAATTGAGAACATTAAGCCATCTTTGTTCTTCTTCAGAGGCCCAAACTTGTATCTAAGCCTAAAATACTGGATAACCATGGTAACGAGCTTTTGTTCTAGAAACAGAATGGCAGCACACTGAAGTCTAACACAATAAAAATTATTAACTTTAAATACAGGGGATGCCTTAACAGGCACATTGCAAGTAATTGTTTTTTTTCTTTCTGTCTGCTCACCTAAAAGATGATTAAAAAAAAGAGTGACCCACATTACATTAAACAAAACTGAGATCAACTTAAATGAAACATAAAAAGAAAAAAAAAATTGGATCAAGTAGAGAGGGATTAGATCACCTGTCAGGTTGTTTGACTTAAGTTCTGTGTCTTGTATGTGTCCAGGGGCTGAAATAAAGAAGAATCACTTATCTGATCCTCGCTCCCACCATCTCCCTCGGGGCTGCCAGACAGGTCCCACAGCTTCATCTCCCTCGGGGCTGCCAGACAGGTCCCCACAGCTTCTTCTCTCCTGGGCTACTGTGGTCTAAGGACCGCTGACATCATCACCTCTAATGCAGGTTCCATAGATCTGCATTAGATGTAAAGATGCTGAGTGACATTCTAACAGCAAGAGCAGAGGGGGAGATAAGGACCATAGATTAGGTAAGCAAATCTTCTTTACTCCTGTCCCCTAGATAAAAACGACTACTTAACCATTGCAATGTTGGGGTAGCCCCACTGCAAGGGTAGTTTTTTGTTTGCCCACAGATAGGCATTTAACTAAAATCAGAAATACAGATGAATTTGGACCATTAGAAGATGTTTGTACATCATACAGTATATTTCTAGAAGTACTTAAGATAGCTTTCAGTAACAACAAATATTTCAGATTGATAAAATACCAGAACTGTGCTGTAGCTTTAGTAAACATTGACATTCCACAAAACCCTGCTATAGAATTCCGTTGATTTAGTTTGATTTCTAACTTGCCATGTAGAACACTTCATAATTATTATGCAATAAATCAAGAGATGATGCTTGGTATGGTAACCAATAGCAACCAACTAGGATATAGCCCATAAAGAATGCAGTGGTTACAGCACAGCACTGCCCTTGTTATTAAAGAAGATAATTTCTGGATAAAACATTTTTGAACTCTTGCAGTAGGGCTACTCCTGCACTGCAAAGGTTAAGTGCTCGTTTTTGTCTAGGGAGGAAAATAACAAAGTCATACTCACCTGATCCTCCGAGCCAGCGGGCTATGTCAGAGCTCCCTCCAGCCTATCTGCTTCTATGCTGCAGCGGTGGTATGTGCCTCAGTGTCCTCGTGTCCTATACACTGTGTATTGGACGTGATGATTTACAGGACCTTAGACCGATGCAGCAGAGGGGGGGAGGGGACACTAGAGGGGCCAGTCTAAGGGCTAGTTCACTCCAGAACTGTGTGCGTCTGCACAGCTGCAATGCAATGCAGTGCATTTTGCTGCAATTTTACTGCAATTGATGCATTTTTGTTCTTTTTTTGGGGGGGGGGGGGGGGTTAAAAT